>NW_026068042.1:3824628-4024274 GCF_014885135.2 Alexandromys fortis
CCTTGCCTCCCTCCCACCCTCCCTCCCTCCTTTCCTTCCTTCCTGCCAGATCTCATCCTTTCAGGACTCACTGTATATCCCAGGCTACTCTCAAACTCATGGGACTCCTACCACCTCAGCAATCTAAGTGCTTGCATTCCAAAAATGATCAGCCATGCCCTTTCTTTCTTATGCTTCTTGGTTATCTGGTGTTAAATACTTTAGCAGTCCATTGAGTTGCACATAGATGCTGAACACATTTTTCTGTTTGCAGAGAAGGTGCTGGTATGGGTCTGGTTACTGCTTTGCTTAATGTCTCTCATTTTTTAAGGTCAGCGTGAGGGGGTTGGGATAAAAATATCAGGAGAAGGGTGCAGCCATCCTCTACAGAAGGTGCATGGTGGCTTGGTTCAGCACTTGCTTCTTGGGCCAGATTCCCCATCTCTGAGGAGCACAGCGAGATAACGCAGGTGCTCCAGGTAGAAGGGAGAGTGCAGGGGAAGGTCCAGGACATGAAGCATTGGAGGACGTCAGGCTCAGAGGCAAGCTCAGCACCCACTCTCAGCTTCCAGCCCTCACGTTGGGAGGTAACAAGAATGCACCAAATCACAATGATTGTGCAGGTGAACAGGACTGGTTGTCTCTCTTGGTAAGAAAGGAGTGTCGAGATGGGAAGCAAGTGAGCAAGACACAAAGCACACTGTCCAATATCAGCTCACAGCAAACAGCGACTGTAGCTATAACAGAACAGGGGCCATCAGCTCCTGCAGGCTATGTGGGCAAGAACCCTGGGCTGTGAGCATCTGTGGACTGCAGCATTCCCAGAGCTTACTCAGCAGTTACCTAGTGAGTGTGCACCAGGCTGCATGCTGAGAACGAGAGACCAGCATCTGTCTCATCAGGGAAAGTACTGCGATGGGCATTCATGGTACATTGGGCACAGGCTCCTCCCCTTAGAAGGATGTGGGATCAAACACATAGGCAAGTGTTGTAAGGGGCAGCTTGTTCGTTTCCTGGCCGCCCAGATTCCTGAACTAATTACACAGAAACTATATTTAAAGTACTGCTTGACCATTAGCTCTAGCTTATTATTTGCTAACTCTTACATCTAGAATTTAACCCATCTCCATTAATCAGTGCATCACCACGAGGTCGTGGCCTACCAGCAAAGTTTCATTGTATCTGTCTCCGGCAGCTCCATGGCTACTCTCTGACTCTGCCTTCTTCCTCCCAG
Source organism: Alexandromys fortis (assembly GCF_014885135.2). Taxonomy (NCBI): domain Eukaryota; kingdom Metazoa; phylum Chordata; class Mammalia; order Rodentia; family Cricetidae; genus Alexandromys; species Alexandromys fortis. The sequence goes on from NW_026068042.1 coordinate 3,825,842, forward strand.
CATTCAGTTTAGTTTTCCCCGCCTAGCTAAGTTCTACCCTACAGGCCAAGGCAGTTACTTTATTAACCAATGGTATTCACAGCATACAGAGGGGAATCCAACATCAGGCAAGTTGTCTTGCCTGACATGGTGCATGTGTTTTGCTGGTGCCTATCCTAGGGCTCAGCTGAGAAGTCAGGCTGTCCCTGGGAATCTGTCTGTTCTCCAGGTGCCCTCTAAAAATAATAACATACCCTCTACCTGCCTGAGCTGCAGGTTGACCTTCTGCACAGGTTGGGAAGCTGGATGTCAGGGTCCTTACTCTTGGACTAGCCATGGTAATGTAGACAGACAGTGGGTGTTGGCCTCTACCCAAAAGGATATCCCACATCCATGTTTCTTCAGGAAATTAGGCTTGCGGGGCCTAGCTCTTCGTTACCTAGTACCTGATACTATGTGACTCCCTACGTGTCTACTGAATAATTAAACACAACCAGCTCTCAGGTGAATTTAAAGGCAGTCAGGCCTGCTGCTACCTCTTCAACCTTACACACTCTCTTAAGGGTGGTTTCCTCATCTAGAACCATGTGTAATACTTGCAGCCTCGGAGAACTACTACGGGGGTTATATAAAAATAGACAAGCACTGGGGCTAGTGAGCTGGACCGGAGGGTAAAGGCTCCTGATGCCAAACCTACTCATCTGGACCTACGTGGTTCAAGGGAAGAATGACACCTGCAGACTGACCTGTGATCTTCACACATGCACACACACATACACTCACATACACACAAAATGAATAAAACAGAATGAAAAACAGCATGTATAAAAAGCCTATCAGAGTCCCTGTGCGAACTACAATAAGCACCTAAATATTAGGGGTTATTTTCATTGATAATATTCTTTTTGATCGTCGTCATCATTTGGATCGACGCTAATACTATCCAGGCACACGAACGAAGCAGTAAAGCCTATTTTTACACAGCGGGAACTGGGAACTTGCTGACGTTCACACAAGTCTGCTCTGCATTCCCTGGAATGTGCCAGTTCCCTTTCACTCCCCCTGCTCCTCCATCCGGCAGCCGCAACCCTCAGTGTTGCAATATTGTATTGGAGGCAAGGTCAAGTCTGCCGGCACTCACAGAGAAAGCATTCTCTTCCTTGTGGAAACCAGGGCTTTGGGGTTAACCTCTCACCAAGGGTGGCTGCAAAAGGCTAAAAGCTAACATTAGTGGGTGAGCCAGGGCATAGCATTGGGAAGTGAGCCCTGAGCGCTTTAACTGTCTTGGCAGGATGTTCAGGGCTGCCAACCCACCCAGGCCTCCTAGAGAGGGGGAAGTGGAAAGTATCTGGCCCTGCCTGCTGGACACCTGGCAGATGATCAAGCAATGGGTAGTAAATACATCTAGAGCTGGCAGACAGGATTTGGGGGAGGGTCGGAGTGCCAAGCCTGGGCTTGACTGCCTTACCAGGCCACCTATGGAGGAGATCTTGAGGATTCCTCTCTGTCTCCTGCATCTGGCAGGAAGGATGCTGGCTTTTGTGATGGAAACCACTCCGTGACTGGCTCAACCATTCACAGTTGAGCTAGAAGGATCTCCAGGGACCTTGGGCCTCCTCATTTTGCAGATAAGAGACCTGGAACCCAGAGAGGGTATGTGACTTCTCTTGAGCCTTTCAGGGTACCACGGCTGTTGAAGGTGGTTTGTTAGCTTCAGCCCTGCAGGCCTTGCAGCAAGCAAGCAGGCTCCCCCTCTGCAGCAGAAGGAGCACCCCCGGGGAGCATCTTAGGAGCTGGTATTCTGGATTGTTTTATGAACGGACTGGTAGTTTATCCAAGGTAATCTCGACCTTGGGTTGTTTCCAAGGAAGCTGCTCCTGCAGGTTGACTCTGGCCTTTTCGTAAACTAAGTAGGCTGGAGTCTCCATGCCCGAGCAGCTGGCTCTCAACGGTGTCTAGGAGCTTTTGTGGGAGAGGGTTGACACGCATGCAGATTCTCTAATTTACAGTGACGCGGGGAATATGTGGAATGTTAACAGGGGAGGCGAATCTCGCTTAGAGCCCACCAGGGAAAAGATCTGCCGAAACCTGAGCTTCCTCGCCTGGGCTGCGAGTGGGCAAGCAGCCCATTGAGGAAACCTCAGAGGACAGGACTGGCTGGCTCAAGTTTCCCTGTGAGCAGCGGGGCCATGGATCCCTGGGAGATACTGTGCTGTTTCTCAAAGGTCATTGCAGGGCTTGATTTGGTTTTGCCTGAAGATGAGAAACGCGTCTGTGAGAAACCACCAAGCCCCACCCCAACCTGGAACCAGCGTTCACACCTATTAGTTTCATGCCCATGCCAGTGGCTGGGACTCTGGACAAAGGAGGTCTAGAAATGGCCCCAGATGGGGAAGTCTTTGCTTTTGGAAATTGTTTTTCCTTTGCATTTTTTTTATGTGGGGTCTAGGGATGATGCAAATAGGAAAACGGGCCACTGGGTTTAAAGCCTATCACAAGGTCATGCAGGTCCTTTCTTCTAAGACTCTCTCCCTTTGTTATAACCGTGTCGAGAAATGTGCAAACGCAGAGGTAGGCCCAGACTTGAAGACACGTAGAAGAAGCTCTAGCGGGTCTGAGCTCTAGCGGGCCAGAGCTACACACTTTCATCGAGTGTGTGTGTGTGTGTGTGTGTATTTAGAGAGAGAGAGAGATAGACAGACACACACACACAGATTGTGGTGTATATACATATGTGGAAGCCAGAGGAAGGCACTAAGTGTCCTCTGTCACTCTCCCCTATTCCTTTGAGATAGCGTCTCTCCCTGACCCTGGAGCTCACAGGCAGCAAGCCCTAGAAATCTTTCTGTCTTTGCCTCCCACAGAGCTGGGGTTATAGATACATGTGTGCCTACTCCTGGCTTGTTACATGGGTGCTGGGATGCACACTAGTCCTTACGGTTGTACAGCAAGTGCTCTAAGCCATCAAACCATCTCTCCATCCCTCTGCTCTCAGATTCTGCCGACCCTTCAGCCAACCTTGCCCCTCACCCTACACCTGGGACTGATTTAAGACAGGTGAGACTCCCACGCAGCCTTCCCCTTTCTCCAACTACCCAGAAATCCCTTCAGTCTTTGTCCAAGTAGAGAGAATCTTTTCTGCAGCTTGGCTCCATTTTGAAGGCAAGAACAAGGGTGCCCTGGTTTGTTGACTGGCATTTCATCCTCTGCCAAAGAGCTGGGGTGATCTGAGCTGGACAGATATGGGTTTACGTCTGTCGCTTAGTCACAGTAGGGCAGTTGTCTCTTACTCAGTCTCTTCTGGTCAGTTTCCTCAGCTCTAAAACGGGTATAACATTGGTCCCTACCTTGTGAGGATTCAGTGTCATGGCACATGGGAAGGGCTTGCTCAGGGCTGACCCGGGCACAGGTTCTGGGGATGTACGCTAGTGTGGGAGAGTGAGCCTTGCAGGGGCAAGGGCCATGCTGGACCCCTAACCTTTAGCACAATTAATTACACACAACCAACCCTCAACAGATGCTTTTAGGATGGCGTGTCTCGCCTAGCAGACACAGGTGAGTCTGGATCTTCCATCAAGAAGAAAACAGGGGCTGGAGAGATGGCTCAGTGGTTAAGAGCATTGCCTGCTCTTCCAAAGGTCCTGAGTTCAATTCCCAGCAACCACATGGTGGCTGTAATGAGATCTGGTGCCCTCTTCTGGCCTGCAGGCATACAAGCAGACAGAATACTGCATACATAATAAATCCATGCAAGGGCTGGTGGGTTTCCTGGGAGCAGTGGGGCAGTGAGATCGTTGGGCGTCCTTTGGCTGACATTGCTATCCATGAGCATGTTGGAAGTTAAGGAGCAGCCCCGTTGGAGGACAGGGTTGGAGGAGGTAAAAAGCTGGGAGGAGAGGATGGAGAATGGACAGGAGGCAAAGCCAGAGCAAGGCAGGCAGGTTGGTGGGAGAGCATCCAGGTCGTGTCTTGGGGGGCAGGTGGTGAAGGGCTAGCTCAGTTCTGCTCAACGCACCTCACATAAAGCCTTGCACATTCTTCTCAGCACCTAAGCAATCGGGATCAGAGTTGACTGTGACAGGCAGACACACAGAATATTATATACACAATAAATAAATAAATATTTTTAAAAAAAAGAAGAAGAAAACGGTTGACCTAGCTAGTTCATCAAACAGCAAGGTCATTATCACTAGAAGCTGTTCACTCATTCCTTATGTAACCATTTACACTGGAGGCTTCCTGCACAAAGGGCTTATTCCGAGCCCTCTGGGCTAAGTCTCTCACCTTTAACACTGCTGACATTTTGGACTGGCTAACTGTGGCGAGAGGCGCTCTTAGGCATAGAAGGGTGGTCGCAGTATTAGATGTCAGTACGAACCCCCAAATCACGACAGGTAAAATGTTTCCAAGGGCGAGAGCAAACTGTGAAAGCCTGAAGACCTAAGTCTGGTCCCCAGCTCCCATGTGAAAACACTGTGATCCCAGCACTGGAAAGGCCAAGAGAGTCTAATTAACACTGATTACTAGAGCTAATTGGCCAGCCAACCTGGACTAATTGGTGATCTCCAGGCCCCAAAGCAAAATGGGCAGAATTAGAAAGATGGCCAAGTGGCTAAAACACTTAATATTCTTCTAGGGAACCTAAGTTCAGTTCCTAACACCCACATCAGGTGGCTCACAATCATCTATGTTTTAGGGATTTTTATTGCTGTGAAGAGACACCATGATCACAGCAACTCTTAGAAATGAAAACATTTACCTGGGACTCGCTTACAGTTTTAGAGGTTTAGTTCATTATTACCATGGTAGGGAGCATGGCACCTTGCAGGCAGACATGGTACAGGAGAGAGAGCAGAGAGTCTTACATCTTGCAGGCATCAGGAAGTCAACTGAGACACTGAACAGTATTCTGAGCATAGGAAACCTCAGAGTCCACCCCTACGGTGACACATTTCTCCCAACAAGGCCATACCCACTCCAAAAAAGCCACACCTCCTAATTGTGCACTCCCTATGAGATTATGGGGGCCAATTACATTCAAACTACCACAAGCTATACCTCCAGTTCTGAGAGGGTCTGCTGCCTCTGGCTTTCAAGGTCACCTGCACTCATGTGCACATACCTACACACACACACACACACACACACACACGTATTAAAAATAATAAGAATATTCAGGCACTGATAGCACACGCCTTTAATCCCAGCACTTGGGAAGCAGAGGCAGGTGAATCTCTGAGTTCAAGACCAGCCTGGTCTGTAGAGCAAGCTCCCAGACAGCCAAGGCTACACAAAGAAACCTGTCTTGAAAAAACAAAATGATAATAATAATAATAATTAAATACATACAAAGCAAACATTACTCAGGGAATGAGGAGACTTTTGGTCTCCACATGCACATACCTGTACATATGTGTGGCATATACCCCCAGAAGTCCCTGCAGAGCCACAGGCCAGGATTCTGATGCCTGAGACATGACTCCTTAGATTAGGAGCATCTCCTGGGAGCTTGTAGAAATTCAGTGTTTCAGGTGCCACCTCAGGCCTGCTTAGTGGGCATCTGTATTTTAGCAACCTACTCTGTGACTTTTCACCCACAGAACACGGCTATTCATGTGCCACCCCTACCCTGGCTGCACACTGAGATCTTCTCAGGAACTCTGAAAATGTGGATGGCAGAACTCTGTGATAAAGTATCTGCCTAGCAAGCTCAAGGCCCTAGTGTCAATTTCCAATAAAAAAAAAAAAAAAAACTTTAGATGTTTATTGTTTAGTTGAAGATGACATGTACACATTACCACTATGGAGGACGCATGGGAACCTCCCTCACCTCAGTCCTGCCAGCCCCGGAAGCACTGCCATTGCTGCTCCTCAGATGTTTTCTTTTCCACCCTTGCCCTGATACCACGAGAACGTATGATTCTATTCCCTGGAGAAAGCCTTTTGCCTGCCAAGGCAGACAGTATGGCTTCTGCCTTCTATTTACTCAAGATATAGTTAAAGTTTACAGTGGGCTGAATTCAAGAACAAGAGCACCTTGACCTTATGGGAGCTGGGTCAACACCTTGGTGCTATACGCATGTTGGAGCAATACAGGTCTGAAGCGTGTGGGGTGCACTTCATGTGCCTATGAGGAAAACCCAGTGACCACATCTAGAACTTTTGGACAGAAAGCTGTTTTCGAGGGTGTCGCTCCCTGTGTACTTTGGGTTCAAGGCTGATATTTCATCTTAACGTGAGTGGAGGCAATGGCTAAATGTCTTAGAAGGCCTGAAGACATATGTCTTTCTGCCCTACAGCCGTGTGTTTCTGGGTAGCAGTTGAAGAATGTGTCTTACGGCTTAACAACACTGCGCAGACTGTGAGGGGTTAGCTCACAGAGGTTCTTTCTAGGGAAAATAATAAAAAGTTCCTTCAAGTGCACAGTGAGATGGATGCTGTGTTGCGAGTGTGAGGGCTGAGGCAGAGCACGCTGGTGCTGGGTGTGCTATGATGTCCTCTCCAGGTTGCAGAATATACAGAAAACTTACAACTGTGGGCTGCAGAGGAATTTGGGCTCTGCAGACACACAACCTTGTTCTGTATGGCCTTGTAATGTCATCGCTCTAAACCTGGGTCCTCCCATGTCAAGTATGGGTTAAGGCCATGCCTACCACAAGGTTCACTATAAGAATTAAAGGAGGAAAGAAGTAACATAGCGACCCCCACAGAGCGCTGGCCACACATCAGTGCTCACAGAGCTCACCTGGGATCAGGGCCCAGAAGACATCTCAGTCAGTGGAGTTCTGGCTGTGTAGGCATGAAGACCTAAGTTGGAACCTCCATTACTCATGTGGAAGTCAGACAAGGTGGTGTAACCCTAGTACTGGTGGGTGGAGACAGGTCAATCCCTGAAGGTGGCCAGCCAGCCATTCTAGCAAAATCCATGAAGTTCAAGTCCAGTGAGAGACCCTGACTCAGAAAACGAGGTAGAGAGTGACTAAGGAAGATGCTTGAACTTCTGACCTCCATACGTAAGTGTACACACATGCACACACAGTCAAGCACGCGCACACACACATGCACACAAGCTTTTACCTGATATACAGTGCACTTTTGAAGGGAGAAAAGGTGTGCTTTGGTTCCATCGTGGTGGGGAATACATAACAGCAGGCAGAGAAGGCCTGGAGGCAGGAGCAGGAGACTGGCTTGTCACACGTAGGAAACAGAGGGTGAGCAGAAAGTGGGGCCCAGCTATAAAGCCTCCCATTCTCAATGACTGACTTCTCCCAAGGGAGCCTCACCTCCTGAAGATCAGCCTGTCCAGATGGTCCCCCCAGCCTTTGAAGCTTCAGTCTGTGATTGTTGGGCTCTGTACTTTCAGGCCTCCGGCAAGGGAGTATAGTGAAAACACACAATGGAGCAAAACTGCTTGCTTCACGGCTAAGGAGTAACTTGCTTGTTAGAAACGGTGCGGCAGAGGGTTGACGGACAGCTGGTGCTGGTGAAGCCTGGCCCTGAAAGGCTCTCACCCCTTCCCAATGTAACATGCATTCAGTTTGCCTGTCTGAGCTGCCAAAATCTTAAGGGTTCCAGCACTGCTCGAAACCCATGTTCAAAGTCTCCTTTAAGACCCAAGGCAAACCCTGAGCTGTAAGCAGTGGCTGCAAAGACTTCTCGACTTCATGGTTATCGGTGGCCGTATCACTGCCCTATTTCTTGGTTCCTGTGTTAGCCAGTTTCCTGTTGGTATGGAACGCAGAGTTCCAGAGAGCGAGGCCACGATGGTGGGAAGGTACGGTGGCAGGCAGCAGGAGCCGGACACTGACTGTTCACATTTTTTTCTGTACACAGGAAGCAGAGAAAGCCAAACACCGTTTCAAAAATAAGAACTTCTATTGTGTTTTTAGTTTTCTTTAACTGATTATTAGTGGGGGGAGCTCTGAGAAGTCTTCAAGTAATTCCAGTCAGTTATCTGGAACTCAGCCAATGCCTTCCCTCTTCTGGAAAATCTCCCCATACCCAACACTGGGTTAAAGATTCTCTTTCCGTCTGTGTTGGGTGGCAGCCGTCCTCTCCTGGAGGTAGGATTGAGCAGAGGCCTCCACGCATATAACTTCAATCCTAGTGCTTTTTTCAGGCCCCGGAGTGTTACACCTAGCCCGCTATGTGCCTCGAGGAAAGAGAGAGACAACACTTAACGGGTTCCAAAGGTTTAGTAAATCGCCACCTAAGCAGGGCTGCAGGGCAGGGACTTGGGAGACTTTTTCCTCCTGACAGCCCCAAGCAGGGGTGAAAGTGGGGTTCATAGCATAAAATTCACAAACATTTGTTGCCAAGTTACAATTTTCACCAATCAGAAATCAAAGATGAGGGACTTTCCTTGAGGGCCCCATCACTGTCAGCTGACATACAATGCAAGTCTTTCAGTCCAGCCAATCAGATTCATTTGTTCCTTCTGATGTTAGGAACAGCCATAACGTTGCTAGAGAGGGCTAAAGACGCATAAAGACACTTTCTACGGTTTAGGGAGGAGGGTGATCAGCCATTGGAGAGTTCTCAGCCTCCCTAAGGCTTGGGGACCTGAACTTTGTTTCACCCTGCTGGTAAAATGGAGTCTGAAGTCAAAATGGCAGTACTGGGGCCAAGGTGCTTTTGCCTGCTCCCTTCACAAAGGACAGCGAGGTTCCATCAGAGCTCCTTCGGTGGAGCAGAGCTTATGATAGCTGGCATGTCTGTATGCCCAACTCTGAGGCCTGTGAGTTTGAAAATAATGTGTTGAAACTTTGGGTCCCTGTGTCTAAGGGTTCCTTTGTGTTCATTAGCATATCAAAAAGATAGACTTTGTGAGCACTCAGCCCTCTAGCAAGGAGTGTCGTCTTTGTCTAGGGAGGCTTGGCCTTTGTCCTGCTTTGTGTCTTTCCAGTCAGTTATAGCTGGCCTCCATGTTTGCTGATGTAGTCCTCATTACAAGGATCTCTCTGCGTATAAAACTGTGGCATTGCTAGCCCAGGAGTACAGTAACCAATGAAGAGGAAGAAGAAGCAAGTCCTTGGATAGAGTGGAAATTCTTTCCAGCTTCTCGCAGATTCTAATGTTGCTCACAGGGCAATGCCAGGCACTGAAGTCTGTTGGTCTTCTGGTATCACACTCCTTCTTCCTGTCTTTCCACTTGGGATGGAGCTTGTCTTTCCAGGCAGGGTCCTGTCTTTGACATCTTTAGGTCCGAAAGGGCACCTGGGGTGGTGACTGCAGCTATTCAGTGATTTCATTGGTTAATGGTGACTTCTCTGTTGGCCTAGTCCGAGTGCAGTTTTCCAGCCTGCCTCCCGTCTGTGTCCTCTGTCCACCAGATTTGTCCCTTCTCTGCACTGTTGCCACAGCAGGGTATTAACAGAAGCTGTAAACAGAGCAAAACCTCCTTGGTAGACAGGACCAGGCCTTGTATTTCAGAAGACCCTGCCCCCTCTCAGTCTGTCTCCCTCTTGCTTTTACAAGGACCTCTGCGGTTTGACAGGGTTCACTGGGACACCCAGATTACCCAAATGAATCTCCTTATTGTAAAGTCAGATGATTAGCAGCTTAATTCCACCTGCCAAAAGTAACTCAGGGGAGGAGGGGTTTGTTTTAGTTGACCGTTCCAGGTCACGCTCCGTCGTGGGGTGACGCAAAGGGCGAAATTCAAGGAGCTAGTCACGCCACATCCACAGTTGGGGGGAAGAGAGGAAACGAACGCAGCCTGTTTGGGGCAGTACTCAGTGAGCCACCCTACTCTTAACCGTCCAGTACCTCAAACAAGGAAATGGTGCCACCCACGGCAGCCTGGATCTTTTTACACAAATTAACTGTCAAGATAATCCCCCCTGCCCACCGGCCAGCCTGAGCTAGATAATTTCTGGGTTGAGGCGCTTTCTAGGTGGTTTCAGGTCCTGTCAGGTGGACAGTTAAAACTACCCAGCACATCCTGGTTCACAGAATATAGTCACAGACTGGGGTGGGGAGCGGGACTAGGATAGGGGCATCCTTGGCAGGGTGGGGGGTTGGGAGGTGGGGGCATGAGTAGCAGAGGGACCGTCCTCTATTATGAAGCACCAGAAACTTGAACTAGGATCAGCTATTACAGGAATAGCTGATGGCGCACTTAGGCAAATCAGTAGTAGATTGGGGTCCTAGCTTGTGAAATGAGCACAATAATACAAGACCAGCTGGGCGGTGGTGGCGCACACCTTTAATTCCAGCACTCGGGAGGCCGAGCCAGGTGGGTCTCTGTGAGTCTGGTGTACACAGTGAGTTCCAGGACAGCCAAGACTACACAGAGAAATGCTGTCTCAAAAAAATAAATAAATAAATAAACTGGTACCAATACACTCACAACAAGGGAGTGAACCCAGAATCTATTAAATGGGCCTCAAAATGTGACTCTTAGAAGTAGTGCTTTGTTTGTTTGTTTGTTTGGGTTTGTGTGTGTGTGTGTGTGTAGCTTTGGGTTCCTCTGTGTAGCTTTGTGCCTATCCTGGAACTCGCTGGTCTCAGAGATCCACCTGCCTCTGCCTCCCAAGTGCTGGGATTAAAGGCATGTGCCACCACTGCCTGGCCAGTAGTAGTAGTGTTTTTTAAAATACAGAAAACATTTTTGTGGCTGTGAAGTCTACAAATCCTACCAGGGGATTCTCACCTGGGCGCTCCATCCTAGGGCATCTGTTTCTTTAAGGGGAGGAAAGGAAGTGTTGAGTCACAGCGAGTCTTCTGCCCTTTGGTCCCTGAGTCTATAAAACAGAGCAATGGTTTCTTTGACACAAACCTTAAAATAGGAAGCCTAACACCCACATACAGCCACATTCTCTTCTAAGTGGGGTCTAGAGGCAGCCATTTCCAGAGAAAAGGTATGGTGTGGGCAGGGAAGTACCACTTCTGTGTGTAAAGGGAATGCGAGCGAAAGAGTTCGCTTCAGACTCTAAAAGGAAAAACAAAACAACAAAAAAGCAAATAGAAACGTACACAGTCCCTAGAAATAAGCCTGCTTTTGAAGCTGCAACAGCCAACGAGCAGGCAGGACAGCAGCTGTACGAGGTTTACTAAAAGTTTCTGTGGCTAAGCATCCGGAAGGCAGGCAGAAGACGAGGCCAGAGTGTGGTTCCAGGTAGTGTCTCCACCCCACCCAGTTCCAACTTCTTGCTAAGGTTTCTCCCGCTAAGCAGGCAGGAACCAACTCCGCCCCAATCCTTCCTTCACACAGGGGAAAGCGCCGTGGAAAAAAGACTAACAGTAACAAGTTGTTGTGACTCAAAACCTCCTGGAAGAAGTCGGCAGGGCGTTCGGGAACGGGCCTGTCCCTGGGTCCCTAGCCTGCCGGTGCGCTTCGGGCGGGTCCCTGGGTGCGTGTGGGCGCGCCGGGCTGCACATTCCTGGCCGGGGAGGAGAGCGCGGCGGGCGCCCCTGCGAGCAGCTGGCTGCGCTGGCCCCGAGCGCTCGGAGCTGGGGGAGGAGCCTGGCCCGGTCGCCGGCGCTCTCCCAGTCATTGGCCTTTTGTGCAGCAACTTTTCCCGAGCCCTTCGGGGAGCCTGCGCCCGCCCCGCGCCGTTGCCCGGGGAAAGTTTGCGTTTCCTGGGTTCACCCGGTGGGGACCGCGCCAGGCTCGGAGGACTCAGCCTGTCTGGGGGACTCTTTGGCAGTTGCGTCCCCGGAGGAAGGCAGCTACGCGAGGGCCAGCCCCGATCGTCCGGGTAAGTGCGCAGTGGCCACGGCGGGCGCACGTGGGGTCAGGGAGGAGACAGACGAACCTAGGACCTTGGCCGCCAGACAAAGCCGTGCTAGAAGCGGCTGCGAAACTCCTTTCAGCTTTCCTAAGAGGGACTTGTGTAGGAGCTGAAAGTAGCAAAGTACACATTGTGTTCCCCGCCGGCTGAGGCGTGTGTCTGTCAGGGAACTAGCGGGACCCAAGCGTCAGTCCCAGAGGTTGGTTCCCCTGAGTGGGCCACCAGGAGTCAACGTCTGTGGGCGGAGTGTTGGGGTCCTCCAGGTTTGGGGCGGGGGTGGGGTGTCCTTGTCCGGGGGCTGCCTCTATGCCATCTCCGCTGGTCTCTTTTTTTCCTATTCGTGTTGGCCACACCGGGTCTCTTGGGGGCACCTTTGGCAGCCACTTAGATGCGTGTGTGTGAGTCTTAAAGATCTGCACAGGATTTCCTCCGAGTTTGAGACTTTTAAATTCTCGAACAGTTACGTCAGCACAGCCGAGTGCACTTCTGGGCTCCAGCGCGGCACGTGACCCAGCCTCGCTTCCCCCTAGGCGTCCTTTGGCTCAGCTGGGCTGCCACAGGGTTCTCTGACTCTGGGTGTCCTGCACACGCAGCCTCAGGAGTGTTGTGATTGTCGCCGAACACCCCTCTGTTTGCCTGCTGTTCTCCTTTGTCCAGCGTTGGTCTTTTCTTAAAAATCGGCCACGGGGCACCGCTGTCTTCTGGGGTCAGATACAGAGACAGAAGTTTGTGGTAGCTGGTTGAAACAGAACTGAAACATTATGGGAGGTGGTAGAAGCCTACTGAAGAGGAGAGAGGGAGGGGCTTGCTGAATGGGCTTACATGTGCACCTGTGACCACCCCCGGTCCCCACTGAACAGCACATGGAAAACTGAGGGTCCCAGGGCAGACTGCTGCCTGTTTTAGCCCAGGGAAGTTTCAAAGGTACGTTCTTTCATAGGAAGCAATGACTTTGACTTCCATTCAGAACCACATGTAGCTGTCAGAGGTGATTCTTCTCTCCTGCTTTTAGGCTGACAGTTGGAAATTAGAAGGGAGGACTAGGGCTGGGCTGGGCTGGGCAGTGAGTGGAAGGATTCCCATGGGTCTCCTCTTCACAGACCCAGCCCTGTCCTAGGCATTTCCCTGTAAGGAAACTTGGAGCAGGAAATAGGCCAGCAGCTGCCCCCTTATACAGTCACCAGAGTGGATTCGGTCTCCAAGCCTCCTCCTCCTCCTTCGGCTCTCTCTCAGATGTTAGGTTCCGAGTTGAGTGCATTGCTGTGTGCCTGTAATCACAGCTATTTGGGATGGCGTGTTGGACGACGGCCGGCAAGGCATAACAAGACCCGTCTTAAAAAGAACTCTGAGGTTAGCTCAAGCCTCAGACTAGGTCTGAGAATACGGCCTGCGTATATTCCAGTCATTCATATACAGGCATTTTTGTTTACGGGAATCTGCAGGTCAAATATTGGGCCCCTGTGAGACCTAGACAGAATTAGTCCACCTCATCCCTGTCTCTGGTGCTTGAATGCTTGGACTATTTAAACTGGAAGGAAGCTTGAAGATCAAAGTTTCCCTTTTCAGTTTTGAGAAAGAATTGTCAAAGGAGTCCAGGGTCTTATCCAGGGTCATACTTCAAAGTGGGGTTCCAATGCAGGACCCCAGACACCTGACCTGGTGCTGTTGGTGCTAGGTCCCGCAGGCAGCCTCACTGGTTTTATTTGGTATTGCATTGGTGTTATTTGTTTGTTTCCATGGAGACAGACTCCGAATGAGGAAAGACACATCCAGTTCACAGAACCACTCCAATAAAGTGACAGGGCCCTGGGTGGTTGATGGCAGTTGAATTAAATAAGATGCTAATTTGGCCTTCAAAACTCCAAGGGTGTGTGTACTGGGGTGGGGTGGCAAGAGTATCTATCTGATGGGCAGACTTTGGTTGAGGCTGAAGCTCCCTGGAAGGGATATCTCGCAACACAGAAGGCTATATCTGGTTGCCTTGGTGGTTGAGTGCACTGTAGGCATCTGGTGGGTGAGAGTCGGGGGCCTGCACAACCTGGAATTGCTACTCAGAGTACCAGTAGTGACCTACATAGAGGACTCTGCCAAGGTCACAGGAATTCAAGAGAGAATCTTTAGGAGGGCTAGGAAAGGAGCCTATGGTTGCCAGGCTTCAAGTCATAGGTGCAGACGAGGGCAGCCTGCAAGGAGAGCTTGGTGGAAAGCATTTGCATGCGGATATATACCTGATTGTGTGTGTTTCCTGGGATTTGATCCTTGGATGGTTGGGGTTGGTCTGGCAGACTCTTGTTCATGTGCACCGATTATCAGAAGGTTTGAGAAGCCGGCAGCACCAATGGTTGAGGGTGTCCAGAGGAGCACACCTAAGAAAGAGAAGGCTTCAGGGCCAGATCCCCTGATCTCTCCCATTGAGATCCAGGTCTGTGAAATCCGACCGGGTGATAGAGATTTTTCCCCATTGAGGCCACAGTCCTTGGTTTATAACCTTAATAATCACTGCCGCAGCAACTCCCCGGGATGACAAAACATCCCACAGATTATGAAATCATTTGAGAGAAACGAGAGGCGTGAAAACAAAGACCCAGGGAAACAAAAGATTGCAAGGCAGAGCCTCTAAAAATAGAGCAAAGACCTCAAGAAAATACAGCGATTGACTGTGGTGAAGGTTCCACTCCAGATATGGGGACGCTCAGCACCGCCCCCCCCCCCTGCCGCCCCTGTGTACTGTGTTATAGGATTTCAGCTTCTCATTTAGCTAATGGATTCAGGACTGCCAGTTAAGAGAGAGCAATGTTCCCAAGACTCGTTACCCCTGGGCTGGGGAGGGGCAATGTAGAGACTGTCTAGGATTTAGAGACGTAGACCCAATCTTGTGAGCCCTGTCTCTCCTCTTACAAGCTGTGTGACCTTGAAGGAGTCGTGAACCGTCTAGGAGTCTTTTTTTTCTACTCTTTAATTAATGGTAGGGGTAATGTGAAGTAGGTCCCTCTGCTTCACAGAGCTGTGGATGCTGGTGAAGCCATGTATGTGAAGATACTGGAAAACCGTAGAGTGCTTTGCAAAGGGACAGCCATTTGTGTTAGTATTTTTACCTTATAGTTAAAGGTGCCTGTTTTTTGGAGATTTCCTGGTGTCTCCTGTACTCTGTATTCCTTCTTCTTCTTCTTCTTCTTCTTCTTCTTCTTCTTCTTCTTCTTCTTATTATTATTATTATTATTATTATTATTATTATTATCATTATTAGTTATTACTGAAAATGTAAGCAAGGGGTGTAACTGGAGGTTTCTCTCCTGCCTGCCAATTCCTGAATAATCACTCTGAGGCTTACTATTAATTACAAATTGTTTGGCCTATTAGCACAGGTTTATTCTTTTTTTTTTTTTTTTTTTTTAGTTTTTAGAGACAGGGTTTCTCTGTGGCTTTGGAGCCTGTCCTGGAACTAGCTCTGTAGACCAGGCTGGTCTCGATCTCACAGAGATCCGCCTGCCTCTGCCTCCCGAGTGCTGGGATTAAAGGCATGCGCCACCATCGCCCGGCCCACAGGCTTATTCTTAACTAGCTCTTACAACTAAATTAACCCATTTCTATTCATCTGTGTATTGCCACATAGCCGTGGCATTACCTCACATCTTGCTTCTCCTGGCGGCTGCTGGCATCTCTCTGACTCTGTCTTCTTTTTCCCTATCTCTCTGCTTGGATTTCCTGCCTAGCTATAAAACACGTTCACAGCATACAGAGAGCCATCCCACATCAAAGGGGGCTACACACATTAGAAGCTACTAACTAACCTTACAATCTAGCCCCAAATTATGGGGACTCCCTCATGTTTTTCCTGGATCTGGCACAAGTAATGGATGTGTAACCTGATTCTGCTCACAGAGGGCAAATCTAGGCAGAAGGAGCTGGGAAGAGAAAGCCATTGCTCCCCTGGCTCACGTCTCTGCTGTCTTCAGCTCCATCATTTCTCTCATTTGGGGTCTTGTCCAGCCCATACTAAATCCCCCAAGGTCTATGAGTCATCTCCGTGTCTGTACCATTTAGACTTAAAAGTAACCACTCACCACTCTTGCATATAAGGCCCTTGAGAGCATGGGGGTGTCAATCATACCTGTTCCTGGGGAGCACACAGTAAGAAGATCTGTCTGGTCAGCTCAGTAGCATCTTCTCCCTGCTTCCTGGTATTGTGCACACGGCCCTTCCTTAGCCCCAGGCTTCCGGTGGCTTTTGGTGTCCAGCTCCCTTTTTCCCATGCTAGCTCTTCCAACCTTGACTGAACTGTGTTCATCCCTTGAGGTTCCTGGCCTAGGAGTGTTTCTAGACAAATCTGCTCATGTTACCTGAACCCTAAGTCGGATCTGGTTCTGGGAGGTCCTGCTGGCTCTGGGGAGACTCCTATGTGGGGTGGGGGAAAGTTCAGTTTTGGAAGAGATGATTGCTTGCCCTTGAGGGGGGCATTTCAGTTTATCATGGGGTGATTGCCTTTCAGGCTCGCTGTTCCTTCTGGCATTTGGAAAAGGTTGTATGTCTTTCTTGGTGTCTTCAGCATCGAAAGAGGCCAGGAAAGGGTCAGTAAACTTAGGACCACTCAACTTTGTATTAGTAATTTTCAGACAGGTGCACCTTAAGTGAGTCGCTGTTTACCTGCAGAGTTGAACAGGAATCTGATCCAGAGGTTACAGCAGCCAAGACAGACAGCTGTAGGCCCAAGCGAAAAGTCAGTGCTTTTAGCCGAAGTTGCTTCTAAGTCTCCGTTCCCCTTCCATTTCCCAGGTTGTCCTGTGGTCTGCCATGTCTCGAAGTCTGTCTCCTTGAGGTCTGACCAGACCCTGCCTCATTTTTCTCTGTGCTCATCAGAGCTGTGTAGAATGTTTCTCTAGAAGTTCCTCACTGGCTCAGGAAATAGATCCTCTCCCCTCTTGACTTGTGAGGGAAGGATTTACTTCAGTCAAGAACACAGCCTTCTCTTGTGACAGAGAAAATATTGAGTAATTTTACTGCTTGTGTGGTTTTGGAACCAGAGAAAAATCTGTGATTCTGATACATTTTTATTTTGTTGTTTATTTCAAAGTTGTCTCCCGTCTGCATAAAAATACTGGAGGCCTCTGCCCCGCCTTCAGCTCATTATGTATGGGTTGAATGCCTGTTCTCAGTTCAAACATGTTAGGGGGTGTTGGTTCTGGCCTGAATCAAGTGGCGGCCAGAAAGAGCCAGAGCAGACAGTTATGAACATCATCTCGCTTGGGCCACTTCCCTGTATCCGCATGATATTTATGACCCAATCCTGCTTCCTGAGGACCCATGGTGAGGAGAGTGCCATTCCTTACTTGGGGATTTTATTGTATAGACCAGGCTAGCCTGGAACTCAGTATGTAGTCCTGTAGTTCAGGCTGGCCTCTGACTCACAATCTTCCTGTTTCTAACTTCCTAATGCTAAGGCTACTGGTGTAAGTTTCCACACCTGGCTAACCTATGTTTTTAAACCGTGCTTAAACAAATCACTTGGCGTAAAGTTTTGCATCTTAACTATACAGCTAAGTGTTCAGCTCAACAGTGTTGATGCAGTGATATTATTGTGTGGTCAGATCCCCAGTACTCACATACCGTATCAGTCTAATCTCTCTCTCTCTCTCTCTCTCTCTCTCTCTCTCTCTCTCTCTCTCTCTCTCTCACACACACACACACACACACACACACACACACACACACAATCATGTCTATCACTATGTGGTAGCCACCATTCTATTTTTGCTTCTATCAATTTTAATATTTTGTTATTTATTTTTCCTTTTTTTGAGATAGAGTCAAGTAGCTCAGGCTGGCCTCTAACCTCTAACTAACTCACTGTGTAGCAGAGGCTAACTCTGAGCCCTTCTTCCTCCTGCCTCCATCTCCTGAGGGCTAGCCTGCACCACTGGTTTGTTTTATTCTGTGCTGGGATGGATCCCGCAGCCTGTGCGAGCTAGGCGGACACTCCCGCAGCTGAGCCCCGTGCTCAGAGCCCTTTCATCATTTTTCAGGTAATGCATTTTGTCCTTAGGTCGCAGCTTCAGAAACAAGGTCATAATAGTTTAATGAGCTTGCTTAAGATTACGAATGGCTAGTAAACTGTCCAGCTGGGTCAGAGCTTTACTCTGGGCTCCACTTGAGGTCCTTGCCAACTCAACCCAATTCCCAGCGACTCCTCCATTGTTTGAATTCCGTGCTGTATCCTGGGAGAAGCAATGCACCTGTGTATTTGGTGCTGCGAGAGAGCAGGCCCCAGCGGTGCGGGGGGGGGGGGGGGGGGGGGGGGGGGGGGGGGGGGGGGGGGGGGGGGGGGGGGGGTGGTAAGGAGGTGGGGATCCTAACTTGAAGGATCTGCAGGTGCTAAATGAGCCTTGGCTCTGTGCTGCGCTTCTTTGATTAGGGAACAACTGTGTCATTATCTGCCTGACCTAGAAGGGTTTATGTCTTAGTCTTTTGAGAAACGTGGCGGCTGCTCTCTGCTCGTCCTGAGAATATCTCCTCTCCTGAGCTCCTCGTGAAACCCAGACCTGAGTTCATTAACCAGGAAGGTATGGGAACAAAACAGCTTGGTTTGGAGGGATGGTTAAGTTGTAGATTCGAAGGCTTCCTACCATCTGCTGTCCCGCCTTCCTTTCCAGGGTCTCCTGGGTGGCCCAAGGCTGGGGTCAGCAGGTCACACCCTGTCTCCCGTTCCTAGTCCTCACCCTTGAGGTTGCTCCAAAATGTGGACCTGCTCCCCTGTCATTTTTCAGCCCAACCAGGGGGCTGTCCTGCTAGAGCTTTGGGTTTCTGATCAGCATTCTTTGGATTAGGTGGGATCCGTAAGACCGAACAGGCCAAATCTTCATATTGTGGGACGATGTCTGGGGCCCTGGAGAGGAAGGCCTCTGTGGCTCACTGCTCAGACTTCCTGGAGGTAGCTCCCCATTGGCTCTTCTGCACTTCCTGTTACTAGATGCTGCTGCGACCACCATAACCTGTATGGGATCTGAGATCTCAGATCTGGAGCTGGAACAGCTCGGATGGAATGTTCTGTCGAGTGTCTAGGGTGGAAGGATTTTATATTGGTGACACAGTAATGTGTCACAGTTAATGACACACACTGAGTTACACAGGAAAAAAAAAGTTTGTTTTGTTTGGTGGCTCTATCCGAGGTCAAAGGGATGCCTCAGGTGATAGCCTTCTCATCGCCACGGCAACAAACCAGTGCCGGGCATCCCATGACAAGAGACTGGGAGTATGTGAGAGGCCTAGCCAGACTGACTTTTATAACAGATCCACTCTCAAGATAATCCACTAATCCATTAGAGGCCTAAATGGGTTAATCCACTCCTGAGGGCAGAGCCTTAATTACCTTACAGGTGCCACCTGGTGCCACCTTTTAACATGCCTGGGTGGGGACTGCACTCCAGCTGAGGTTGGCAGAAACAAACCATATTCAAGCCACCACGAGTATATGCTGTTGCTCTTTGTGAAGACAGGTCTGAACTGCGTTGAGCACGTCCTGTGTGCCTTAGTCCCATCGCTTGCTGCCATCTGTCCTCTGTCCATTCTTGATCCTCACTCTCCTGGTGCTCACACAGCCTGGGAGAAGGAGGAGTGTGTCCACCCGAGGAGGCACACCTGGCAGGGAAGGCAGGAGTGAAGGAGGACCTGCTGTGTTTGTACTGACGGCACCCTTTTCTTTGAAACACATCCCACCAGCCAGGCACCCTGCTGGAGAGATAGATGCTCTCAGGACTGGCGTTATGAGTCTGTCCACTGCTGTTGCCGGGGTAACAAATAGGGAGATTGAGCTTCAGGCAAACCCGCTCTTCATTGCAGAGGGATGGTTCTGACTGAGGTAGTCTGCCCTTACAGTCTTTGCAGTCACTTGCTTCTCAAGAGGCGTTTTATTTCTTCAACAGCCAAGGCCCAGTACTAAAGCCCAGGGCTTTTCAGAAATAGGCAAAATAAAATTGAGGCTTAAAAAAAAAAATTGAGTCCTTACAAGATGTGAAAAGCACAGGTCATAGCTGAATTGAGCAGAAGTTCAGTTTGAAATGAGACGCTGCAGTATATATCATCCTCTGTGGCTATGGCTCCTTACGGCTGTACAACCATCGCTGGTTGGTTCATTTGTTCACGCATTCATACGTTCCCATAAACTTGCTTTTGAGCTCCGAGCTGAGGTTTGTCAGCAGAGAGAAATATTCTTCGCTTTTGTCGCTTCGGGTCCCAAGTTCCCCTCTGGACCGCCTGTTTCCTGGGAAGTCTCATGACGGCTTGTGCTCCAGTCCTGGCTGTGCGCCTTTCAGGGCTCCTGAAGGATGTCACTGCTGGGAGGCCCAAATTCTCACTGGTATTCCCTTGCCAAGTCATTGCATTCCCAAGACCTGGTTTCCACCACTGTAAAGCAATATGGCTGCCCTCTTGTCAGGAGTCCTGAGGGATCACAGACAGCAGCTAGCAAAGCCCTGAGATATTGTGCAAATTTTCTCTAAAAAAGGTGTTTTTCTTTTCTTTTTTAACCAAAGGCCAAGTCTTCACCTTGCTAGACTTGCTTATCTGTTTGCCTGTCTCTGCCTCAGAATCATTCCCACAAACCCCTTTCCTTAGAGCCCCGTGGGAGGCATTTTCCTGGTCCCTCCCTTCTAGCTGGCTGTGAGATTTCCCCAGTGCCCTTGGCCTCAGCTTGGTCGTATTCTACAGGCTTGCCAAGGGAGGATGATGCTCTTCACACAGGCCTAGTGAGTAGCTGTTCTTCTGAATGAAGCTGCTATGTTTATGTCGGTCTCTTTCCAAGTTTGCATACATCAGAGTGTTAGTAACAATAAAGCGAGCGTTCCTAGATTATGGTCAAGGACCATCACAACCTTGAGTTTCACGCCTGACCCTAGGCAAGTTGTCTTGCTGGTCTAGGAATCTTAGTTCCGCTTCTGCCTGGGCTACAGGAATGCCAGGCCAAATTTGTCCCAATTTCACCTGCCAGATCTGGACAAAGAAAGTCCAGCTTGGTTTGCACAGTGTCGTACATTAGTGAATACCAGCAGAAGCAGAGCAAGGGTTCTGTCCTCTTCACTCCCCAGAGGACAGATATTTGCCCAGGATGCTCAGGAGCGATGCTCTGGGAAGGACACTCCCTGGGT
Organism: Alexandromys fortis; assembly: GCF_014885135.2. Taxonomy (NCBI): domain Eukaryota; kingdom Metazoa; phylum Chordata; class Mammalia; order Rodentia; family Cricetidae; genus Alexandromys; species Alexandromys fortis. The sequence continues at coordinate 3,846,693 of NW_026068042.1, forward strand.
GTGTTCCAGGTGTCACGCAGTCTCCCCTCCCCCTCCTGTATCATACTAGCTCACAACTGGCCTATGGCTTCTGCAGGAGATTCACAATCAGAGAAGCTTCCATTCTGCCAATCTTTGGCATGTCTTCCGAAACCCAGACAGCAGAGGAGAGCTGCCCTGGGCTGCCAGGCTCTGACTGTGAGAACTCATCCAGTTCTCTTCAGTGCAGCCCAGTTTCTGGGGAGCCCAGCCCTGAGGTTAGTGTTCTACTTTAGCTGACTCTGTGATGCACGCCCACACTCCCGGCTAGTCGAGAGGCCTTGGCATGAGAATGGACTGGTGTGGGCAACATGGTGAGACCCCACTGCAAAAAAGAAGTAAGATTCTCAACTTATGTTAGGAGAAAGAAGAAGGAACAGCCAGGGAAGAATGGCGCTCAGTTGGTGCTTGCCTGGTGTCAAAGGCCTCAGTCAAATCCCCAGCTTCGGAAACGTGGCTCCATAGTACCTAAACTGTAATCCCAGCACAATGGGGGCGGAGGCAGGAGGTTGGGAGTTCAAGGTAAGATCATTCTCGCCCACATGGGCAATTTAAGGCCAGCCTGGGCTACATGGGATCCTCAAAACAGAAAGGAAAAAATTTAAAATATAGCAATGTCAACAACAAAGTGAAAAACTCCAGGGAACCATGCTATTAGTCAGAATGATGTAAACTTATTTAAGTTGAACCGGACTTCCTTTAGAGCTAAGTAAATAATCTTTAACCCTTATTAGAGATAAGTCCCTAATGACACAGGAAGTCCTAAGTTTTTATGTCTGAGGCTTGCAGTTAGGAACTTGCCAAGTCATTAGATGCTCAGATCACAAATAGTCCCTGATTGCTCCCTCTGCCGCTCCCCCAACCCTAGGACATCTTGAACCCCCTCCTCTGCAGTGGCTTGTGTCCTCTCCAGCCAGACCTGGCTCCTGGATAGTCCCAGAGCTCATTCTGGGCTCCCTCGCTTCTTCTCTTTGTTATCTCTACAGCAACATGACCGTCAGTTTTCAAACGTCCTGCCACTTGCCTGCAAATAGCTCTGTGATGCATTCGTCACCCTGAGACTAGAGGTTCCTGTCCTGCTCTCCTGACACTCTTTGGCTGCTCGGAGCTGGCTCTAGCCCCAGCCATCCAGTGTTGGCCCCCATCTTGCCCTCCCCACAGCCCGTGCTGCCCTCCAGAGCCAGACGGAGCTCTTTTTAAGTGCCGCTGCACACACTGCCGTTCCAGGAAAGCTGTGAGAATAGCGCAAAGAATGCCCACACTCCATTCACCCGAATTCTCCAATTGCTGATCGCTTCCCATGCAGGCTCTGCCCGTCACCCCCTTGGCTCTATGTGTATCTTTTTTTTTTTTTTTTGGATTGTTCGAGACAGGGTTTTTCCGTAGCTTTTGGTTCCTGTCCTGGAACTAGCTCTTGTAGACCAGGCTGGCCTCGAACTCACAGAGATCCGCCTGCCTCTGCCTCCCGAGTGCTGGGATTAAAGGCGTGCACTATGTGTATCTTTTACTATTACTCCATGCACCATTCAGGAACAATTTGCATAAAGTTGCCCTCTCCAAACCAACCCCCAGCCCTCCGGAGATCCAGCATGCATTTTCCCAACAGCAGCATCCTCCGGCATAGTATCAATGCAGCCACCCAATGGGGAGTCCTCACCAATCCTCAGAATCTACTCAGTATCGCTACCACTGTTCATTCCCCCATCAGATCCAGGGTGCAGTCCTATGCTGGGCCCTGTGTGGTACTCACCCACGATCTCTCAGTCTAGGGTCCTGGCTTACCTCTTCCCAGCTTCCCGTGACCTCGAAGAGCATAGTTGTTTCCTGATGGAGAAAGTCCTTCAGTCTGTCTGCACTGTGGGGAGACTAACCGCCCATTTGGAGCAGGGATTCCACAGCAGTGAAGCGGGGCCTTCCCAGTGGTGACAGGCGGCCCTAGTCAATACCTGGCAAGGCTGGAACCTACCCGACATCTCCACCATGAAGCTATCACTTTTCATTTTGTGATCAGTTGGCATTTGGTAGAGGAGCCTTGGAGACCTTGCTACCATTTGTTTCTTTGCACCACCTCCCACCTACCGTCGTATCCTCCCATGTCCCCTGCCTGGCCTGTACTCACATCTTCCATGACGGGCCCTCAGTGGTGGCATCTTTATTTCCACCATTCCTCATACAAATAAGACGCTTTCCTTTCTCCTCGTTCATTCATCTGTTCCTTGTTATCATTTCAGTCCATACGGATGCATGGGTTATTAATTTAACTCGATGGATTGTGATCCAGAACTTTCTGTATTTTCTATCTTTTATTAATTCTTTAACCTTTATTTTTATTCTGTGTGTGTGGGTGTTTCCCCTGCATGTATGTCTGTGCACTGTGTATATGCAGTGCCCTCAGAGGTTTTTGGATCCTAGGAGACTAGAGTTCATTGTGTCATGTGGGTGCTGGGGATCGAACCCCACTTTCCAGGAGGAACAATCGGTGCTCTTAACTGATGAGCCATCTCTCTAGTCCCTTATTTTCCTTTTTGAGGCCCTTTGTCCACACACAGGCACACACAGGCACACGCATACACACACATCTCTTTGCCTTTATCCCTGATTAGTGGATAATCTCCGATTGTGGGAGATTGCCGCCTAACCCCGTTTCTCTTTTTTCTCCAGCCCTATCACATTTAGTACTTGCAGATCCCCTTCTCACAAGAGCCTGGCTTGTCTTACCTTGGATCTTGCTGTTGCTGTTTCTTGACTGTATTCCCTGTGCTGGTGACTTCCTTAGAACCATGGTCTTCCCTATGCCATTGCTACCCTTGCCCTCACTCCTCCACACTACTCTTGTCCACTAGAGGAAGTAAAGGAAAGCCAGTGGTCTTAGAACAAAACAGTAGGGAGAGGGGGAGGGAGTTTTCGTTTTGTTGTATGGTGCTGAGGATGGAACCCGACAGGGAGCTGTGCTCCAGCCTGAGGAACCGTCTTTAATTTGCAAGGCTCTTTGCACACATTGGACCAATGAAGCCCTTTCCATGTTTCAGCTGCTCCTAGAGTGTTCCGAGATCCTTACCAGATCCTTTTGGCCTGAAAGAATCCTGGGTTTCTGTGACAGCTTGTTTGTCGGGTACCCCTTGTTAGGATCTAACAGTGTCCTCCCAAATTCATAGGCTAAGACCTTGTTTTTGTAATTGTTACTATTGCTTTGATGAAACACCATGTCCAAAAGCAACTTGGGAGGAAAAGGTTAATGTGACTTACATATCTGAAGTCATAGTCCTTTGAGGGAAGCCACGACAGGAGCTCAAACCGGGAGGGAACCTGGAGGAAGGAGCTGACGCAGAGGCTGTGGAGTAGTGCTGCTTACTGGCTTGCTCCACGTGTTCTGTGTGTTTGTTTGTTTGTTTTTGTCAACCCAGGACCATCAGCCCAGGGGTGGCCCCAGCTATAAAGGTCTGAGCCCTCCCACATCAATCACTGATTAAGAAAAGCCCTACAGGCTTGCCTACTGTCCTATCCTATGGAGGCATTCCCCCCTCCCCTCCCATTGAGACTCCTTCCTCTCCCTGACTCTAGCTTGGGTCAAGATGACATAAAACTAGCTAGAACCGACTTGAAGGCTCAGGTGAAGATGTTAAGAGATGGGGACTTGGGGATGTGGCTAGGCGTGAGGACGAGCTTTCATGGATGGGATTAGTGTGCTGTGCAGGGAACCAGAGAAAGCTCCCTGTGCCCTTCCACCAGAAGTGGATCTTAGTGAAACAGCACAGGCTGTGAGCCTGGAGGAGGACTCCCAGCAGCCTGCAGACCTGCTGGCTTTGATTATGAAATCCCAGCCTCCAGAATGTCGAGAGATGCAGAGCAGTGGTTTCTAGGCCATCAGTCTTGTGGCATTGCTACATCGCCCTGATGCACTAAGATACCACACCTGAGAAACTATCCCTTGGATGTTGAATTCACCTTACTCTGGATTAGCCTACCAGCTTGCAGTGTATGGCTGCATGCTATTCACTCAGGTGCCCCCAGGATGCTGATGGGGCACGGGCGTACTGTGTGGAGCATGCGGTGTCAGCTGGCCCTTTCGCACTAGCACGTGGACGCATTCCTGTTGGGGCTATTATTGGAATGTTAATTTCAGGTGTGTGACTTTTGTTTATGCCGCATTTGTTTAACTCTGCGAAACTGTGGTTCTTTGCCTGTCTAAAACACCTGGTGGTCCTAATAAAGAGCTGGATGCCCAATAGCCAGACAGGCACGAAGATAGGCGGGACTGGGAGGCAGAGAGAATAAATAGAAGGAGAAATCTGGGAGGAAAAAGAGGAGCCGGAGAACAGAGAGAGGAAGATGTCAGGGGCCAGCCACCCCGTCACCCAGCCAGCCATGGGGAAAGAAGGAAAGAAGCCCAGAGGCAAAAGGCAGTCGAGATAATTTAAGGTAAGAAAAGCTGGCAAGAAACAAGCCAAAATAAGGCCAGGCATTTGTAACTATGAATTAGCCTCCATCTGTGATTTATTTGGAAACTGGGTGGCGGGCCCCCAAAAGAGTAAACTATCTCACAATACCTTCCTCTTGAAGGGAGGGCCCTTGCTGCCTCGGTCTGTCGTAGTGATGCACAGACTTGTGGAAAAGCACTTGTTGGCACAAGCTCCCCACACATGCCAGCCACCACTCAACCTCCGCTGCCTAGGTTTGCAGGGCTGGGGCCTGGCAGCTGGTGGTTGAAATCTCTAACCAAAATTTGCCCCCTGAAAAATGTTTCAGTCATTCTAGATTCAGTGTTATCCACTAGCAGAATTTATAAAGCTTTTATAGTTTCAGTCAGTAAATCTATGAAGAAATGTGGGGCTTTTTTTAAAAAATAGTTTTTGAAACAGAATCTCATTATGTAGCCCCGACTCTCCTGGAACTCACTGTATAGTCCAGGTTAGCCTTGAACTCACAAAGACCTGCTGAAGAAATTCTTATAGTTTTACTTTTATGTGTATGAGTAGTCTGCATGCATGTGTGTGTGCCACATTTGTGCCTGGTGCCCATAGAGGTCAGAAGAGGGTATTGAATCCCCCAGAATTGGAGTTACAGATGGTTGCAAGCCACTAGGCAGGTACTAGGAACCAAACCCAGGTCCTCTGCAAGAGCAGCCGGTGTGCTGAACCACTGAGCCACCTCTTCAGCCCCTGAAGAAATATTTTATAAGAAGTTCTAACTGTCCAGAAATCAGGAAGATCTCCGAGTTGGTGGTACAGTGTGGATTTGGTATAGATACACCTCTATGTAAGCACAGATATTTAGCAATTAGTTCAGCTTACTCGAGATGCACATTCATGTGTATTTCAAATCATAATTTTGTTTTTTATACAAGAGGTTGCCAGACCATTACTGGAAGCTTATTAATGCTCCAGCCTGTAGCCTGTCGACGCAGAGAGCTATGTAAGCAGCAGGAGGAGGGAGGTAAGTTAGTAAGCAGAGTAAGGGGCTTGACTGGAGCAAGGAACCCCGCAGTTACGGTGCAGCCCAGGCCTTCACTCGTACATATGGAAAAGCTAAAGTCCCAAGCAGTCACCTGGCAGACATCCCAAGGTGGGGCTGCTCTGGAAGCCAGACCTCCTGACATCATCGACAGTTTTAGAATGTAATAGCATGCTTGCGCACTAATGTCATAACTGATCAGGATATTAGTCAAACTGTCACCCAGAAACTATTTCTGTTCAGAAAACTTAGGGAAGTGTCAGTGGTCTTTGAAAAGTGCCATTCCATGCTCTGGGCAGGTGGATGTATATGCTTTTTGGAAACTTCTCTCTTGTGCCTTCATTTTCTCGGGTGATGCCTAATGAATGAGGGTGGGTGCGTTTCTGCCTCAGAATGAGGTGGGCAAGTCTTTAAGGGGATGGCTAGAGCTCGGAAGTGGTGTTGCTCTGATGGTACCCGTGTCACAAAGCAGTCACTAGGACAGGGAGCCAAGTTGTTCCCTGACACCTAAAATCTCTCTTAAGTACATTTTCTTGTTTATGTTGACTATACTCGTGGTATTCATTCAGCATAGAACCAGAAAACAGGGCTCATGGGATGGCTCAGCCACAAAATGGTATCAGCTGCCAAGCCCGGGGACCCAAGTTCAATCCCCGAGACCCATATTGGAAGATGTGTTCTTACCACCATATGCACATACATACATACGTGCACATGTGAGCACACGCACACACAATAAATTAGAATATAATTGAATTTTCTTTTAAAGAATTAGAAAATAGATACCAAATCTATGAAGAAAAAATGCTTAACTTAAGCCAAAGAATTATGCTGTTAACACATTGGCGTAGGTTTTACCTTGCTTGCTGGTCCATTTGTACTGTTGCTGTTTGCTTCATTTGCTGCGCACAGCCACATGAGGCTCGATTATGTGGCCCATAGTTAGTTTACTTTTCCAGTTTTCAATTAATCATGAAAATATATTCACCTAGATGCCCCAAGCTCTACCAATATTCTTAAACTGTTGCAAATCTGTTGTGTGGCTGTGCCTTAATCTGATGAACTGCTCACCACCGTTGGACATTTTGGTCACCTTCGGTTGCTTTTGCTAATGTGACCACCGCCTCCTTACTCCCAGCCGTCGTCATCTCCTAAAACAGTGTCTTGGAAAGCCCATGGTGTGCTGAAGGAAGCTGAATCTTTTATGATGTGCCGCCGAAACTCCGGGGCTGTTTTTCTCCTCTGACTTTGTGATACTTAGAAAGTTGATCATGTCCATAATTTCAGAGTCTCCAAATTGTAATCCACCAAAGACCTATCCTGGCCATTCCTCCCCCTCCCAGTTTTCTTGTATGAACTTCCTGGCCCCTATGTGTAGCCATGGGGCTCTAGCAGCTGCCCCAGAGGAATTGGAATTGTGGGTAGGACCCACAGGGAATAGTAATTCATGGGCAATACATTTCGACCTGCCCACTGGTATTTAGAATGTAGTGTAGGAAGTTTCCTGGGCCCCACCCACTCTCACCCATACACATGCCAGGGGCCCTGATTGGTGCCTGACCATTTAGAAGCTTCAGGTCAATCCTTTGGCTTGTGACCAAGTCCTAGTTTCTCCACCTGATATTGTGACCTACCTCCTGTCCCTTTCTCCCCTCCATAGCCCCCACTTTGTCTATGCTCTAATTACAATGACCTTTTCCTGTTCTGCAGAATGTCAAATTCCTTCCTAATCATGGTTTTCAAAGCTAGGAATGGCCTTGCACTTGGGGGCTGCTTACCTTTCTCTTACTCCACCATCTTGGGGGCTCAGCCAGGTGTGGTGATGGAGAAGGTGGCTGCTGAGGTCAGGCTTGAGTTACTCAACCTGCCTGTGCCTTTATTTCTAAGTGGTAATAAAAACAACACCCCAAAGGGGCTGCTTGACTACTGTGTGTGGAATCTGTAAATTCTAACCTTCTACAGGTTTCTGTACTTGCTTGTGCTTAGCCATGGATAGAGCACTCTTCCTGGACCAGCAAATCTTTGGACTATCTATATGAAGCTCAGATATCTCCTTCCTGTTATAGAGAGGGAGTGTGAGCCCTGCCTGGGGCCAGATGTTAAAATACATCTGCATCTCCTGGGAACTTCCTGAGTTTCTTGATTCTTTTTTTTTCCCCCCTCCATAGCGCCCCTGGAACCAATGATGTCATCCAGCCAGCTGCTCCTGCAGACCTGGGACACCCACCCTTAGCTGACTCTTCCCATCATGGTGACAATGCCAGCTCAGTCTCTACACATCTGACAGTCCAGAGGTACAGTAGAAACATGGCTGGGACTGCCTGAGCCAAGGTCCCGTGAGTTCTCCCTCCATCTCTTCCCTCATCCCCCCACTTGTTTCTCACAGTGTCTGTCTACCTGTTCAAAGCACAGTAGGCTGCGGCAGGGCTTAGTTTCTTCTGGCCTCAGTTATACTCTGAAAGGACACTGGAAGCCCTCCAGAGAGTGTATTGCTGTTTCAGGGCCTGGTTTAGGGAGCTGGCTACCTGCTGGCTGCTGGGACATCAGCTTGTCCAGCTGCTTGTTTTCCTCTGTCTTTGGGTGATGATCAAAGAACAGAGGAGTCAACAGGGCGTGGGAAGAGGAGCCAGGTTCTTGGGCCTTTGCCCGGCATAGAGACCTGGACTCTCGGCTCTGTCTTCTGTCCTGTTGCCTCCTACAGTCCTTCCATCTTCCTTGCCCTTCACACCCCAGTTCTTTGCTACCTCCTACTTGGCATGGATTCAGCTTCACCTCCCCTTTTCCTGCAGCCTTTGCATTTAGACAAGACTTGGTTTGCAGCGGCCTTGAGACTGGGCTAACACACGCGCGCACATACACACACACACACACATACACACACACACACCCATGTCTATATATAATTACACAGTGCACATTCACATCAACACTTGGGATTAGTTACTTTTCTTGTTGCCATGACAAATGCCCAACAAAGCAACTTGCGGGGCAGAGGATTTCTTTTGGCTCACAGTTGGAGGGTCCATCCATTACGGCACAGAAGGCACAGTCACAGGACTGTACAGGAGCTGGCTACTTAGTGCCCATAGTCAGGAAGGAGACAGGGATGAACTCCAGCACTCTGCCGCTTCCTCTAATGGCACAGGACCACCCAGTTAGGGTCGGCCTTCCTTTCTCAGTTAACCCATCTAGAAAGTTCCTCCTAGATCTGTCCAGAGACTTGTCTCCTCCATGGTTCTAGATTCTGTCAAGTGGACAATATTAACTGACATAGTCTCTGGCTGTCCACATCTTGGTTTATATCCATAGTCTCCATCTGTACACATTTTTGATATGGGATTCCTCTCTGTGTGCTGTGAATATGTTTTATTACCATTGGTTAATAAAGAAGCTGCTTCAGCCTATAGCAAGACAGAATAAAGCCAGGCAGGAAATTCAAACAGATATATATAGAGAAAGAGTAGGTGGAGTAAAAAAGATGCCATGTAGCTGTTGAAGGAGACAGATGCCAGAACCTTACCAGTAGGCACAGCCTCATGGTGACACATAGATTAATAGAAATAGGTTAATTTAAGATATAAGAGCCAGCTAGGAATATGCCTAAGCTATTGGCCAAACAGTGTTGTAATTAAGCTATTGGCCAAACAGTGTTGTAATTAATATAGTTTTCTCTGTGTGATTATTCGGGTCGGGGCAGTCAAGAAGCAAACGTGAAGTCTCTGTGTACACATTTGAAGTGACACTTACGTCAGAAAAGCCACTGGGTTTTGCCAGATCCTGCGTAGCATTGGAGTAGCCTGGGTGAGCAGGACAGAAAAGGGACTTTGCATCCTGGAGCATGTGCCTCAGGTCTCTTTCTCCTTTAAACTCAGCTGCCACTGTCCCTGTGTCACTGCCCTCACTAGAGGCCTGTAAGTTCCCTGCATCTAAGTCTGTCTCCCCCACTAGTCTGGGGTTCTTCCAAGGGAAGAACTGGTCTTCATGACTCTTGGAACTGCAGCGCCTGATCTGGAATGGAGGAGGGGTGTACTGGGACTCGATCATAGATTAGAGCAGAGGACAGGGATGCTCCTGTGTCATGTTTGCACTGACCCTTCCCTGGCTACTTCTCTCAGGTTACTGGTGATGGGCAGGCAGCTGGCAGTAGTAGAGAAGTCCTCTCATGGGGGAGTCTGCCTGGTGTAGGTAAAACAGGAGCAGAGGGAGATGACAGGAAACCATAGCCCAGAACCAGAGATGCCCTGGCAGGTGAGCACTGGCCAGGGATTTCAATGTTCCCCTCTTCGTGGGAATCAGCTGCGATTCTTACTTACATATAATTTAGCTCAAGTGGTGTATGAAAGGTGCCTGTGAGTAACAGGTCACCTTCTCCTTTCCCCTCCTCCACTTCCTTGTCTCAGTGATGCTCCAACTTTCTGACCCCCAGAGTTTTAGGAAGACCCAGCATCCTCTAGCCATGAGTGGAATTACCTCCCTTGAGAAGCTAGGAAAGGGATTTTCCTGACTCTATTGGTGTTTCTGTCTTACAGTTGGGACAAGGGGGGGGGGTATGGGACCACTGAGGTCTGAAGGTGAACAAGGTCATGGCTAGATGGCATACAGGAGAACTGAAGTCCAGCTGGGGGTATGGTCTGCCCTTCTGAGGTCCCCTCTCTCTACCTTGGGACCATCCTTTTGAACACTTGTCCTGGGACACAGTAGGATGACCGTGTGCACCATCTTGAGTGGATCTGTGGACCCTCACAGGGCCGATGGATGATGGAGTACTCTTCTGGCTGCATCTAACAGATGCACTGACTCGGGCCATACAGCAGCCATGTTGAGGTAGGTGCATTGGGCTGCTCAGCCACCTCCTAACCTCATTCCTGGCAGATGTCACCTACACCATTACCCAGGAGTGACCACCGGATGCAGGATGAGAAGGGAGGCCAGCATAGATGCTCTTAGTACTGAGGACTAGGCCAGCTTCCCGACTTTGCCTCCCAGAGGAAGGACAGCTAAGAATGAGGCAGGAGCCAAAATCAGGGAAGCATTCAGCTAAAGAGAAGCCAGCGGGAGCCGGAACATTTGTGCAGGAGGATGTCACTAGGTTGGTGGGAATGAGTCAGTCCCTTTTGGAACTGCCATTGGTTGGTTTCACTTTGTTCACCCAAGGTGATTAAAATTGTATTATCATAAAATACAACCAAATCTCATTATTCAGTCCCCATATTTGTGAATTTGATTCTTCTTCAAGACTTGCTGATAACCCCAGAGTCAATTTTCATGGTTCCCCCTCAGTCCTTTGCAGATGTATTCAGAGCAGTGAAAACATGGCAATCGCTCAACATGAGCGTTCTCAGCTGGAAGATGCAATGACCTTATGCTTTCTTGACATTTCGTCTCTCGTGCTATGAACATGGGACCTTTTCATGGTGCACTGGGAACCTTTGGTGCTTTTGTTGGTGATCTTGCTGTTGGGAATAACCCCTATGTACAACATTGAAGTTCAGAGGAGCCTGAATGTGCCCAGTGAAGAAAATATGGGGGTCACTGAAACTTTGCTCTGTCTGGCAGGAGTTAATGCCATTGTGTGAGGATGGTGCTAGTAAATCAAGAGTGTGACCTAAGATGCTTTTAAATAGGAATACACACACACTGAAGGTTGCATTTTGATAGACTGACTGATCAAAGTCTTCCCAGGGGCTCTCGGGAACCTAGAGCATATCCCCCACTTCACCCAAGTGGTTTGGTGTTGGCTGACTCATATCTGTGAATTTCATAGACCATTGCTGTGAATGGCAAGCAGCAAATGGACTCACCCCTGCCCACCTGTTGGAGTGACTAAGAAGCATATCCTGGAGGGTGCGGTAGTGACTTTAACCTCAAAAGTGACTGTCTTCCCCTTCCCGCTTAGAGTAGGAAGGAGATAAAGGAAGATGTGGGATGGGGGCATGGCTTGCCTTCCTGCAGAAACAAGGCTTGCTGTTTGTTTAATTTGTGTGACAATATTTGTGGAGAGATGCAAGCAAACTTTTCTGTCCTCAGCTAGAGTACCAGTGACAGACCAAAGTAAGGATACAACCAGAGTCCAAACTGGTGAATCACTGAGTTTTCCTGGGGTAACTTTCAGGAGTATGGGTGAAGGGCTACAGGATCAGAAATGACTCGAAGACAGCGGTGTCACCAAAGCCCACCCCAGTGTGGGTTTGACAGCTCATGAAAGCTGGGACCCTGGAGTACACTGCACAGCCTGCAGGCTGCTCAGCAGGTTGGAGACCGTCTCTTCTGAGCATCTTTCAGCCGTCCTTACTGCTGTGGGTACTAGAGGACTGAGGAGCCTAGTGATTCTGGCCAGTTTCAGGGGCTTCTGAAGCTTTTGAGTAGTTTACTTCCTGAGTTTTAAGGTGCTTCCCTGCGGGATGGAATGTCTCATCTTCCTTTAGAACGACAGTGTTCTCAACCTGTGGGTTGTGATCCCATTGGGAGTTAAATGACCCTTCCTTAGGGGTCACATATCAGATATCCTGCATATGAAATGTTTATATTACTATTTATAACTGTAGAGAAATTATAAAGACCAACAAAAATAACTTTACAGTTGGGATCACAAAATGAGGAACTGTGTTAAAGGGTCACAGAGTTAGGAAGGGTGAGAACTACGGCTCTAGAACATCCCAGTCACAATTGTTTTATCTTTGAGGAGATTGCTAAACAATGAAATTTAAAATAAAAAACTTTTTAAAAAGTGTATTTTTTTTGGGGGGGGACAAGATCTCACTATATAGCCCTGGCTATCCTGGAACTATTGATTTAGACCAGGTTGTCCTTAAGCGCAGAGATCTAACTGTCTCTGCCTCCTGAATGCTGGGATTAAAGCTGTGCACCACCATGCTCAGCTGAAAAAAAGTTCTTTTAACTCACAAGTAGTTTTTTAGATTTTTAATTTTAAAAAATTATTTGTGTGTATCCATGTGTGTGCCACATGTGTGCAGGTTCCCATGGAGACCTGAAGAAAGTTTGTATCCCCTAGAGCTGGGCTTTTAAAGGAAGTTGTCAGCCACCTGATATGGATGCTGGGAACTAAACTCAAGTCCTTTGCAAAAGCAGCAAGCACTCTTAGCTGTCAGTCACCTCTCCAATTCAAGTCAAATTTTAAAAATGTCTTTATAAAGGTATTTAAAGGACCAGCAAGATGGCTCAGTAAATAAAGGTGCTTGCTGCCAAGCCTGATGACCTTTCAATCCCTAGAACTCCTACAAATTGTCCTTAGACTTCCACACTCATGCCATGCCATATGTGTGTATCTGCTTGCAGAAGTGTGTGCACGCATGCGCACACACACACACACACACAAATGAAATAAAAATTAAAAAAGTCAAAAAGGTATTTAATGAAAATGGAGCCAGGAGCTGTGGCTCATGTCTGAGGTCCCAGCACTAGGGAGGCAGAACAAGTCAGCCTTGCCTATACTGCAAGGGATGCTTGCCTGCTCTGTGAGGCTGTCTCAGAAGATTTAACAACAAAGTAACAGAAATCAATAGGAGCTGTGTAAACCTCCTGAGAGGAAGAGAAGAGAACCCCGGCTCAGGATCCCTTGTTGATGCTCTTTTGTCAAATCCTCAAGTTCCTTGTGCTCTTCATGGGAAGGGAGCTATTGTTCTCTCGGAGGTATTCCTAGGATGAAAGGAAGGCGACCTCTTCATGTCCTCTGTGCGGGTAGCACACTTGCTCCTGTCGTTTCAGTTCTGTTTTGGTTTTGACATCTCTGGGTGACCCAGAAAACCTGGGCTCAAGTCCTCTAGAACATTTTACAAATGACTAGATTGCCCACAGCCATTTGCGTTCTCATTTGTTCCATATTTTCCCAAATAAATAAATAAATAAATAGGCCAGGATGGTTTTCCAAGTGAAGCCTTCTGGCTATGTCACTTAGCAGGCAGTGGAACCGGCTATTAAGGTCACGTCAGGAATCGCTGGACTGTGGACTGTGTTCTTCCTGGTCTGGAACCCAGGCGGATCCTGAGGAATCCTTGGATACCGTTGGAAAACTAGTCACCTACCTGCTTCATACCAGACTTTAGGTTGCATCAGAAGAGCAGGTGGGAGTCAGATAGCTGCCCCACCCAAGTCTCTACTTAGAAATCTGAAGGGTTCCGTCCCCAGGGATGTCCCTGCTGCTGTGCAGGGGCCCACGTGTGGTACACACTAGGTGGAGACAATCTTGTCCTGGTCACAGCAACTCAGGACTGAAGACTCCTGGGCCAGCAGTTGGTGGCTGAAGCTGCTCTGACTTCTGTCCAAAGCATCTGGCACTGGGGAGGCATGGTGGCCCTGGTAGAATGTCTGCAGACATCTCTGGAGCTTAGGCGGAAACGCAGGATCCCTGCTTCTTTTTCCTTTTGTTCCCTAATCTTGTAGTGGTTATATTCTTATCTGTTTGCACAATACAATTTTGACTTTGAGCAGATTCACCTGTCTCCCAAAGGTACTCTTTAATAATCAGGCAGTTGCCAGGCAGTGGTGGCGCACGCCATTAATCCCAGTGCTCGGAAGACAGAGGCGGAGGAACTCTGTGAATTCAAGGATAACAATAATCAGACAGTTAATAACTGAATCAGAAAGTGGAGGAAGTTTTTTTTTTTTTAAATTTAGAAAAGGCATTACCAGTTGAAGAACAGAATTCTGTTAACAGCTCCTTTGACTTTCGGGTCCACACGCTCTCTGCCTGTTGCTCTAGGTGAGGTCCGCTTGTGTGTTTGTTTAGAATCTTTGTGTTCCCTGCTCCCAGCTGGTGACCATGAGATCACAAGATACCATAATATTGGCAATTGTCAATTCAAAACGACCGTTAATTCAAATTTGAATTGTCAATTCAAAACTGTTATACTAACAGTTTTGAGGTTAGTGAGCCACTTCAATCTGGGTTGGTACCCTTGGGCTTTGTGCTCCAATGCCTTTGACATCGGAGACCAGCCTTCCTTTGTTCTTTGCATCTCATCTGTGTCTTCCAAGTCAGGTGCTCGAGGCATAGAAGGAAACTTCACACATGAACAGGCGCCACCAAGGTGAGACTCGGAGACCTCTTCCGGCATGGCTCAAAGTCCCTCCTGTAGTTTGCGCATGATTGTTGTTGATGACTTTTTGCCCAGTTAATATTTTCTTTCTGCTGAAATTATCCTTGGGTCAAGCTTGAAGATACCTCCCTTCCTCCAACTTAGCTCTGTGAAGGGGGTGTGGCTAAAACGAAGCAGGGGCGGGGAATTGACCTGCCATTCCCCTGCCCTACCACCTGGTCTCTGAAATTCGCAGCTCAGCATGTTAGGGATGTTTACCCGCACACCCAGGGGACTGGTGTCCATGTGCTGGTAGCTCTCATTAGCGGCTGGAAATATCTGGATATGTGGCCTTTCTCAGTACCTTTTGAGTTGGGCTTTGGACATTTCCAGAAGTCGCAGCTCAGAATCATGCTCCCCGCCCCACGCAGCTCCCATTCTGTCTGTCACACTACAGGCAGACTGTCCAGTGTTTACCGCAGCAGCAATTTCAGAGCTGTTTTCGTTTGATCGCTCGGTCCCCACTTTCAGTTTGAGCTGAGTCTTCGGCCTTCAGGAAGGCCTGCCAGGCTCTGGGAGCGATCATGTGCGCTTGGGGATTTGAGGATGAAAGAAGAGCCAAGCGCCTGTAAGGAAGGGCTGCGTGCTAAATGTGTTCCAGATGGTGATATGAACTGGGAGATAAGATGCCCATCTGGCGCAGTAGGACATGATGTGTTCAGCTTGCACCTTGGGAAATGTTATCACCCTCTTGTGACAGCCGGAGTCACTCTGGTCTTTGTCCTTGGACAGGGGCTTCATTTGGCAGCCCCAGCTGATTTTTGAAATGAAATTTGCTATCAGTTCCGTCGGAACTCTGCCAAGACGGACTCAAAAGCCCCGAACAGGGAATCAAAGAGAACTGTTGTGGACCGCCTCTCTCTGTAGCTGGGCTCTCTGGCTGCGGGACTGCATGCCAGTCGCGAGGTTGAATTCTCTGTTGTGGGTGGACACTGACTGCTGCCGAACCGCTAACAGAACCAAACGTTGCATGGGACCTTGGCTCAGAACCAGTTCTGGGACCCCAAACCAACCCCTGTAGGCAGTGGATCCTAGCCAGGGAAAGATCTTGTCCGGAAGGGCTTAGCAACACCTAGTTTGATAAAATCCTCTCTGCCTACTAAATCATGGTTGTTTAGGTCTTCTCTAGTTTTCAGTTTTAAAAAAAAAAAAAGATTAAATGAAAGTAGCATTTCTCTTTGCCTTCCAAAATTTATAAACACTGTGCAAATCTGAATTTGGCTTCATTATTACTCTACTACGGTTTGGAAAACACTAATGAATCCCTTACTCAGGAAGGAAGGGGTCATGGATATTTACAAGCAGAAGGGACTCTGCATGCCTCCACCCACTCACTGGCTTTCAGAGGACAGTGGGACTGCTCTAGAGGTGACATGAGTCCATTTTGAATTTGTTCTGCCCTTCTTGTGCTGAATTTGGCAGGCACCCCATGGGACCCAACACAGGCTGGGAGTGGTCCTGGGCAGCGACTCTTAGCTATGAAGTCCTTGCCTTCCTGAGACTAATGTCTTTAAGATGGTCACTGCTGGTCATGTGGGACTAACAGAGACAGGAGCTGGCCAAGGATGCTGACCAGGAACTCCTACGTCCTTCCTGTCCCTGATGTAGCAGCCAAAGTTCTCTGCAGGAAGCGGGGAGGGGAGCAGGGCATGCACTTAAGGTCTAGATCTAGACCCAGGGAAGGCTCTCTAGGTGAGACTTGAGCTGTCACTCAGAGTGCCGCACGCAGAAGGCCCTGTGCCTGGCTGCTTCTCGAATCCCTGATGCTTGTTGGAACATGGTGGGATGTTCATGCTGCCTTGGGTTTCATCCATTTTGCCTGCAGATTCCATGGCCTGCACTGCCATTCCCAGAATGTAGAACCCTTGTCCTACTTTCAGTGGTCCGAGAGGTTGGGAAAGCCAAGTGAGAGAGTGGAGGACCTGCTGCTTGTGGAATGTTCTTGAGTGTGTCCCACCTGCCTCCTCTGGGTTCCTGACCTAGCAGGACCATGCTCAGAAGGCCTGGTGGCCACTGTCTCCACTACAAGTGAGGACATCATTGCTTGGTGACTATGTGAAGGCACAGGGCCTTCTAGATGCAGGGCCCAGACAAGCAAAGACACTGCTTAGGAGACTTAAGGGACTTATCTGCAGTGTGGAGCAGGGAGCTGTGGAGATGGGCCTGGGAGTGGTATTAGGTAAGGCTTGAGTTGGGTCATTCTGGTAGCTGTGAACCCAAGGGGATAAACCCAGAGGCACATACCCTTGGATACCCCAGGAGTTCTGCTCTGAGAGGAGGAAGGTTGGCCCAACAGAAAGGACTAATCCGGAAGAAGGAGGTGACTCAGTGGGAAGAGGTGATCAGGGGTCCCGAGCCTCTGAGAACAGGAAAAATCCCATAGTCCTGACTTCCGGCGGGTAGGGTGCCAAGAGCACACAGAAGCAAGGGGCTCGCAGTGCCAGCCCATATGTGGTAGTGAGTCACGCAGTTTCCCTGCTGGGGCCTGACTGTCTCAGTCACTGGACGGGCCAAGAACTAGCTTCAGTGGGAGGGAAGCCCCAGTCTTAATTGAGCGGTTGAGTCATTTGTTTGGTGCCTTTAGCTAATGGGAACTGGCCAGGCCAGGAAGGGTGTGGCTATGGAGGATGGGGCCATTGGGGGGAAGAGAGGAGGGAGCTGCCTGGTGACCCTTTGGGAACATGGCTGGCTTAAAGACAAGTGGGTTGTGCAGGCCACTGAGCAGAGGGAAACTTGGTACTGGGTGACCCTGGAAAATGCTCTGTGACATTCTTGGGAGGGACAGTTTTAGTTATAATCTAAGAACATCCTTGTTAGACCCTCGGCCGTGAGCTGTCCTGGAACCACAGATCTGAGGCCATCTTCCCTACCCTTCTAGTAACTTTCCTCCTAATCCAACAGAGAGTACCCATAGAGTAACAGAATTGCAGGCAGCACCCCTTTCTCAGTGTGCCTTTAATTAAATTAAGTCTTCTTAGGATGCATGAAATAGAGGAAGCCCAGCCAGTAGAGTCTCTTGAGAAAGCTAAAATTTAGACTAGCAGTTTGCTTTTTTGTTTTTCTTTGAGATGGAATCTCTCAATGTAGCCCTGGCTGTCCTAGAACTCTTTGTGGACCAGCCTAGCCTCAAACTCAAAGTTCCTCCTGCCTTTCCTGAATGCTGGAATTTAAGCTGTATGCCACCATGCCCAACAGCAGTTGGCTTTTTACAGATTGTAAGCGTGCTAAAGGCTGTCCAGAGCCAAACTCCCTGAAGGAGATAAACAGCCCCCAGCAGTTTGCTTTGCTCCTTTGCAGTCATTCTTTTGTATTTTGTTTGGAGACAAGGTCTTACTATGTAGCCTAGGTTGGCTTAGACCTCATGATTCTTAGACCTCCACTTCCCAAGTACTGGGGTTACAGGTGTTTCCCCCATGCCTGGCTTACCTCTCATCCAGCCTACAGGGATCCATAACTTTCTGGGCCTTTGTTTTTCTCCTGGCCTCTGTGAGGTGCTTGAGGAACTGGCAATGTGGTCCAGCTCAGACTGAACTCCTGACACTCTGCCATAGCCAGTGGACATTGTGGGCTCCATTTACCTGTGTGACGGCCGATGCCTTCTGTTGGTAACTAGGCTGGGTAGTGGGTTACTGTGGAGCATGGGGCAGATGTGGGTGCTATTAATGTGGAAACACAGTTCTTGGGGCTGAAGATATGGGTGACACTTTCTGTCAAGCCTGGCCATCTGAGTTAGCTGTCCACTGACATCCACATTGTGTGCCATGACACACACACACACACACACACACACACACACACACCCCAAGATAAAACACCACAGCTCTCACATCAAAGGGAATAAGAGACAGTTTATTTAGGTTCCCCCAAATTCCATGTTTCAGCATGGATGTAGTCTCATGATGTTTCTATATAGTAACAGAACAAAGAAAGTCGTAATACGTTGGTGGAAACATCAGATAGTTTTCCCAGCAAACTAGGGAAATCTGTTATAGGCCTCGGATGCTATCTATGCCTCCGATTGGTGGGAGGAAGCTGGGGGGTCTCTTCTAACAAGATTTATTTACCTCACAGTCCAAAGGATGTTAGGTCACACACAGAAGTCAGTAGTGAATGTCTATTTAGAAGGCTAAGATAGCTCAAGATAGTTTGGTTCTGGACCTGAAGTATTCTAACCCTCCGTAATTACTGAAGTTCTGATTAGTCTTGTAGACTCTGTATATGAGTAGGGCTTCTTTCTGGGGACTTTAGTTAACGCCGCTGTCTTTACTCCTGGTGCTCATGGTCCATCTCCCCAGGGCAGAGAGACGGGACAAGTGCAGCCACGGTAAGGCTTGGAGGTGCATATATGAGCCTGTTAGGAAGTGAGCTAGATACTGGAGGGCGAGGTGCTGCTGCCCCACCAAGGATGGAGCTGTCTGCCCAGGAGGAAGGCCTCTTAAGGGAACAGAAGAGGGTGGGCAGAGCCATGAAGGGAGGGAGGGGCACAGCTGGGGTTGCTTCTGGGGAGCCTACTAAATCTCCACAGATCTTTAAATACAAGTGAGAATTCCCTTACCTGGGCCTGAGGGTCAGGCACCTCACGTGGTGGGTGCTGTCTTTCAGGGCCAGAACTCATCTGGAGGCAGAGCCCACGAGGCTGGCACTAAGAGGGGCATGGTGCTCCTATGGCTGTTTGTCCCCCAGGGAAGGTGTCCTGCACCGCAGACTACAAACCCTCAAACCCCAGCTCCACTGCAGGCTGGGTCTCAGGCACTGTCTGAGTCATGAATTCCAGCCTGGCTCTGAGAGGCCCTCAGCCACTCAGCTCCCCACTGACAGCAGCGCGGCCAGCTGCAGAGGATGGAGGGTCCCTTGATTTGAAAACTGCTTCCTAGCCTGTAGATGCCATGCCTTTTGCCAATGGGGGATGGTTAGAACCTCTTAGGCTCCAAGTTTTTGGCTTTGGGCTTGTAGTTCTAAGTGCATCCTGCGAGACCCCCTGCATACTGGCAGGTTCCCTGGCCGTCCAGGAGGGGGCGACATCTACCACATGAAGGCTACTTGCCTTTGTAATCCTGGCACTAGACAGGGACGTCACACAGGTTCCTGGTGACCCAACAGCTTTTCCATTCATCTCTCTCTCTCTCTCTCTCTTGAAATTTGGGGCCAAATTGTGAAGAACTTTCAGAATTGTGTTTTAGTTTTCAACTCAGGATGTCAATGCGTGCCCCTTATGTTAGAATTCCTTCCCTATAAAATCTTCTTCAAGCCAACCTCAGGCAAGAAAAGTCCCTAACCCTTGAGCAGTTAACGAATCCCCAGTTTCTCTGGAGTCAAATGAGGAAGGAACCAGAAAGTACTAGAGACTGTGGCCCCAACAGTGTATATGTGGTGGTGGCAGTGGCAGCCCGGGGAACAGTATGCTACGTCTTTAAATAGTCCACAAGTGTGGGTGGGTTGGGTGGGGTAAGAAGGGACTGATGAATGTGCCATTAATGAGCCGAGTTCCATTTGGAATAAGTGTCCCATTGTTTCCCCCGCGCCTCCCCATCTGCTGCCCATGCAAGTCTTGCTCCTCCGGCCTCAGAACTTAAAGTCTTATCGTCTGCCACAGCTAGCCATGGAGTCAAAGCCCCCACGACCTCCTGCCAACGCCTGACCGAGAACATAAGCAGGTAATCTGCAGGAACTGCCCCCTCTGCAGCTACTGCCCAGAGAGAGCAGGGCTGGTGGTCTCTCCCCCTACCCTGCCCTGCCCTGCCCTGCCCTGGGGTGAGCTGTGTTTAGGATGGCGCCCTGCAAGGCACTGACGCCATGTCTATAATTGTTTGGCTTCAAGCTTGTCTTCCCGAAGCAGCTAGTTCTTCCGTAGTAGAGGGCACAGTGTGTCAGGCAGGGACTTCCAAGTGGCAGAACCGATAGCCTGTGAGGGAGGACGATCCCTGGGCGGGTTTCCACAGGAGACTGTGGGAAACGCAGAACTACGAGGAATGGCAAGTGTGGTGGCCTAGGAGGGAGCTGGAAGATCTCGGCTCTAAGATCATAGCCTTAGCCTGTCTTGCGTCTCGGTTGCGGTGGTGTTTATGTGACTATGTCAAGTTTGTCCTATGGTGACTGCTCTCTGATGCACAGTCTGAAGGTCATAGAGCTTGCCTCCTGCTTCCTGGGTCCAGTGGGTATCTGTGAGCGCTACCTGCTTATTCCACATAGGAGGCTCCCAAGCCTCTCACCAAGTCGCGCTAAGCTGACTGTGCCGGTCCCCCGCGTGGTTATTTTCTGGATACTGCATCCCAGCACTTGTTAAGTCTTCACTTATGCATCTGAGGGCCAGCGGCATGGACTAAAGCTGCTTTGGCCAGGCACCATGCCAGAGAAGGACACAAATCTAGAAGACACACGCTGCCTGGTCCAGTGGAGCCTTGAGTTCTCTGGAGACAGAATGAGCCTTTAGATTAAGATGTTCTCCTGGGACATGAAAGCCCAGCAAGTTTAATTCTGTGTGGGTTACTGGGGAAGGAATAGACATTGCCTGGGGAGTGTCTGCACGTGTGAGGACCCTGGGGGCAGAGAAGGCAGGACAAGGGAGCCCAACTGAAAGGGCTATAGAGGCTCTGGGGGGCGGGTAGGTGGGAAGGGGAGGGACTTGTGTCTCAGCAGGCAGGGCCAGGTGGTTACCACCACAGGCCATAACTGGGGTCTTTCTCTTTGCTTCCTTTGGTAATGAAAGTTTTATTTTTAGTACAGTTTTTAATATTTATTTATTATATATACAATATTCTGTCTCTGTGTATGCCTGAAGGCCAGAAGAGGACACCAGACCTCATTACAGATGGTTGTGAGCCACCATGTGGTTGCTGGGAATTGAACTCAGGACCTTTGGAAGAGCAGGCAATGCTCTTAACCTCTGAGCCATCTCTCCAGCCCCTTTAGTACAGTTTTGATTTACAGAAAAATCTAGAAGATATAAAGAGACATTCCTTTTAGCTAACCCAGCTCCATAATCCCCTCTGCTGACATCCTAACAGCAGTGTGCTAACATGGCCGTCACTGACCCCATATTGATGCAGTCTTGTTAGCTGAGGGCTTCCTTATTCAGAGTTCTGTAGTTTTTCTTTAACACCCTTTCTTGGTCCCAGAGACCACTCAGAGCATTGTTGCCTTCAGTCTCCCTGGGTGCCCCTTAGTGGTGGCAGCTATCAGACCTGTCTGTTTTGGTGACTTGAGAGTTTGAGCGGTTCTGGTCAGAGCGCCATCAACTGGAACTTGGCCGCTATATTTCTTACTCTTAGACTGTAGCTGTGAGTTTTGGAGGAAGAAGATGAAGGAGTTGAAGTATCTCCTTCCTTCCTTCCTTCCTTCCTTCCTTCCTTCCTTCCTTCCTTTCTTTCTTTCTTTCTTTCTTTCTTTCTTTCTTTCTTTCTTTCTCTGAGGCTGGAGAGATGGCTGAGCAGTTAAGAGCACTGGCTGCTTCTGCAGAGTTCTGCAGTTCAGTTCCCTGCAACCCAGGTGCTGGTCCATAACTGTCTGTAACACTAGTTCCAAGACACCCACAGCCCTCTTCTGGCCTCTGTTGACATTAAATGCACACGGTTCATTTGCATGCTGGCAAAACACTCACACAAAAAGAAAAATAAATCTTTTGTTTTTATTATTTAAAAAAATTGATGTTTTTATTATGTATACATTGTTCTGCCTGCAAGTATGCCTGCAGGCCAGAAGAGGGCACCTGATCCCATTACAGATGGTTGTGAGCCACCATGTGGTTGCTGGGAAGTGAACTCAGGACCTCTGGAAGAGCAACCAGGGCTCTTAACCTCTGAGCCATCTCTCCAGCCCCTTGTTTTTGTTTTTATAAAATAAAGCTGTGTTTCCTTGGAAGTCAGAGGACAGCTTTGTGACACTGGTTTTCTCTCTACACCTTCGCATGGGTTCCAGGGATTAAGTCAGTTGCTGGATTTATGCCGTCTGCACATTTGCCTGTTGAGCCAACTCTCTGTCCTAAAGGTATCGTTTTTTTTTATAAAATGGTGGGTCCCAGTGTCAGTTGACTTGGCTCCTTGGCTGAATGGCTTGCCTCGCCTATCCTGTAGCTTCTGCAAAGAAGTCGTTCTGTGCAGCCCCCTCTGCAGTGTAGGGGGCTGTGCTACCTTCTGTCAAGAGGGGAGGGTGCGTAAGTTATTTATAATCCTTTTGTTCGAGAGGTTACTCTCTTCTCCCCCGTTTCCTAATGTATTCAATCACTTATTAATGTCAGTGTGGACTCGTGGGTATTTATTTTATACTTTGGGCTCTAATCCAAGGCTGCTATATTTTGTGGCACACAGCTTTAGCCCTGGGCTTCCTTGCCTTTCTTTTAAGTGTGTCCAGAAGCCCCCAGGCAGGACAGTGATGTGATCATATTTGCAATTTTAAAAGGCCTTGGTAGCTGCCTGTCAAGGCAGCAGTCGCTGGAGGACTGATGGCTGATGTGCCCTGAGGCTCCCATATCCTGGCTCAGCTGCACCAGACATGGTCATCTGTGTTTCCATCCATCCCCTGTGTAGGTGTGTGCTCCATCTCTCTTGTCTCCATGTCGTTAGTCACAAGGCCAGGGCCTGGATTCAGGGGTCCATGTAAATCATGTCTTTCCCCATCACATGGGGGCTTTTGAATGGCTCAGCTCTGGTTTCAACAAAACACAAATTAGCCCTTCATCTCACTGAAATGCAAGTCTTGATTCACCAGCCTGTGGGGGTTGTATCCCTGTCCTGCATTTTTCATGTCGCGTCTTCCGCTAGAGCCGGCTGCCTCCTGTGTCTTCGTGATGCACAGGCAGCCACAGGCCTCACATCTGTGGCTTTGTTCTCTGTGTCAGGGCCTGGAAAGGTGCGTCTCCTTTGCTCTGTGGATGCTCTGTTCTTGCAAGCCTGCCGGGCACCTTCTGCAGCCTCCCGCTTCTGGGAGCTTGCTGTCACAATCCCACACTCCGGGCTAAATGGCTTCCTACGGGAGCTTCCCCACTCCCTCGTGCCCACTGCTAATCATCTGGCCACATGTTTGTGCAGAACAGATGCGCCCTGAAGAGAGAGGAAGGGAAAACCACGTAGAGAGAGGACTTGGCGTTCTACTGAGCAAACCCTCCCAAAGCCACAAGCTTCTCCTGGGAAAGAGAAGACGGGTGATTGCTACGTCACAATTCTAGCCACGCTCCTGTCTGCTCCAGCATTGACCTCATGAGGCTTTCCCCTCATCTTTCATGCTGTTGGTAAAGCCACTAGAAACTGAGGCTAGGTTGGGAGCCTGACAGTTAGAATCTTCAGGAATGTAAGTTGGAAGCCCTCGCTCGGGCTAGGGCCGCCTGAGCCAGCCTTGCAGAAGTGAGGCCAAGAGCTTAGTGTGCTGGCACATAGGCCTCACTGAAGTCGTCCCTGACCTCAGCCCTGACCTCTCACTGCCCCTTCTAAGGACAGCTATCTCTTAAGAATTGGTGTCTTGAAAACCTACGCCTAGGGCTGCCTTTCTGAACAGGCCTAGAGATAGGAGTCAGGGAAGGCAGCTTGGCTCTCCCAGTGAAGAAGCTGATTTCTTGGTGTCAATGCAGGAGGCCCAGAGAGCAGCAGACATGGGAAACACTGCCCTAAAGTGCACGGCCTGTGGGCTTGCAAAGTGGGCTTGCCAAGCTTTCCAATAAACTGTTCCCACATGGCCCAGATAGCTTCCATCCCTCTACCAAATCTCCTCCAAGACCTAAGAGCTTTTCCGGGGCAAGAGGGGAGAGCAGGGACGTCTTAGCTTCTCTCCTAAGCCCATACCGGAGTTCCCTGGGAAGCACTCACTGCACGGCACAGTTTCACGCTTAGCCTTTTGCCAGCTCCCCACAACAGCAATCCAATTTTGTAGGCAGAGTCTTGATTAGGTTTTGTTGCTGGTTGTTATTATAATGAAATGAACAAGGCAGGGTAACTGTATAAAGAGGAGACGTGTATTTCATTAACCGTTTGGGAGGCTGACTGTCCAAATACTGCGTAAAGGATTCAAAAGAAGGGGATCTCCCACCCGCTTGCTGCTTTCCCACAGAGCATTGCATGCAAGAGACATGGAACCTGTTTGTCTGTCTGGTCTCTGTCCCTCTTATAAAACTACCTAGACTTACTCAGAATGAATGAATACACACACACACACACACACACACACACACACACACAAAATTATCTGAACCTAAGTACCTCCCGAAGGACTCACCTCTTATTCCGTTTTCACTTTGTTCATGCCATTAACTCGTGGCTTCGGGGATTAAACTCCTGTGCGGCTTTGCGGGGATGGACTATACACGAACCATAGCACAGCTACATGATGCTCTCATGCCAGGGGGAAGGGATGACTTGTTGGGGATGGGAGTCTCTGTAGGCTAGACCCTGTAGACCAGACTGAGGTCTACTACAGTGTTTTGTAAGCCAGGTTCCAGCCACTGCGATGTGGTACAGGGAGGGAGACATGTCACTTGGCCTGTTTCTGAGCTATGTGACATTGGACTCCTGACCCGACCACTCCGTCTTAGGTCTTAGTTCACTTGTCCTTTTTTTTTTTTTTAAGATTTATTTATTTATTTATGTATTTATTTATTATGTACACAGTGTTCAGCCTCCATGTATGCCTGCAGGCCAGAAGAGGGCACCAGATCTCATTACAGATGGCTGTGAGCCACCATGTGGGTTGCTGGGAATTGAACTCAGGACCTCCGGAAGAGCAGTCAGCTAACCTCTGAGCCATCTCTCCAGCCCTTAGTTCACTTGTCTTTGCAATGGGGATAGTAGCAACCACCTTGTGGGCTTAATGTGATCAGTGAATATACATGAGCCAAATAGCTCAGAGAGGTTTGCAGTGTGGATAGGTTCTTGGTGGTGGTAAAGAGTAGAAAAAGGTCAGCTCATGTGCCAGCCCTGAGGGCATGGAGAGGTCCTCAGACCCAGGCAGCAGATCAGGGAGAAGCCAGAGAGGCATGAGTGAGGGTACATAGGCCATGGGCATAGTTGCAGGTTAGTTCCAGAATGGCAGGAGACTTGCAGCTGGGCCTGGCGGGTCACTGGGATCCAAGGCATTGAGAAAGGAAATCCATCTATTCTTTTCAAGCAAGGGAGAGTTCAGATGGAATTTAATTTGGGGTGATTTCTGGTAGGAGGGGAGGGTGGGGGCAAGGGGGAGGCCAGAGGTCTGAGGGATCGTATGGCTGTCGTCATGGTCCAGGCAGGAGACAGTAGAAGCCTGAACTGCTGTGATAACCGTGTGCTAGGGAGTCCAAGTTTGCCTTGTGGCTTGTCTTTTCATCCGTCTTCATCCACTCTTACGTCTGGGGAGTGTCTCCTCTGGCCAAGCCTGCATCCAGGTGCTGGTAAAGTCGTGGTGACCGTGCAAACCGTTAGTTAGTCATGTCTATGTGCCCCGGGGTCTCTCCCAACATCTCTGTAAGGTCAGCAAGATAGGTCTGAGGTCACAGGACAATTGTCTGCATGTGTACAAATCAATCCCTAAGGAGCTAAGTATTCGAGAGGGCAAATCTTCTGCATCTCCAGACAGCTGTGTGCTGGTGCGGCTAGGACATGGGGCATGGGGAGAATTACAGATTGAGCTTCTGGGATGTTTTATGTAAAGAAGGTGATATTTTTAGGGCTTGGTAACACACACACACCCACACATACCACAGACACACATGCTGACACGATCATTCACTCACTCTGCCCGCAGACATGCTCTCTCTCCGTCGGTTCTCATGGCTATTTCTGGCCCAGTGCTTTGGGTTTCTGCCTTGAGTCAGCAGTTCTGAGCTGCTTTGCCTGGTTTCTGCAGCACTGCTCACGTTGAGGGGAGGGGAGGGGGGGGCGGGAGTGCAGTGTGCCGGGCTGTGTTGATAGCTGGTGGGGCTTGGAAAGGAATCTACCTCAGGGTGAACAGGCTGCCTCCTCTTTGCTCTCACTGGAGACTTGGGGCTTCTGGATTGGCTGGTTACTGTGCTCATCTGGAGGCCTTTCTATCCAGAGCGGCTTCCTCGCAGCCCCTAAGAATTCCTGGAAGCCCGGCAGGTGATCATGCTCAGCCTGTTTTTCCAGTCTGGCTGGGGAAACCAGCCTTGCATCCATTCTAGCAGTGTCCTTTCTCATCTCTGCTTACAGCCTAATGTTTTCCTTAAAAGGCTTTTTATTCCTAATACAAAGTAGTCTCGCAGACCAGGAGGCATCAGCGCCAGAGGAACTCGGAGGAGCCCCACACACAGCAGACATACTAAAACTCTCTTGAGAACCCAGACCTTCTTTCATAGCGTGCCTATGAAACTTTCCGTTCTTTCTGTAGAAGGCTACCAAGGAGAAAGATGGCCAGCACTGGTTGCCTGTTTGATCCTAGACAGAAGCAATCACCTGGCCCAGGTGAGTCCATTGGCACAGAGAGAAACTTGACTTTATTTCTAATTAGGAGCCTGGACTTTGGAGGAGGGTAGGGTTTTACTGAGCCAAATGCCCGCCCGTCTTGGGACACCATGTTTGTCATTTGTGATCAGATGGTAAAGTTGGGTCTAGGAAGGGTGTCTGGCAAAACCCGAAGAAGATTGTTACCCGAGAGAAGCTGCTTAAGATGAATCTGGTGAAGGAATCCAGATTCTACCCTCAGGAGTTAGGGAAATGTCTGAAACTTTACTTTGAAAAAGGAAGCGAAAAGACCAACGGGGACTCGGTTTAACACACTCTAGAGCAGTGGCCCTCGCCTTCCTAACGCTGCGACCCTTTGATACAGTTCCTCATTTGGTGGTGACCCCCAATCATAACATTATTTTGTTGCTTCTTCATAACTGTAATTTTGCTACTGCTATGAGTTGTAATGCAAGCATCTGATATGCAGGATATATGATATGCGACCTGTCATGGCCCACAGGTTGAGAACCACTGCTGTGGCTTTTGTTGATGTCCATCTGTTAGTGCTCACAGTGGATGGAGATTTGGACCGTGTTTTTCCGCTGGTGTCAGAGTTGCCTGTCCCTTACTTTATCCTGACTTTTGCTGCGCATGTAGGTGATTTTTTTACAGTTTCCTGGAAGTCTTTGGTTCTTTCATGCTCCCGTCTTCTCTCTGAAGCTGCCTTTGGTCGTCATCCTAGCCAGGTTCCGCTCTTCACGCAAGGCCTGCTTGTGCCAGTTGCTGTTTCTCAGGGACGTTGGTAAGCTTTGAATCTGTGGCCAGGCTTTCTTCTGTGTACTTCACAACATAATGTCTCTTGGGCCAGCCTGTGGCTCTGCCTTGTGGTCGGTGGCATTGAGCATCTCCCTGACAGTCGGCAAGAGGCTAATAGAAAGACTGAGTAGTTGAGAAGTGATCATGTTTATTAGGGGCTTTGCAGACAAAAAATGTGGTCCTGGTGGTACCCTTCGCTTCCTTGTATGTAACCTTGTTGCCATGGAGACATGGTGGCGCAACTAGTCAAACATCATACCTTGTTGCTATGGAGACATGACAGGTGGGGGGCTCTCAGTAGAGGATGGAGCAACCAGACCTACCTCCCTAGAAAACTTCTTAGTTTTCTGATGTTGGTTTCCAGGGGGCAGCTCAGTAGCTCCTGGTGTGCCTGCTGAAGACCGGATTGGTGGTAGACTATTGTAGAAGCCATTGTCCACCATATACATTCAGTCTCCTGTAGAGGACGTAGGAGAGAATATGCCAGTGATGTCATAACAAGAAAAGCTCTTCTCCCATGGAATGTTTTTTTTGTTACTATTTAAATTTTTTACATATTTATTGTATATGTTGGTGTGTGTGGCATGAATGCATGCGCTATGTATGTGTGTGTTCACGTGTGTGGGGGCACACGTGCACCCAGCCTTGGGGTGGGTCGGAGACTGATCTTGAGTGTCTTCCCCAGTTACTTTCCACCTGTTGTATTGAGACTGAGACTCCAGTGAGCCAAGAGCTCACCATTTTGGCTAGTTTGTTGGATGTTGCAGGTTGGACTAAAAGAAACAGAACCTTGCCTAGCCTGTTCTGTAGCTGTGTTTACATCTTTAGCATTCTATCCTGGGCTGTTCTGTGATCTGACCTACTTTCCTTTCCCACGTGCTTGGGCAATTAGCAGCTCAGAGGTCCACAGCACGGCTGGGTAAGGAATGCTGTTAGGACAGATGTAGTCTTCCACTTAGGTTTCTCAAAGTGTCAGAGGTACTTTAAACACTCTTTGAGCCGGGCGGTGGTGGCGCACACCTTTAATCCCAGCACTTGAGAGGCAGAGGCAGGCGGATCTCTGTGAGTTCGAGACCAGCCTGGTCTACAAGAGCTAGTTCCAGGACAGGCTCCAAAACCACAGAGAAACCCTGCCTCGAAAAACAAAAACAAAAACAACAACAACAAAAAAGATAAACACTATTTGAAAACAAGCAAACAAATAATGTTTGAGACAGGGCCTCCTTTAGTCCAGACTGGCCTTGAACATGATGTGCAGATGAAGCTGATGTTGAATTCCTAATCCTCACTCCTCTACCACACCTGAGTGCTGAGATGATAGGCACTGGATAGCCTGACTTAGCTGTCTTTTTTTTTTTTAAATTATTTATTTTGGGCATGTTGGTGCACATCTTTAATCCCCACATTTGGGAGGCAGAGGCAGGTGGATCCCTGAGTTCTAGGTCAGCCTGATCTACAAAGCAAGTTCTAAGACAGCCAGGGCTACACAGAGAAACCCTATCTTGAAAAACAAACAAATATATATGTATATATGCATAAATGTATATATGTGCATATATAAGATATATATGCATATATAAACACACACATCTGTTATTTTATATATATGTGTGTGAGTCTGCCTGAATCTATGTGTACCACATGTGTGCAGGAGCCCAAGGAAGCCAAGAGAGCACCAAATTCCCTGGAACTGTAGTTACAGTTGGTTGTGAGCTGCCATGTGGATGTTAGGAATTAAACCCTAGTCTTCTGCACAAGTAGAAGGACCACCAAGCCACCTCTCTAGCCCTAACGGGGTCCCAGACCCTTGCTGTGGAATGTGGAGCCTGCATCACATGGTTCATCTTGTGGTTACAGATCTTTGTCTGGTTTACAGACAATTAGTAACGTGAGAATGAGTTATCAGAATCATTATACATAGACCAGGCCTATAATATTATAGGGGTGTTAATATACAGTATATTGCTAATTGTTTTAGAAATGATAGAGGCATTTCCTGGTTTCTAGTCTCTCGTGGGACATCAGTAGGATAGGTGGCAGTGGAGCCTGCCCATGTGTGCTTGGCTTGCCTATGTGTGCTTGGCCTACCTTCAGGGCCTTGGTCGCTGCATATGGATAAGGCTCAAAGCCCTTCGCAAGGGCTGTTTGAGGCCGGGTCTTATCAGTGTTTGAAAGTGATTGACATAATCCATGTGTCCAAGAGAGGAGATGCTCTGCTGTTCTTCAGAGGGAGGCCAGGATGGAGACTGGACCTGTGTCAGGGTGGGAAGGATGGGAGGAACGGCCAGCATGTGAAAGTCAGGAAAGCAGAGTGCTGAGTCACCTGTGCATTCTCTGGATAACTGGAGGTACAGGGAAGGACTAGGAACTCCACTGCAGCCTCGGCGTTGACCTAGGCCTGGCCTGGGCCTCGGTGCATGCTTGAATAAATGAGGGAACAAGTAAGTGGGAGACTGTGGCGTTTTAATGCTTCTTGGTAAGCCCTGGTGAATTTCCTACCATGCAAATACATACAGATCTGTGATTTGACCTTGTGTGATTTGGGGAAGATGAGGGAGGTAGAAGGGGGAACAGGAGTAGAGTATGGAGTCACAGCCATTGTGGGAACTGGACCTGGGTCCAGCCTGTGTCTACAGGCCTCCGGATACCAGTGTTCAGTCATCCTAGACTGCTGCTACTGGAGTTTCCTTGTGTGAGTCCAGGCTTTCTGTCATTGCTGTTTGTGTTACCTATTCTTAGTCCCATCTGTGGCTGCTATAACAAAAGCAACATGGACTGAAGATCAAACAGCTAACATCTTTTTCTCATAGTCCAGAGGGCTGGGTGTCCTAGATCAGAGTGTGCACATGAGCAAACTCTTTGAGGCTTTGTATGGCTTACAAATAGCCACCTTCTTGCAATATTTTTATGGGGGTGTAGGAGATTACATGACTCTTTCTTCTTATAAGGGCACTAATCCCATTATGAGGGGACTGGTAATGATGTTATCTAACCCTATTCACCTGCCATAGACCCTTCCTCTGAGTTCCAGAATAACAGGGTTTAGGGCTTCTGTGGGAATTTCAGGAGGCACCTGGAGGCCATTGCACAACCTTTTCCCTCCCCATTTCTTCAGCTTTGCATTCCCTGTGGGCTAAATTACCAAAAAATCGAGTTTAGTTCAAATGGCGGGCATGGTCAGCATCAGAGATTAACTACGGGTCTGAGTGGCTCTTCAATAGGGAAGCACACAGCACAAGTTTAGCTGTCAGTAACTTCCAAGGTGCCCAGTGCTGTTTCTACCATGGTTTGGGGGCATAGTTTTAATATCAGCGAGATGATATTATCCACTATATAATATGTTACTATATTGTAGCTGTGGGGTTGTTAGGGGTCTAAGTAGAAGCACTTGACTGTAATGATGCCTTATTGTTATTCTACTCAGGGATAGGAGGACCTGGTCCCAAGAGTCTATGGATTTTATTTAGCATAATTTCTCCAAAGCCTTCCAGAGTATGTTCATTTTTCTGTGTCAGTTAGTACTCACGGGCTGCTTGCCTAGGCATTTGGCTCAAGGGTGGTTAGCCAGTGAGGGGAGAAAGCAGGATTTGAGCTCTGGTTCATTTCAAAGCCTTTGGGACGTTCTGACAGCCCTGTGACTCTGCATGCCATGCACAAACCAGGTTCTGGTTGTGGCTCTGTCACCACCCCAGCCCTGGGAGTCCCAGTAAACCAGTCAGAGACAAGGAGTGGCGTAGGGCGGAGTTAATTAATGTGACTGTGTTGGGAAGAACAGATAAAGGGTTCAGTGACTCCAGGTCTGTCTTCCATGTGCTGACAGAAACTTTGATATTTTATAAGGAAAAAAAATGAGGAGTGGGCAGAAGTGGGGGGGGCTGGGTTTGCCTCACTGAGAGAGTCTGCGATCCTGGCCAGGCCAAGAGACCATTATCTCGGTTCTGCTTTTGTCTGAGGGTCTGAAGAAGTTGCTGTCACTGGCATCCCTTGAGGGGGACAGTCTGGCTCTCACGGGGTGCTTCCCTGCCGCTCTGAAGGGGACAGTCTAGGTCCCATGGGATTTCCTCCCCCTTTGAGAGGACAGTCTGAGTCCCATGAGGTGGTTCTCCCATTCCGGATGAACCTCACCACTAAGGACAGTCTCCTCCTTTAGAAGGGGATGTGTTCTGCATGCCACACCACTGCTAGGTGGCCCTTCCTGTTGGTCCTTTGTCTTTAAGATGTTTACCAGTCAGTCAGCCCAGAATCCAAGGCCACTGTGGAAGAGGGATTCTAGAAGCAGAAAGTTAAAGAGGCAAAAATAAAGCCTTTGGGGGTCAAAATGCGGCTAGTGCAGGCTGAGCACGACCCATTTTACCACTGTGTAATCTAACTGAAGTCTGTCTGTTACACACCTCTTCTCAGAAGAATCTGCATTAGCTACACACTGTAAGGTTCTTTTGGCTCCTTAACTGCAGAAAGAACCGAAAAGATTTTTTTTTTAAATAAAGACCCCCTTCCCCTTCCCTATGAATATGATTGGATAAATAAGTTGCAGGATCCCTGTCACCAGATGACATCACTGTTGACAATGAGTGATGGCCTCCCTGGGAGGTGCTGCCCTGCTGAAAGTCACCTACCCCACAAGACTGGCATCATTGTTCGCTATTTTCATTTAAATACAGAAGGAAACCTCGGTGTTTCCTGGAGATTTCACGTCGCTGATTCCTGGAAGCAGTTTTGATGGGAGGGTGTTTTGACACAGGGAGGAAATGTGAGCCAGGGGATCCCGCTGGCCTGGAGCTCCGGAGCTTGTAGCAAGTAGCAAATTCGGTACCTGCTGACCTGTGCCGGCATCTTTAGCCACACTCGAGGAAAACAGTGTATTGGAGGAAATCTTAAGATGTGTTGGGTAGCTTTATTTTGGTTTTATTGTATGGTTGATTGGTTTTACGTTCATCTCATTATTTTGGGCCGTAATGCATATATTTCTTAAGAACTAACTGCCTTGTAAGCGGAAGGAATTGTGGGAAAAATCACATGAGTCTTTCCGCTTTCCCATAATTCGTTGTGTTTGAATTCAGTTGTTCAGGGCTCAGAATGCCAGCCCTCCAAATGTGAGGCAGACAGGGGTGAAGGGGGTCCCCAAACCACTTACAGGGAAAGAGTGTTTTTCAAGTAGCCTCCAGTGAGAAGGTCCAGAGATCAATCAAACGTTCAGAGCTAGAGACCTGGCTGCTTCCCAACAGGCAAATGGGGTCTGTCACTGGGTGTCGTCAGCACCTAAGCCAGCCTGTGTTTCCTGTCAGAGGTGAGCCTTTATATGTCCCTCACAGCCACCTTTTGCCTGTATATTAATTGTTATACGGAGGTCCTGACTCTGGAGCACAGCCTTCATGGCATAGGGCTTGTCTGTAGAAAATTCTTCTGGTGGCCAAAGGCCAGACTGCAGATCCAGTCCCTGAAGGTGGCCCTATATGCCTCTTTCTCTCCAATTTGCCTCAACCTCCGCAGACTTTGGTCAAATTAAGAAAGTGTACCTGGAGGGAGGCCTGGTCTTGGTGAGCTGGGAGCCAGAGAGCCATGCCAGGACGCTGCCCTGCGACAGACTTTGGTTCTTGCCCAGCTGTGCTATCTGAGGAAAGTTCTTTCAGGTGTGCAGGCCTGATTCCGCTGCAGCCTGTCTTACTGGTTCCTGAAGCCCTCCTCCAGTCTGGGGGTGGGAGCCGAGCGAGAAGGGACCTGTCCCCAACTCTGTCAGTTGCTAGACGAGGGCCTCAAGTTGCCTGTGAGTGGTGCATTTACATCTCAAAAGACACACTGCCCTAGCCGCCGTACTGGGCTGGTCTTGGAGGCTGCCGCTTGGTGTGTGAGTAGAGGGAGGGTCTTCGCCTCCTCCCGGCGTTTTCCGGAGCCAATGCTGGAGCTTTGTGAAGATGCCGGAGTCTGGCCACTTGGTGGTGGTGACATCATCAAGTCCCAACACACAGGCTGAGCAGGGTCTTTAAGAGGGGAAGATCCTTTCCGATCACGCCAGTGCTTGGGCTCACACTGCCTCCTCTCAGGCAGTTCCACGCACACCGGCCACGCTCACGCGCACACCTAGGCGCGTGCCCGCCAGCTGCACTTGCGCGTGCACACTTCCTCGGTGCTCGCCCCCCTGGGCCGGCTCCGGCCTCGAGCCGCAGCTCCCAGTCGCCGCCACCACCACGGATGCCAGCAGCTGCTCCCATCTGCAGTGCAGCAGCCCCGGCCGCCCGCCGGCCCGCCCCGGGCTGGAGGAACCGCACCAGGACGCTGGCCCTGCCCGCGGCTAGCCTGCACGCCAGGGCTCAGCGAGGATGGGAGGGTCGCAGTCCCTGCAGCCAGCCCCAGCCAGTGACCTGAACCTGGAGGTTTCTGAGGCCATGTAAGTGCAGTGCTCTGCTGCCCGGAGCCCCCGAGGGGAGGAGAGGCTGCCCGGCTTTGTTAATGCTTCTCTCCCGCATGCGGTGCAGCGTGAAGCCTAGGCTGGCCTGGGTAGCCTTACAAAGCTTTACCTGGCGGCTGCTGTTTGTAGTGTTTTGTGTCCTAGCTGGACTGAGTGTCTTGCAGCCCCAGGAAGCAGAAATAGCCGTCTGGAATTCGGTTTTGGTTGTTCAGCAGCAGCAGGGTGCATGGTGGGGGCTTCTCTGCGTTATAGGCATCTTTTTCTCTGCACTCACTCCCCCTGGTATTTCCTGCTAGGGAACAGGAGGCATGGAGGAGAGAGGGCCTCATCCTAGGAGAAATATTGTGCATGCTGGCATCTTTCTACCCTGGGAACAGGTCTGGGTTAGCAATTGGCATGGCAGGACAGATGGCGCGGAGCTTAGAGTGTGTGCACAGCCGGTCTAGTCCAGGCATCACCCTGTACTCCTGCTAACGCTGAGGACAAGGCCGCTTGCTATTATTAGTATAGACAGCCAAACAGCCTTGTCATTGGTGGAGGCAATGCCTGACTATGCATCGATCCAGGAATCCGATCTTTTCTCTAAGCCACAGTGCTAATGTGATCACAAGTGGCCTTTATGCCAATGTGCGTCTATTACAGTTGCTGTTTCTGTTATGGTTGGCTTCATTGCGAACCCAGGTTCTTTTGGAGGTCGGCCTGCCAGGTCCCAATTCGACAAGTAAGGCTGCTGTCCAAAGTGGGCCTGCCAGTTCACTCCAAGGTCTGCTCCTCTATTCCAAAGAGGAGACTATTTCTAGAGGCTTGAGGGGTGGGGGTGGCAGAGTACTGTGGGTTCTTATAGTTGATATGTAGATTGAAAGATAGCAGGGACCGGGTATGCTTTGTGGAGTAGGGTTTGGGCCCCATGATAGGTGAGTGGGGGGATTCCACCCTTCACTGGTCTTCAGTGAGAAGCTGGACCCATGTGGTGATGTCATGCTGGGATAAACCGCGTGGTTTCCCAGGCCCTGGCTTTTGAGCAGCTAGTCACTCCAAGGAGCAAGTGTGGAAGCATCGTTTGTCTTTATCCGTAACTCGCAGACTCTTACAGTGGAGGTGTGCTGGGCTTGGGAGTTTTATGATGCGAACCCGCGCCCTGCTGTCCTGTCCATTCAGAGGCGGTATTGTTAGGTGCCTGGTGGGACTCAAGAGGCCCAGTGAAGCCTCAGTTTTCGAAGTCCCTGAACTGGAAATTGGCGAAGGGCACCAGCTCTGTCGCTGGCACAGCTGACACCCACCAGAGCACTGGAGGGACCAAAAAGGATAATGCGACTCCAGATTTGAGTGCTCTTCAGCCACTACGTCCCCTGGTCGCTACTGTCCCTACTTTCTTTCCTGGTTGAGTTACTGCCTTGTGTTCTGGGAAGCTGGGGGCTGAGTCTGGAGAGTCTCTGTTAGGTTGTTTTAGACAACAGGCTTTAAGAGTTTGTCCCAAAGGGACAGTGGCAGTAGAGTAAAACTTGAGGCCCAGTGGCCACTTTCAGAGGGAAGCTGCTCCTCCAATGTTTCCATGGTCCACTCGGTCTTGTTTTTACCACGGGAGACTTCGGAAATGTCTTTGGGTACAGTTAAGATGTTTTATTTGCTCATTCACAAAAATCCCACCCTCCGTTCCCCAGCAAAAGTGTAATGGAGAACCGGAGGGAGGAAAATAGTCTGGGGGAGGTTGTTCCTCTGCAGCCCGTCTCTGTGTAATGGGGACACTTGTTTCCCCTACAGATGTGCTCTGTCCAGCCAGAAAAAAAGGAAAGAAAGAACGAAAACTATGTTAAGAAAGCAGCCCTTCCCTGTACAGTCATGGCCTTTTCATAGTATTTAGTGTGTGTGAGAACACATGCCCACGAATAATACACAAGTGGCAGAGACGGGCCTCCACTGTGAGATGTTGGGTCGGGTGTGCAGGGTGTGCAGGCTGCGCTCACCCGCAGCCAGTCGCAGGCCGTGGCTGCAGGAGTCTAGAGCGAACATTCCGACTTAGGTGAGAGCTGGGTTCACAGGGGACCGCACATAAAGGTGAAAGTGAGAACTGGGACGTGACCCAAGGACTTTCTCTCTTAGATTCGAGTGTGGGTGCCTGTAGGTGGTTTTCCTAATCCCAGTGGACAGGTTTGTCTGTCTCAGAGAGCAGTGGGGCGAGGGTGGGGGAGGGAAACTGGGGAACCCGAAGGCATGTGGGATGAAGGGAGTAAAGCAGAGAGCTAAGGTTTACGGTTACCCATGCAGTTCCAAGGTGGGACACACGCTGGAGCATTGGCCCCTGGCGGAGCTGCAGGATCTCAGGCTCCACCCAGATCCCAATCTCCTTAACCAGTGCTTATTAAAGATTCCTGCGAGGTTTGGGGTAGAGTTTGAGAAGCCCTGAGCCACTCATATCTCCTCTGTCCAGGTCTTTGTGAAACCCGTGGCTGCTGCTTTAGATGCTCCTCTCTGTCTGGGAAGGACTCAGGGCAGCAATAACCACTTCCAAATGGGAAATGGGTCGTGAGGAGGGGGAGACTGCCACCCTGAAGTACTTATGTCTCATCAAAGATGAATGAGGCCTGTTGATGAGCCCCATATTCCTCCTCCTCTCTAAGGGGAACCCCTGGGGATGTAGCTTCCTCTAAGTGAAGCAGCACCAGGCAGTTTGTCATCAGTTCCAGGGACTTCCCCAGCTTAGCCCCCTCCCCCCAATCAACTGAGGCACCAGTGCAACCTGAGACAGTAGGCAGGGTTCTCTTACAGGGCAGGCTGTTGGAGGACTCTAGAAAACAGGCTGCAAACGTGGGAAGCCATGGGACTCTAGTCCCCCAGGAGCCACAGAAGCAAGAAGGAGGGAGGCTGTTACAAAAATTGGCAGAGGAAGGGGTACAGAGGGACAAAGAGAAAGCAGAGTTTTAGGGGCTGTCAAAATGCTCCCCACCAAGCCCGCAGACTTGTTGGATCCCCTAGAGCCTACATGTTGAAGTAGATTTTACTTTGGATATTATTACTGGACTCACTGGGAGTCGTTCCCTGCGCCCCGCCCCCCAGTTCCCACACATTGAATAAGCTGCAAGTTATCAGTTGAGTGGGGTGTAAGCTTAAGTCCCAAAGGCTCCTTGTGGGTGTCATCTCTTCTGGCATCATTCCTAGATAGCTGCACCTGGCTCTATGGCCTCGTGCCCAGATCCACAGGATTCTGGCCCTCCCCCATCTTGGAGGCTTGCTCCTTGGGGGCCCTAAAGGCAGTAACATTCCAAAGACTTCCCAGTAACTCCTGAGCTTGCAAGGGGTCATGCCAGCCCATTCTGCTGGGGTCTTGGGCTGGGTTACCATGTTGCTCATAGCCTAGGGTTTCAGGTATTGATCCAGTATGAACGACTCGGCAGGCGAGCTTTATACCAAAGTCAGGAGATTATGGGTCACTGCCTCTCCAAGCTCTGTGTTTCTTTCTACTATCTTACAGTCTGTTTCTGTGGACTATATTGTTGGTTGCCTAGGAAACTACATTAGCCTGAAATATGATTGGCTCCTCTTGTCTGATGGATTACTGGAGCCCGGGCAGCACTGCAGGTCAGCAAAGGGTGTGGATCAATTTCGTCCTTGCCCCTAAAGCTTCACAGGGTGGACTTGGCATTGAGAACCGTTGTCCCTTGAAAACCAATTGTTCACAGGCTCCTGCTTTTGTTTCAGAAAGGGGAGACCCATTGAACACAAAGCACCGACTAAGTCAGGCCTGCTCTCACACGCCCATCCTGTGTCGGTTGCGCTTGCTCAGATGACTTCGCTCTGTTTATATTTGTGAATTCTCTTAGCGGTTGCGTCTGCAGGGCAGGTGGGTGCAGTTTGTCGGTGCCAGACGTGGGAACAGAGCTGGATGAGGCAGACTCCATGCCAGGAGGGAAGAGCTCTTTACTTAGCTTCGCTGAGGAGACCCAGATTCAACAGAAACTTTTGTGCGCTCTCTGGCCTTTTTAAAGACAGTGTCTCGTGTATTACAGACTGGCTTCCAATTTGCTACATAGCTGAGGATGACCTTGAATTTTTGATCTTCCTGGCTCTACCTTCAGAGTGCTGGGATCACAGGTGTGCACCACCCTGCTTATGGAGTGCTGGGTGTTTGGTCCTTCTGCTAGGCAAGCACTCTCCTAACTGAGCTGCATGGCCAATCTCTGCAGGGCTGTTTTGTTTATTATATAAATATATTAACCTTGTAGGCAAATTTTCTATATAAGGAAACTGAATCCTCTGAGTGGTCAAAATCACGGGGTTAGAAAACTGTGAGGGGTCAGATAGTAAACAGCTCTGCTCCTACAGGGCAAAAGCTGCCATGGATGATACGTAACTTACTGTTCCAATAAAACTTTATTCATAACAAGCAGGCGATGGGTTATAGTTTGCTAATGTCTCATTGTAAACAGTATCTAAGGAAATGCAGAGTTGGTGCCTGGGCCTGAACTGGGAGGTATAACATGCAAAGCCAGGCGAGGTACAAAGGACAGAATGGTGCCCTGAAGGGAAGGTCGCAGGTTTGTAGGGCTCAGTGCCATCCTTGCCTTCTCCACAGAAGAGTCCCCTTGTCATAGACAGCTCAGAAGAGGGACCCCCAATGGTGTCTTCTCCCAGTCCATCAGCAAGTCTGTGCTGCTTCTTTCAACTGTATTAAAAGTCACCATCTCCCAGAATCCCACTCAGATAAAAATGCTGCCTTCCTTCTAGACTGGAAGATGTAAACAATGCAACACACGAGTGTGCCCGAGGATGTTTAACTGTTTTGTATATTTTTATGAATTTGGCAATCCCATTAATGAATTTGCACAAGCCCAATCGTGCACTAGACTTGTGTGACTATGTATGAGAAACAGTTAACCTGCAAGGGGCTGCTTTTGAGTTCTCAATGTAATACTGTAGCTTTGGGCCTGACTTTAAAAATACTCTGCGTTCTCTGCAAATTAATGTTAAGTAACAGGGGGAAACTGGGCTCAGAAACATGATTGCCAAGGGCTAAGAGAGAAAGGGGACAAGAGATATTGAAAGAAGGACCTAGACCTTCAGTTAGACTGGGTGATTATGTTGAGGACATCTGTTCGGCTTGGTGACTATAGACTCTTGAAGATTATTAAGAGTAAGGGCTGGAGATGGCTCAGCAGTTAAGGGCACTTGTTGCTCTTGCAGAGGACCAGGGTTTGGTTCCCATCACCTGCACAGCGGCTCACAACCATCTGTAACTCCAGTTATAGATGATACAGCTACAGATATTGATAGATAGAATTTTTAAATAAATATTTATTTCATGTACATGAGTGACCTGTCTTTACACACATACCAGAAGAGGGAATCAGATCCTGTTACAGATGGTTGTGAGCCTCCATGTGGTTGCTGGGAATTGAACTCAGCACCCCTGGAAGAGCAGCCAGTGCTCTTAACCACTGAGCCATTTCTCCAGCCTGATAGCTATTATTTTAACTGCTCCCAAAGAATATAATGAAAACCACCTGTGGGGCAAGATTTCCTGGATAATTTTGTCTGCTGGGTCCCCAGGTAGGAAAATCTGCTTGGAGCTAGTGTCCGCTGAGGGACTTGTCAAAGCACCGCAGTGCCCCTGACAGTAGACAGACTGGGTAGCGTCTCTCCCCTCCTTGTCTTGGGAGCAGTGGGTCAGTCTGTCTGAACACCCTGGTCTCCGTACCACCTTACCATGCTGGCCCAGGGGGAACGTGCAGGTCACAGAGATATGAATCAGAATGGCAACTGGTTGGAGAAACAGAGAGAAAACTCAGAACTTCCAATCAGAAGGAAAGGATACCTGTGCTACCCACTGTCACACAAACATGGTGACGATAACCACACGGCCCCACACTGGGAATAGGGCCAGAGAAAACTCACTGGCTACAGCCACCACCTGGCCATGGCCTTCTGTCCTGTCTGTGGAAGCAGGCAGCTGGCAGCCCAGGGCCTTGGAGTTTGGGGGCAGCTCCAGACAGTGCAGCCAACTGCAGAAAGAACGCTTTGGAAGTAGTCAGCAAGCACCACTCAGACACATTCATCCCTCTCCTCCTCCCTCCTTCCCTCTCTCCCTCCCTTCCTGTCTTTCTTTTCCTTTTTCCTTGCATGTCTGGACAGGAGAGACCTGGGAAACTCTTACATCTAGCCATTGTACGGCACTGTCATCTCTCAGCAGCTGAGCACTGAGGTGCCACCTTCCATGGAACGCCCCTTCCTTTCTTACCCGTAGATGGCCCTTCTGGCCTCAGAACCAGGGACTCAAAGGCTCTGGGAAACTCCTAGAAGCTCCCAGCCTCCAAGCTCTTCCTTGCCTCTCCCTGCCTCTCGCTGGCTTCTCTGCAGCTTTGCTCTGGCACCTGAAGATGCTCACTCCGGCAGTTGTCCAAGGCTTCCTGTGGTCCTCCACTTAGGGCAGGAGACAGGTGCTGGGATGTTCGCTGGCATTTGTGGACCAAGCAGAGGCCCAAGACTTGATGCCTGCCCTCCCTAGGGCGTTCCCATCTCCTACCTGGGTTCCAGGTCTTGGCGGAGCAGACAGCTCTGAAGTTGAAGCTCAGAATTCCTGCAGCAGCTAGAAGCCTGTTAAGAGGGGTCAGGGGTCACAGAGAGGGAGAGGCGACTCAGAGGAGTCAGGAAAATCAGCTCTGGAACACAAAGGTGGTGAGGCTAAGCACACACACACACACACACACACACACACACACACACACACACACACGGCTGGAGTGTTTGGGGTTTCTCTGTGGGAGATCCAGTTTTCTAAAGCCACTGTGACATTTAATCTGGTGGAGCCCCACCCACCAATCACGGAAGACCTAATTCTTTTTGCTTTTTTTTTTTCCCTTTAAGTCCCTTTTATTTTATCTTCTACTTGCAGCCAAAGCCACAGCCACAGGTGAAACCCAGATATACCTCTTTAGACACCACCAAACCACAACACTACACTTATGCACCTGGTCATGTGGCCAGCCTTGCTTAGAGCACATGATTGAACCACTGGAACTGATGGTTAAAGCTGAGCATGCCCAGATACAAATACAAAAGGGTGCCTGATCCTCATTCCCACCCTGCATAACCCCCCAGCGCATGCCCTCTGCATTCCTGCCCGTCACAGCTCCCCAAGAGACGAATGCTTACTCTGCTAGTGTCCCTGTACCCCAGGAAAGCTTAAGGTCACTCAAACACAGAAATGTGCATTCAAGGAGTCTCCTGGAAGAATCTGCCATGGCCTACAGGTGTGCACAAGCTCTCCCTAATGCAAAACTAGCCTCTGGAGGAAAGAAGTATTTTCTTCCAGAGCATTCCAGGCACCTCCCTGTAGTGCAGAACAAGGAACAGTTAGCAGTTCCCACCATGGCCCCCACAAATGGCAGTGGTATGGTGGAGCCTTTGATACAGTTGTTTCTGAAGCTGCAGAGACGCACATCTGCTCCATATTAAGGAGACCCTGCTGAAGACTGAATTCATGTCAGTGGCCAGCAGGACAGAGAGCAACTCCTGTGGTCGCCTCCTGTTGGACGCTCTCCCTGAGCAGGGACAAAGCTCAGTCTGGGGTCTTCTAGTCTAGCTCAGCCCCCCCCCCACCCGCACCCACTGACACATGCCCACCTCCCTTAGAACCTTCGCCCCGGTATCCTGAAGAGACATACAACGGGAAAAATAGAGTCTGGCAACAGCTCAAGCTAAGACTCCGTGGAGAGCCTGGACCTAAGCTAGTCATCTTTAACCCCAAATAAACTACCCACTCCATTTTCTTCAAGGGTACTAATCTGTAATCTCAGCTATTTCCCTAATGGGAAGGATATCCGCTTTAAGCTTGCCAAATGAGACAGTCTGCCCGAAACTGTGGTTTTTAGCAAATTGCATGTTGCAGGGAGACGATTAAAAGGACCACCGGAGTCCCCGTGAGTCAGGGTGAGAAATCTAAGAGGTTTTTGGACAAATGACGTGCTTCTTGTGAGATGAAAACTATTTGGGTTTTTTTTTTTTTTTTCAAAAAGTGAAAAGGGAAGTCTGTAGGAGTGGGATGGAGCTGGACGACAGTGTCCTCCTGAGCCTGGCATGACCTACAGGTGTGTCCAAAGCTAGCCCCGGAGGGAAGATAGTTCCAGAACCTTCCAAGCACCTCCCTGGAATGCAGAGCTGGAACAATTAGCAATCTTGGGAACACAAGAGGAGGAACCCCTGCATCCTAAGGAGTGTACAACAGGGTCAGCTTCTGTCTGAGTGCCCTTGGTGATTCCAGGCAGCCTGGCAACAGGGCCCCATGGGTAATGGTACCTCCCCTAAGAAAGAGACCCAGGGAGAAGATGTGATGACTTCAAGTTGTCCTCTGATCTCTGTGTGTGAGCCATGGTATGTGTCCCCATACCTCACTCATGAATAAATAAATGTGAAAATAGTTGGAGCCTATTTTCTGCCAGTCTGCAAACAGTTCATTGATCAATAAGAAGAAGCAGGAGTTAAATGCCTTTCCCCTTGCCTTCCTATTTTTGCATATAATGAAAATGAAGAGATGGCTTGCAGAAGCAGCACATGAAGAGAAGCAGCCCATGGGTTTTGCCCCATGCCTGGAAATGCTCATTTCTCTGAAGGCATTGCCCGTCAAGGAGTAGTTTCACCTTCTTCTCTCATACAGAATGCAGCTTAGTCAGCTCAACCTCTGACCCCTTCTTACAAATTCTGAACTGAGAGAA
Organism: Alexandromys fortis; assembly: GCF_014885135.2. Classification (NCBI taxonomy): domain Eukaryota; kingdom Metazoa; phylum Chordata; class Mammalia; order Rodentia; family Cricetidae; genus Alexandromys; species Alexandromys fortis. The sequence goes on from NW_026068042.1 coordinate 3,889,543, forward strand.
GTATAAATTAAATTACTTTCCTTGTGTATATTACACATATTAATACTGACGGCTTAAGGAATGCAGCCGTACAATGCTTATTAATTATAGAATTGAGCATCTGCAGATTTGGCTCTCAATATGGACAGGCTGTTACCAGCCTTGGGCCTTCGTTTCCTGTGTATCAGGGGTGGGAGAAAAAGTAATCGATGCTTGGAGTGGCCATGGTGCTGTGTTTGTAGCTATAGTGTACTTACACACTGCTGGGTGGAGGGCTAGTGTTCACCCACTCACACCAGCAGCCCTTACAGTGTTAACACTGTGTAATTAGAACTAGCGTATTCTTCCTGTTAACACACTGGGGATACCTAAAGCAAGCTTGTTCTTCCAGTTTCTTTAAAAACCTGGACCTATGATTCCTGAGTTTACTGAACCCCTCTCTTGACACACACACACACAGCGCTAAAGCAGCTGTGGGTGAAGAATCGTAACATTAAGCACCAAATCCCACTTGAATATTTAGTAAGAACTGTAATCAGGTAATCGGATAGACGCGCTGGCACTGCTGTGTATTTTTCGAGATAAGACGGCCCACAGGAGCTCAGACCTGGAGAGCAGAGGAGGAGCAGGCCATCCATCACAGAGCTACGGGTCAGGGTTCCAGGCCGAGGGAGCTATGAAGAGCCATGGTGGCAGGATGGAGGCTGGCCAAGTGCACAGGCTGGTTCCTATTCTTGGGAGAACCAGATAGACAGGGAGAATAAGCCTGGAGGCTTGGGCCGTGGGTGGCAGTAATGTTGGGACAAGCGAGGGTCATGAAACAGCTGGAGGACTTGACCTTGTCCGGGGTGAGGGGGCTCGCCCTGAGTTCAGACAGCTTTAGTCCATTCGTGCTAACTGCTCTGAGATGATCAGCAGGGACAGGAGTGGGTGCTGATGTGGGAACAGTGACCACGAAGGTGAGAAACCACTGGATGTCAGACACATGGAAGTGAAGGTTAAAGATGCCAGAAGGAGGGCAGTGATCCCAGGTTATATTTCGGGCAAGTTTTGACTAAAATAATTTATTTTTATTGGCTATATAATTGATACAGGAAGAACACATTTTCATAATTCTAAGATATTCCCAGACCCTTATATGCCAGTTTGTTTTAATGCAACAAAACCATCAGCATCATAGCCAGTGATTTAGGTATGATGGCTGATAAGTCGCCTTGGATTTCAATTACATCTAGTAAACTCCAATAAACAAATATAATTCCCCAAGCATCACTGTCTCAAGGCCAAGGGCCTTTGTGACAGTAACCCATGTGAGTCAGACACTCCCAGCTGGCCTGCCAGCAGCACTCGGCTGCTTGAGAAAGAAGTTAAGTGTAAATCTGACAGTGGGACCTGGTTCCTGATCTCATCTGCTGTCGTGTGCTGGTCTCCAGCACAACCTTGTCTCTTCTCATTTGATTTCGGTTCACAATCTAGATGCCAAACCTCTCGGACTTAATGTGTGAAGAAAGCTTGGTGTGTTCCCAGAGACCCGGCGAGCCTAGGGGACAGAAGCACTTTCAGTGTGAGCTCCCTGCGCATGGCTCAGCTAAGCCGAGAGGTTTTCTGGGCCCAATGACGTTGTGGGTGGGTGAAAACACCTGTCTGCTTGGGTGGCTTCTGACCAGGTGGGACATTACTGCCTTTTTCCCTGAGAAAAACTGACTGGTGGCAGCCTGTGAGAAGCTTCTGTCTTCCTGAGTTCAGTGGGATATATCCATTTTTTGCTCGTGTTTGTGTCTTATTTCCAGTTTTTTACTTTTTTATTTATGTGTGTGTGTGTGTGTGTGTGTTGTCTGCATGTATATGTACACACGTTTGTGCTGATGCCCACAGAGGCCTGAAGAGGGCACCAGATGCCCTGGAGCTAGAGTTTAGGAAGTTGGGAGCTGTCTGATGTTTGGTGTTGCGAAATGAACTCCAGGCCTCTAGAACAGGAAGCACTCCTAACCATTGAGCCATTCAGCCCCTCTGGTAAAATTTTTAGCAAATCTAAATTTAAAGTAAAAAATTCTGACTGAGGTACTGGGAATATAGATCAGTGATTAGGCATTTGCTTGATAATGTACAAGGCCCTGGGTTTAATAGTGACTTCTTCATGGCAAAAATAAAGATTCCAATGTAAATTTACTTCAGCAAGGAGTTCAGCAACAAAATGAGATTTCTAGACTATATTGTACGAAGGCAAGGAAATTAAGGGCAGTCTGAGTGCCTTTTTCTCTGTTTTTTTTTTTTTTATTAAAATGTGTGTGTGCACATGCGTGTATGTGTGTGAGTGCGTGTGCGGGTATCCACAGTGCACATGTAGAGATCAGAAGACAACTTGTAAGAGTCCGTTTTCTATTTCAACCATGTGGGTTTCAGGGATGGAACTCAAGTCTTCAGCCTTGGCGACGAGCACCTATACCTGCTGAGCCATCTGACAGCCCTCCTCCCCCAAGTCTTGACTCACCATCTGGCTTTTCTGCCAGTCCTAACGAGATGCAGCTACCAATGATGGGACCATGAGCCTGGGAGCCAAACTCTGACATTCTGTGTCTCCAGTCATGGGGCCACCAGAATGGTGGTGTCTTTTGAGAGGTCCCTAGAATGGTAACAAAGGAGTGTCTGCAAAGGACGTTTGAGCATGCGCACTTGTACATGCCCGCCTGTGCCCATTGCCACGCGGACCTTCATTCTGGAAACACTGCCTTTCCCTGGAGGCTGAGTTGTGTCTCCCTGTCAGAAAGGCTGAGCTCCTGTGATTCAGCTTCGCCCCCGTTCTACAGGACATTCTCTCCACAGTTGTCCTGCCAAAGCACTGGCCACATTTTCTCTAGCCTCCCGATTTTCTTTCAAGACCAACTGAGTAGCCTTAGCCAAATAAAACAGAAGAGGTGCCCAGCTGGCTCGCACAGAACATTCCCCAAGTTCCCAGAGCTTGCAGCATCAGAGTTACAACTGCATTGCTGGGGGCTCTCAGTTACTGTCTTCCTAGGGGAAAAAAATCCAGCCTGTTCAAGCAGAAATTTATCTAGTAAAGAACGACTGTTCCAAAGGAGGGCAGCAGCTTGGTGGGTACTTCGCTGTGGATCCTAGTGAGTTTTTATGACTATTTATGAGGTGAATGAGTGTTCATGGGGTACCCCAGCTACCTCCGGAATTTGGATATCTCTTCCCCTGCTCCTTCCAAGCCCACAAAGTTGTGTGTGTGTGTGTGTGTGTGTGTGTGTGTGTGTTGGACTTCCCGTGTAAGTGATGTCATAAGGAGGTGTTTGCAGAAGCAGATCTGTGTACATGTGAGGAATGATCTAGTGCCCTCATTTCTGGTGAAGCGGGAACAACCTATCTGCTGCCACCACAGGGATATTTAACCTCAGGAGACACAGCTACCAAATACAGCGGTAGCCCCAGCTACCTCTTATCATGCCTTCGTGAGGCTGTTCAGGGTCCCATGATTCATCCCTTGACTGTGGGTTAGGATAGTCTCTCCTTTCAGGCTTAAAGCATTCTCTCTCTCTCTCTCTCTCTCTCTCTCTCTCTCTCTCTCTCTCTTTTTTTTTTTTTTTTGGTTTTTTGAGACAGGGTTTCCCTGTAGCTTTGGAGCCTGTCCTGGAACTAGCTCTTGTAGACCAGGCTGGTCTTGAACTCACAGAGCTTACCTGTCTCAGTCTCCCTGCTGGGATTAAAGGTGTGCCCCACCACCACCGCCCAGCCATTCTGTTATATTAAATTGAGCCTTTATCATGAAAGTTGAGGCCAGGGTTTTACAATAGTATATCAGGTGCACAAGTAGGAACAGGACTTCTGGGGATCCCCCCTCCCCCACCAACTTCCTTCTAGCTTCACCACTCCTGTCTCTAAATAGTGATTATGGGGAGACTTTTCCTTAGAGTTATTACAATCCCTGTTTGACGGACAGACAATTCAGAGCTTCACTTAATGAAGGCTGCACAGTTGTTCATTGGTGAGTCCGGGAGGGGCTGTGTGTTTGGGCAGACTGTTATCCCCTCTCCTTTCTGACTGCCTTTTGAGGAATTCTGTTTTCCTCATCTCTTGGGGTTGTTTAACTAAGGTCCACTGCCTTCTTTTAGCTAAGACATAGACATACGACCAAAGATGGACCAATTGAAACTACCTTCCTAGAATGTAAGCCTTGAGTTGAGGGCTGAAACATCCAAAAAATGGCTGGAGCTCGCATTTCTCTCTGCATGTAACAAGCTCTGTAACCTTGTTATAAATTCCACCTTTGCCTTGGCCGACCGGAAGCCAAGTCTGTCTCTCAGCTGTGTTCAGTTTATCACTGGCTCGAGCCTGAGCTGAGGGATGCCCCACCCCACCTGTCTGTGCTCTCTCCCTTTTTTGAACCCTCCTGACCTTTCCACATAGCCGCCTGCATCTGAAAATGGAACCAATTCCATGAACCCAACAGGCTCCCGTGCTGGGAATCTTGAGGTACATATGCCACCATCTGCATGATTTTTCTCTGGGTGACCGTAGGTGTCAGCTTGGAAAATTCTAGCAGTCCAGCCTGCCAGTGACAGCTTTTGTTCATGGACCACAGCTCCTGACCGTCTGTCCCTCAGTCACCGCACTGTCTAAGAGGGATCTTGGTATTTGGTGATGTTGGAGTCCTGTCCCACCTTCACTGTCTGTGTAGGATGATGTTGCAGAGCAAATGACTTGCCCACACTCAGATTGAAGTGAAATCTCCTGTCTGTCATTCCATGGAAAGTTATTCATCTGGCCCAGTTATCTTAGGCAGGAGGAAGAGGAGTGTGCATGCTTGCCTCTGGGTGTGCCCCTATGTGTGTGTCTTTGTGTGTGTCCAGATGGGTGGGTGGGTGGCTGTTGGCCAGGATGGCTTTTGTTGAAAGGGCTGTCTAAAGTTGTCATTCAGTGGAATCCTTCGATGAATAGACACCAGGATGCAGCAGTTTTAAAAACACACACCAACCCGCCAAACGCTTACCCACATGAGATGCAAAGGAAAGAGACTGGTCTGGTGAGGGCTCAGCCTTGCTTCTAGAAGGGTTCCCTCTCTCTCCAGGGACAGCAGATGGTCTTTTGGACTAGACTCGCCAGGCTAATCTTCCCTGAAGCAGGGCTTTTGGCTAAAGCCACGGTTTTAACTTGAGCTTGGTCTTGAGGGAATAGGGAGTCAGAAAAGGGAGACCTTGGGGAGCTCACGGGCTCCACGCTCAGTGAACGCAGCAGTGAGAAGCTAAGGTTTATGTCATGGTAGCGCTCCATTTCGAGCAGAAGGTGGGGCTGATGTGCGGATCTTGCGGCCTTGCCCCATGTCATTTCCTTGCAGATATGTGTTCCCAGGGCCCTCCATCCAGTCCCTGGTCGCTGTCATGTTGGGAACTGCAATCTAGTATTGTGAGGAATTGGCCTAGATACGTACAGATGAACCCCCTTCCTTAAGAGCAGTGCTTTTGAACTAATTTTTAGTAACCAGATTGGGGAACCTTAGGTTTCCAGGGCAGGTATTATTTGGAGTCTCCTGCTGGGAGGCAGGGCTTACTGAAGGCAAGCCCGGGTATTGCTACTCCATGGCTGCTATGAATGGGCTAGGAACTGGATTAAATAACTCAGCTCCCTGCATCTTTCTTTACCTGTTTGAAAAGACAGAGTAACTGTGTCCTGATTTTTCATTCAGATTCAGAGTTAGAGCACTGCATGGTCTGTATGGGAAATGTCAGTTAAATGCCCCATCTTTTCTATCAAAGGACTGAATGAAACAATTAGTAGGGCTGGGTGTGATGGCACAAGCCTTTAATCCCACCTCTCTTCAAATTTGACGCCAGCCTGGTCTCTAAACAGTAAAAGACTTTAATAAAGACACCACCTGCCACAAGTTCCTTCCCCAGTCAACAGTTTTCTAAGATAGAAGTATGTCCTCCATGTTGCGTCCTGGTCTCAGAAGCTCCTCTTGGCTTACCCGCCAGGTGTAGAGGTAGCCAACTGGAGAAGAGTGTGAGGCACAGGAAGGACCCTTTGCACTTTGACTAGAAGCCCAGCAGGACCATGGGTGTGCTCAGATGTGCTTGCCTGATGCATTTAAAGCAGCTGTGCAGCCTTCTGCAGAAGTAAAATGTACTATGTTGCTGAGACATTGCATTACATGGTTGTTTCCTTGGGACACCAGGCCCCTGTCTAACAAACAAAGCCCCTTGGATTCTCGCCAGTAAAATTCGAGCAAAAGGTAGGCAGTTAATGGCATGTTGGAAAACTATAGTACCTCTTCATTTAAAAACACTCGTTTTTCGGTTATATGCACACGTTCATATGTCACAGATACATTTGTATTTATTTATTTATTATGTATACAATATTCTGTCTACATGTATGCCTGCAGGCCAGAAGAGGGAACCAGACCTCATTACAGATGGTTGTGAGCCACCATGTGGTTGCTGGGAATTGAACTCAGGACCTTTGGAAGAGCAGGCAATGCTCTTAACCTCTGAGCCATCTCTCCAGCCCCATGGATACATTTGTAATTAATATTGTGTGTGTCATGTATCTGTGGCTCCTGATCTTGGACTCTTTTGTTATAATTAGTGAAACCATGAGGTTGAAGCTAAGTCACAAGTGTAGGGAAACAAGCCCTTGAACTGAAGTCCACATTTTCCCCTCTACCTGACTCTTTGTTTGGGGGGACAGTTCCAGAAGCATGTCATTGGAGTCACTTATTTCATCCTGTGTGGAACAGGCATTTGTAGACTGCTCAGAGCACTGTAGAGGTTCATATTTAGTGCATACGTGTGCATGCGTGTACGTGCTTATAGCTGGGACTTGAACCCCAAGCATTGAGCGTGCCAGGCAAGTAAAGGTGCTACCACCGAACTGCACCCCCTATGCTGAGAAATGTTTTTAAACTGTACTAACACAGCCGGGGAGCCCTGCAGGCCCCCGTTTCCATGACTAGGACAACCTATCATTTCTATCTTCTCATCTGTCAATCTCATTGTGATGTTGCGTATTCCCCAAATACTGCCTGATACTGGTGGAGGAATTGCCTTGTGCAGTTAGATGGCTGCTCTGCCCTGTCTGCCTCGCAGAGAATCGGTGATCACAGGATAGACCCTTAAACATGCAGAGCTGTTAGTAATCCCTCCCTTGGATATATGGGACTTCCCCTAACATTGTGTAAACAGGAGAAAGATCAGCAGGGATAGTGCTGCGGCTGGTGTGCCCCAATCCCCGTGTCACGTTCGCAAGTTCATTTAAATGGCCTGCTTTTTCTCTAGGATAGACTTTATTTAAAAAGAACATAAACGTTGAGCTTGCTAAAGACGTTGGGAAGCCATAGATGTAGCGAAGGTACACTTTAGGGGTCGGCAGCTTGGGATTTGAGCGTTGTTCTTATTTCCTAGCTGCACAGCCTTGCAAAACCGCTTGCTTCTCTAGACTGGTGCTTGTGTCGTCTGTGAAACAGGCCTGTTCTCCATCAGGCCGGCTAGTTGTCCGTTGTTGTAGTTACTTTGTTTTGGTTTTTGTACACCACCTGCCTAGTATGTGCAGTGGCGGGAATTGGGAACTGGACGCAGGGCCTTATGCATGCTAGATGAGCACTCTACCAAGTGAGCTATATCCCCAGCCTGTAGTTCTGAAGATGATAGATATGTGTACATACACAATAGACCTAGGCTGGTGTCCGACGCATAACCGAATGTTCCACAAATGCTGGCTGTTGTACTTTTCATATAGAAGTGTGCACATCTGTGTGTGTTATGTGTGTGTGTTATATGTGTGTGTTATATGTATGTGTATATTACAGTCTTGATTATAGCCTTGTGCTTAATGTCTTGTATTTACACATATATTGCACATGCACATATATATTGCACATGCACATATATATATATATATATAACTTTTGTATTTACTTACATGGTAAACATTTTCACGTCTTGGTAAACAAAACATATTTTCTTGAAATTTGGAGGGGTTTTAGCAAACTGCAACACCGTTTCTGTTTCTGATACGTATTTGTGACAAATTAATTTCCTCCTTTTTTTCCATTATGAAAATGTGTGGAGTCTCAGCTGTGTAATTATTTGTGCTTTGCTAGTGAAAAAAAAAAAAAAAGCAAACAGGCACACCGCGGTGGGACTCCAGCAGTGGGACTCTACCCAGCTGCTTTATTCTTGTGCACAGACTCGTGGTGGGCGGACTGCAGAAATTCTCGCTCTTGGAAGAGTTTTTTAAGCCCCAGGGAAGCTGAACAGGGAGGAAAGAGCGAATTTTAAAAGCTGCTGTCTGCCTCCTCTAATTAACTTGCTCTCTGCTTCTGGGAGGCAGTGTGGAAATATGCAAACAAGGCCAGCAGCACCAGAAGTGGCCCACGGCGGCCCGTGGTGTTTTGATGCACACAGTTCATAGTAAAAAGATGATGAGGCGCAATGAGCACGGTGTCCTCGTGCCCTGCCCACCCGAGGTCCTGGGTGAGTGGTGGTTCTCTGAGCAGGTGTGCAGGCTGGCAGCTGCTGCAGTAGGAACCTCATTGGAATTCACAGCTAGGATGCAAGAGCATCCGGCCCCTCCTTGTCACTTGTGCTACTGAGAAAAGACCAGGGCCCTTTGTGTTCCAAAGCCTTGAGTTGCCAGTGCCCAAGGGTGCAGAAGCAACAGGACAAGCTTTTGCCCCCCCCCCCCCCCCCCCGCATCTCGGCTTGAGTAGGCGGCCTGGGGCCTCTGAACCCAGGAGATGCTCACGGCATACCTTGCTAGGGGACCCGGGCAAGGTCCTTTTCTGTTGATGCCATGAGAGAGGTTTAGATCTCAAGAGATGGTAGCAAGAACATTATAGGCGGGAACTGGGGCTGTTTTTCCGTGGAGATGGCTTTTGGCTCCTGGCAGATGTGGTCCCCAGTGGAATGGACCCATTGGATGTGGGCAGCCGTGGGGATTCCAGGCTGCTAGCTGCCCAGGGAAGCTCCAGAAAGAGGCAAGTTAACTCTGTGTTTTGTTGTGGTTGTTCCTGATGTTTACGCTAGGGTGAGGAAGCTGGTTCCCAGGACTACACCCCAGGCCTGGATCAGGACATTCATTCCTCTCTGCTGTTCATTTGTGTAACCTCCCTGTGTTTCCATACTCTTGAAACCTCACCTACCAACCTGCTGCTGTCCAAGTGTGGGTGGAGCTTAAATTTTCCCCATAGACAAAAGCTAGGTCTGTTAGAATTGATATGCAAGTGGGAAAGAAATTAGTGGCCTCCCTGTGGGGTTTGTGAGAATTAAGTGTTTGCTAGTGAAATCTGATACAAAGTTGGCTTTAGCTCCTTGGGTTCCATAAAAACAGTTCTGATGTTTTTGTTGATTTTTTTTTTTTGAGTTCCAAACATGATACCTAGTTGAGGATGACCTTGAACTTCTGATCCTCCTGCCTCAACCTCAAGTGCTAATATTATACAGACTCAGACCCCTATGCCTGGTTTGTGTTAAGGATTAAGCCCGTGGTTTTGCGCGTGTTAGACAATAACTTCTTAGCCCCATCTCCAGCCCTGATGTAGATGTTCTAAAGAGAACTCATCAAACGGCTCATTTCCTGGGTCCTAATGGTCTGCAGAGGGGTTTGTTGCTTGCTGACACTCTGCTGGTCAGCTGATGGTCTTTAGAAGATGGTGACCTCTTCCAAGGTCACGAATTCTGTGACCCTGTGGAGCTGAGCAGTTGGGAGCCTCTCACAGTGTTGGGGGAGGCTCCTGTTCACTGATACCCGTGTGATCTAGTGTGCTGTGACATGACCTGATTATAAATCTTCAGCCATCCTATGTGGCCACCCTCCTGGTACTTAGTCTCCTCCTTCCTTGCCAGGGATCAGTGCATTGGAACTGTTCTGAAATGGGGGCCGCACGCTGCTGCTCCCCACAGAGTCTGTCCTTCCAGGTAAGGTTGGCCTTGGTCCTGTGGCCATCCTGAGCCAGTGAACTGCTGCCCTGTGTCTTAGAGGCAGCAAGAGAACTTATAACTGGGTTACCCATTCCTCTGACTGAGATCAAGTAGCTTGGGGCAGAAGGAAGGGAGAAGGCTTGTCCACTGACTTGTTACTAAGAGAAACTTTCCTTGGTGGGCTTTTGGCCCAGGTCTCTGCATAAAGAGGCTTCCTTGCAGGTAGCCTTCCCTAGGGACCACCAAGGGCGGTCGCCACACCACTAAGGAGTGGCTGGCCGTGCTTTGTGGCTTGGTCTGGCATGCCCTCCGCTGGCAGGCTTCCTGACTCTCACTCATTCACTCTACAGATGGTCATTCATTGCCTTCCATTTTAGGCCCTGGGTACTGTGCAAAACAAGGCCAGCCATCTGCATGGTGATTTCAGCCCAGGAGAAGAGACCAGTAAATATCTAGAAGCACAGGGAAGGCAGAGGGCAGAAAGAATGGCAGACTAGGGTGGGGAGAGAGTGAATGCAAATAGATGAGGATCCTGGAGGTGGGCTGGTGCCATCGTGGTGAACATTAAAACTGTCCATCTTTTAGCCTGACTCAGTGTGCCAGGTAACACACACCAAAATGTATCCACAGAGCCCACTGGGTGTGAATTTGTCACTAGATGGACATGTGTCTTTCAAGCTACGTTCAAAGAGCCTATCATTTGATCTTAATGCCAGTGGCAGAGTTCCTAGGAATCATGCTTTGAGGTGACCTCCACACCTGTCTCAACAGTTGAATTGAGCGTCGGCCCCAAATCTACTTGTCGGAGAGTAAGAAGGCCATGCCTTCTCAGCAGAATGTCTACTTGGTGGTCTTACCTATGTTTCTTATCTCTCTCTTCCAGGAGTTCCGACTCGGAGGAAGCCTTTGAGACCCCTGAATCAACGACCCCTGTCAAAGCACCGCCAGCCCCACCCCCACCACCCCCAGAAGTCACCCCAGAGCCTGAGGTCAGCACTCCACCTGCCCCAGAAGAACCAGGTAACCAGATACGAGGAGCCACTGGCTCTAGGGGACAGAGTTGGCACTTAGCCCACAGTGGTTGGTGCCCTTTCTCTTGGCTGTGTTTTACGTTTCGCTGGTTTTTAGGGCATCTAAGGGTAAACATAGAGTGGGTTGTGCTGGGTGTGTACTAGAAGTGTTTCTGTTGATTGAGCTCTTGTGGGCTTGGGGAGGTTTGAGGGTTGAGGTAACTGGGTGATGGACATTTGAGGCAGATAGACCCCTTCTCCCATGTGAATCTTGACAGGAGACGAGTGCTTGCTAGCCCGTGAGTAAGAACAGTCAGTCAGTAGAGGATGACCCCTTGGACATTTGGGTTTCCTGATGGCTTGACACTTGCCCACATCTCTTGTCTCCTCATAGGAGTTAATTAGCACCTTCAAGTACAGTTTAGATGTGGCCATTACTGGGGTCGGAACAGATCATCTCAGATGGATGCTGTTCTGCACGCTTCCCCATTATACCAGAGAAGCTGGCGCCACCTCTGATGGGAAGTTTAAGGTCTGAAAAGTGACTTAGCCAGATAGAAATGACCCCATGGGAACCACATGGGTTCCATCGTTAGACCCCGCTCTGGCCTCCTCTAGGCCTCAGCCCTCCCCCATGGTGAGTATACACAGAGTCAGCTCCCTGCAGACCATGTGTTAGGTTCTGTGGGCAGTCACTTCTAAGGTCCACCTCCTCTCCTGGCCTAACCCTGTCCTCCTGATGGCCTACTTTGTCTTCAGAGGAACCAAGAATAGAATGTGGACCTTCGGGCTGAGCACCCACAGCCTGGCTGGGGGCATCCCTAGCAGGGATGGAGCTGGTAGTGAAGGAAGACAGGCCTAAGTCTGGGCTCACCCTTGCTCTGGTTAGGAAGCAAGTGCTTTGTAACCGAAAATAACATTTTGGTCTTGATGTTGACGTTGTTGAAAAAAAAAAATGGGTGGGATTATTTTTCCTGCTGAAGGTTTACGCAGGCCAATTTAGATTTAGATTTAGAAAGTATTCAAGGCCCAAGGTTTGGTTGAACAACTGGGATGCCTTGTGCTGGGGAGCAGAGCAGTTTTGACGGATGGGGGCTTCACACTGAGGGCCGACAGGACTGGCGGAGCCAGAGACCTGCTTGCAGTTCTGAGACTTCAGTGCCCCTCCCTCTGTTTTGTGTCCTAGCACAAAATGAAAAGGTACTTTCCACATCATGTTTATAAACTCACCCCTAGTTCTCAGTGGAAAGTAGCTGAATAACAAACACTTTGTAGACCCATAGCTCAAACACATCATCAAAGCATGCGTAGGGGGAGGTCTCTTTTGTGACCCTCGGTGTATCTTCCGGGATTTCCTACTCAGTACTCTAACTGCTGCTTGGAGCTATTTACCACCACTGGACCATCTGTCTTGCCCCATCTTAAACTTTAGACAGCTGAGTAATTTTACCACACAGAAACAGACACAACCTCCATTCCGTCTGCTTGGAATCAGGCGTTCAGTGGTCCGTACTCGCAACTGTATACAGATTCAAAGGGCAGCGGAGGCAACGGGCTTTGGAGGATGCTAAACACCCTGACCTGGAAGAATGTTATGGTACCCCTTCTTCATCATCTCAACTTCCTCCAAGATGGTTTCACATCTTAGAACGGCTATTCCAGCTGAGACAAGATTAGACAGTGACGTAGCATCTCTTCTGTGGAGATACCCAACTGGCACTGTAAATTTGCTTCTTATGATCATCTGCATTTTTTAGGTTGTATGACCCATTAATTTTGTACTTTGCTATTGCTTCCTTCCTGGTTGCTTAGATCCAAATGTGACCCAGACAAGAACTAAGGGCCCCCTGGGTCCCTCGTATAGAGAATGCTATAAGTCAGTAATTCCATTATTGGGATAAGTGGAGACACTTGCTGTTTTCATCCTTTGAAACATGCCGTATCCTTGCATCCCTTTCAAGGCTGTCTTCAGGATAGCCAAAATCAGAACCATTCCATACCACCCATGCTTGAAGCGAGGAGACCGACAGTGGGACGATGCGTAAGTGGATCCATGTGTTCAGATGGGGTCCATCAGGACTGACTTGGGCTTCTTCTGTTCTGGAGAATGACTTTGGAAAGCTCTGAGGTCTCTAACAGACTGTGAATAGGAGCTTGGGTTATACACACTAGATGTATATCCCAGTGCACACTTGATGTTATCCCAGTGCACACTCGATGTTATCCCAGTGCACACTAGGTGTATATCCCAGTGCACCAATGGTTTTGGGAAATCCGTAGGTCTGGCCACGATGCTTTGGAGTCTCATCATTTAGTCTGAATGTAGCCCATGCTGTGAATGAGTTGAGTCCGGTCTGAAATAGTAAACATTAGAGCAAGATGGAAGCGCAGGGCCCAGTGGTGCAGGAGCTCCCTGGAGGTCAGATGTCAATGAAAACCTCCAATTTGCCAGGCTCTGGCTTCTCAGTCTTCGTCACGATGGTGTGCAAACTGTTAAGGAGCAGTAGCTGCCCCAGGACAGGAACGGCAGTGCCAGTCACTCCTTAACTTCTTTTTCAACGAAGCAGAAAAACAAGCACACACAACCCCATCTCTTAAATGACAGTTCATAAAAGAATGACCATTATAGAGGCTTAAGAGATAGCCTGTGTGGAGAGGGGGTTGGAGAAGTTGATTGCTGCTGAGTCACAATCCCTTAGAACCTTTGACTATGTCTCTTGGAGTCTTTGAAAATTGCGGAGAGCCAGCCAGTCATGGAGACCTGAACTGGGGACTGAGCCTCCAGAAAGCACCCACCTCCTTGGTTTAGGCTGTACAAAGGATCATCTGATTCTTTGCACATGTTGGAAGCTGCCCCCCCCAACTTCCCATCCATTCTGCAGACCTGTGGGGGGCACCGCAAAGGCATGAGAAGGCCCTGTGCTGCTTGCGTGGGTCACCCTGGGGAGAGAAGGGTTTGTTCTGAAAACCATGGGAAAGAAAGGGCAGGAGGGGAAAATCTATTGTTTATAGTTTTCCTCTGCAGAATTCCTGGAATGTCACTAAAGGAGCCCCAGGAACCACAGGAAATAATAGGCAAGACCTTTGACTGTTGAATACAAACATGGTTTTTCCTCCTGGAAACCTGTTTAACAAAACAGTCTCTTACTATATGCTGGATCCTATGAGCATTTTTGTGTTCCATGGCACAGAAGGACACAATGCGGAATGCCCACCTTGTGTCTGTCCCCGACTGAGGAGTCCAGTTTTCCATGTATAAATGAAGGCAGCAGCCTGCATGTGCTGAAATCTCTCCCCTCTAGACTCTGTAAAACACTAGGCAACGTCATCAGTGGGAGACATACTTGTCTTTCACCTGATTAAATAATAGTTTTGGATTATGAACTTTCCCTGTGTTAGGCTCGTAATAGGACCTTTGCTTTATCTTGGAGAGCTAAGTATCCTTTATTTGAAAAGCATTCCCTTCCTTTGAGGTCATGACCTTCCCTTCGTCCTGCAGCCTGTGACAGACTCTGGGATGGGAACTCTAGCTTCCTGCCCTCCCATGCAGCTTGTCTGTGTCCTGGCTGCTTGCTGCTTCTGGCCTCAAAGGTGCTGAGTCGTTGCTGTGCTCACTGGCACTCAGCCGTGTGCTGAGCAGCTCTGTCAGCTGGTCCCGAGACCTGCAGTCCAAGCTGAGCCCCACAGGATGGTCAGGTAGCAGGAAGCAGATGATCAACCAGGTACATGGTGGAAGAGCTGAGGTCAGCGCCTTACCATCCTTTCTGGGCCATCTTCTTGTAGTGACAAAGTTGTCTGCGCATTCTTGCTGGCAGCCCTCCTAGCCTGGAGAAGGGCTCTGTGAAGATCTTGATGGTGATTGGAGCTACTCAGTGGCCCGTGTGCCTACACATTTCATCTTGTAGGAAAGAGACGGCTCTCTGGTCTCTGATTTTAGACCGTGTCTCTCAGCGTTAGCTGCCAGCGGTGCTTCTGCCGTTACTGGGTCTACCACAGGAGGCTTGTTTCTGTATATACTGATGTTTGTTCTCATCTCTGACAAATCCTGGCATGACCCAAGCCCCTGGGAATGAGATGCTCAACTGGGACTGCAGAACAGGGAGCCGCTGTCATTGGGGTGGGCAGGATCTGAGGGGCCGTGGCTGTTTTTTCCTGGCACCAACTGTGCCCTATGCTGGGCATTCATGTGGCCTTCCATCCCACCCTCACAAGAACCCCTGGCTTGCAACAGCAACAGATTTATGAAATAGCTTGCCCAAAAGCACAGCCTCAGCCTTGGCCAGCCTACCTGTAGACAGAGTAGATGGTAGCTAACAGAAGTCTGTTGCTTTGATTCTGAGGCTGGGGTTCAGATTTGGTGTCTGGAGGAGGTCAGATTAACCCATGGCACTCACCCTGCCGTGCCAGGACATGGTGGATAGGACCAACAAGCTCCTTCAAGGTATTAATCAATCCCATGAACATTCTTTCCCGTGACCTAATCCCCTCTCGGAGGTCTTGCCTTGAGAATGAGATTTCTGCGTGGGAATTTGAGGGGTCATGGATGTTTAGGCTGAGGACACACAAGTTGACGATCAGGGCTTTTCAGAGCTGGGTCTGGGTACCACAGCACTTGGGCCAGGTAACTTTCCTAATCTTCCTGATATGAATGTGAATATGTACCCAGCTTTCTGGAACAAGTGGAGCTGTTGGGAACTCTGATGTGATGTGATGTTCCCCATGTGTAAGGTGAGGAGCCCAGGTAGAGCATGTTGGTCTCTTGTCCTGCGGTAGGTGTTACGCAGAGAGAGGATATGGTTGAGCAGGAGGTACGTGAGCCCGCTGCAACCAGTCCAAAGCCCCACTCAGCTCATGTCAGAAAGATGGTAGGAGGTTGTGGCTGCATAGACAGGTGAGGGAACCAGAGCGCAGTGATCCCAGTGACCCACCGTGGTTGTGTTCACCCAGGGAAACTTAGGCGGGGAAACCAAGAATCTAGCCAGGCCCTGGTCCTCTACACACCAGTTACTTCCCTTTGTGACCCTGTTGGGGAGTCTTGATGCGGCTCCTTATCCATAGAAGTTTCTGTCCCACCTGGTCCTGCAGCTGTTCAATTCCAAAGAAATACACAGAGGTCTACATCGATTATAAACTGGTCGGCATATTAGCTTAGGCTTCTTATTAACTCATAACTTTTATTAACCCATAATTCTTGTGTGTTTTAGCCACATGACTTGGTACCTTTTATCAGCAAGGCATTCTTATCTTGCTTCCTCTGTGTCTGGATGACAACTGCAGACTGAGTCTTTCCTCTTGCCAGAATTCTCCTGTTCTCATTACCCCACCTCTACTTCCTGCCTGGTTGCCTAGCCTATACTTCCTGCCTGGCTACTGGCCAATCAGCGTTTTATTAAAACAGTACAATATAAGTGACAGGGTAGAAGACCATTGTCCCACAGCATACAACCACTGGCAAAATGCCACAAAGAGGACCAAGGAATGCTCTGTTGATCTCCATTAGCCTGCTGAAAGAGGAGACCTTTTCCTTATTAGTGTGCTTAGGTGGTCGCTGTGCTTCCTGTGGGCTTGATTTATTAGTCAGCTGAGAATCTGAGCATGTCAGGACGCCAAGGGTTCCTTCTAGCCTTTACATCCCTGTCCCTGAGTGAGCTCACTGTGCAGGAGGGACAGCTCTAGCCATCTCAAGTGTCACTTGGAAAACACTCTAGCAGGCTAAGAAATGTGGCCTCCGCTGAAGGTACGGAGACTTCAGGTGGGTGACGTCAGTTGTCAGGACACTTTTTCCTCTACTTCTCTCTGGTTTCTGTTTAGCTTAAGGTATTTTACCCAGCACAGGTGTTATAGGCTGATTTGCATATCTGCTGTGTTGCCTAGCTCCGGTGTTGTAGACTGGACTGTGTACCTGTTAAATCCCCATATTAAAGTCCTCAATCCTGATGTGATGTGTGAGAGATAGGGCCTTTCAGGTGGTGATTAAGGTTTGTGGAGTCTTAGGGTGGTGGAGCCTGTAACAAGAGGAGACTTTGGTTGGCCTTTAACCCCAGAGACAGAAGGAGGTGGATGTTTGTGAATTCGAGACCAGCCTGGTGAGTTTCAAGACAAGCTTGAAAGCTACCCAGAGAAATCCTGTCTCAAGAAACAAAACAAAACAAAACAAAACAAAAAAAAAGAAAAGAAAAGAAAAAGAAGACATCAAGGCTATATCTACTCAGAGGAAAGGAAAGGCCATGTAAGGACAACAGAGCCAGACTTGACCACTTGAAAGCCAAGGATAAAAGCCCTAGGAGAGACCAGACTTGCTGACACCTCCTTTGTGGACTCTGGCCTCAGAACTCAGGACAATGAGAAACATATTTCTTCTCTGTTGTTGAAGTCACCCAGTCTTGAGGTGGAGACATCCCAGGTTTAGGATGAATGAAGTCTTTATGCAGAATGAAGTCTTTGTGGCTGTGTAGCAATCTAGTGGGAACCCAACTGAACATACTTGCCCTCCAAGTCTGGGCTTGCCCATGGCAATGACATGGAGAGGCCATCCCAACCTTGTAAAGGGCCATGGGGCGAGCCGCCTGCTCTGAGAACCATTCAGTAAAATAGCAACTCCCGACTAGGGAGAGTGTTGTACTCCTGGGGACAGGAGACAATGTCTGGAGACATTTTGTCAGCACTAGGATAGAAGGTGCTACTGGCATCTAGTAGGTCAAAGCTAAGGATGAAATGAGGATTCTTACACCTAACAGGCTGGCTCCCCACAATGAGGGATTGCCCCCAAGCATCTTTGGAGCTCGGGATAAGAAACTGCAGCAAAACTGGGTTCTTTGCCTGTGCCTTAATTAGGAACCAGCACTTCTGAATAGGAAAGCCAGGCTGAGTAGGCGCGAGGACAGAGCAGATGTGAGGCTGAGTATCTGCTGACTGTTGCATGATGCGGGAAAACTACTGACCTTTGAAGGCTGCCGAGACTGTGGAGCAGATTCACAGGGAAAGCTTGGCACTGGAGGGTCTGTCTACAGAGTGAAGGACTGACTGAGGCCCCTCTCCCTGCTGCCAACGTCCATGTGAGAGTACCTCTCCCCACCCCCCGTATCTCTGGTCTTCCGCCTTCCAAACCAAGTATCCCAGAGCAGCCACAGGGCAGGAAGAAGAGGTTGCTGCTGACAGGAAGAAACTGTGCTTGAAGGCCCAAGTGCCTCAGAGGAGAAGGGACGTGACCTCAGAAGGAAGAGAGACAGAGACCTGTTCTGAGATGGGAAGGAAGCAAGTGTGTTTGGAGCTGGTAGGGAACTGGGACCGGAGGCTGCAAATGCTCAGGGCGTGTGTGCCTAGTGGAGTTAGGGTTAGGGGAGAGAGGGGAAGGGCCTGGCGCTAGCGAGAGTGACAGGCAGGCTTCCCTATGTACTCATAGGACACGGGATGTTTATTAAGCTTTCTGAGGGAAAGTTTCCTGGGTTGGAGATAGGTAAGCAAGCCCTTTTCTGAACCTGGGAGGCTTACCGTTTCCTTGTGCTCTCGTCTCCCACTTCATCAGCAGGGGATCCAGCTGCAGGGCTTGCCTGTGAGCAAAGTTAGGAAACACCGTGAGAGGACCCCCCCACCCCACTGACAGCAGTGAGCATCCACAGCTCAGGGTGGGGGGAAGTAGGGTACAATCTAAAGAAACAGACTGGCTTATTTGACTGTGAGCCTTTCCCACACCTGGGTTGTTGGGATGAAGGATAAGACAGCTATTGAGAAAGTGAAGATGGGGCTGGAGAGATGGCTCAGCGGTTAAGAGCATTGCCTGCTCTTCCAAAGGTCCTGAGTTCAATTCCCAGCAACCACATGGTGGATCACAACCATCTGTAATGAGGTCTGGTGCTCTCTTCTGGCCTGCAGGCATACAAGCAGACAGAATACTATATACATATAATAAATAAATTTTTTTTTAAAAAAAAGAAAGTGAAGACGTAGGACACCTAGGCCAGTTTGAATCTCATGTGACACATTCGCGTCCAAACTGTCCATTTATCTGAAACTCAAGTATAATGGCTTCCTGGACTTTAGCTGGAAGCTTACCTGGAGAGAGGGGCTAATGCATCATAATGTCTGTTCATGTGCATAGTCCACAGTCCATCTGTGCTCTGCTGCCTTTTCTGTTTCATGTTCTGCCTTCTGCAGACCACAGGACAAGGTTTTCCCTTTTCTGGCAGTACAGCTGGGAGCCCAGAAATCCATGCAAGGGCTGGTGGGTTTCCTGGGAGCAGTGGGGCAGTGAGAGCATTGGGCGTCCTTTGGCTGACATTGTTATCCATGAGCATGTTGGAAGATAAGGAGCAGCCCCGTTGGCTGACAGGATTGGAGGAGGTAAAAAGCTGGGAGGAGAGGATGGAGAATGGACAGGAGGCAAAGCTAGAGCGAGGCAGGCAGGCAGGTTGGTGGGAGAGCATCCAGGTCGTGTCTAGGCGGGGGTAGGTGGTGAAGGGCTAGCTCAGTCCTGCTCAACGCACCTCACATAAAGCCTTGCACGTTCTTCTCAGCGCCTAAGCAATCAGGATCAGAGTTGACTGTGGCCATATTTAATTTACACACTAAAGGTTGACTATTTTTTGCTCGCCTTCTCTGTTTCCTGTCTTGCTCCTGTCTGACTTCAACAGCATCAGCCCCATCATTTTTTATAATACCCCAGGGTTCTCCTACCCCAGGGCCTTTGCACACACAGCCCTTTCTGTCTAAGACACTTTCTCTTTGTTTCGTGACTTTCCTGGTAAGATTACAAACAAACCTGATAGGACGCTGATGACAGACTAAAGTACCATTCCTCTAGCGTCCAGTGTGGCCTTGCTTACAGAGCGTGGGTAACCCCAAAACAGCCACATAGCAGAAAGTCACCTCAGCAAGGCTGACAGTTTCTGCATAGCTACAAAGATAGTCCTCCCTTCTGCTGGCATTCCACACTGTACAATGAGACCATACCCAGCTTGAGTGTGTACAGGAAGGAGTGATGGGACCCTCAGGTTAGGGTCTAGTGACCCTCTGCACACCCTTCTTCATATGGACTGTCATCAGGCTTGATCTTGAGAGTCTCTTGTAAGTAGGTAGTCAACGGATGCTTTGGTGGCCATGGTAATGGCTGATAGGCTATGAGGACAATGACCTACAGCAAGCCTTTATCTCTTTTCTGATTGGCTCCCATTATACCAATAAGGGAACTGAGGGAAACCTGCCCAGGGTCTGGAGCCAGTGCTGCAATGAAACCGGGATTTGTTGCCCATACGGGATGCCCGTTTTCGGAGTTTATCAACCTCTGCTCTGCAGAGGTGGCATCTGGTACAGCGTGAGAAGTGCCCTCAAGTGTCCCATGTCTTTAGGTGACCGCTTTGTCTCCGTTTCCTCAGGATGCAGTTCTGAGCCGCCCGTGGTTCCCGATGGCCCTCGCAGCGAGTCCGTGGAAGGAAGCCCGTTCCGTCCTCCGCACTCCTCCTCGGCGGTGTTCGATGAAGACAAGCCGATAGCCAGCAGCGGAACTTACAACTTAGACTTCGACAGCATCGAGCTGGTGGACAACTTTCAGAGCCTGGAGCCATGCTCTGCCGACTACAAGGGTCAGGAGTGTAAGGTGAGCACGCGGAGGAAATCCACCGAATCCGTGCCCCCTTCCAAGTCCACGCTGTCCCGCTCGCTCAGCCTGCAAGCCAGCGATTTTGACGGTGCTTCCTGCCCGGGCAGCCCCGAAGCTGGGGCCCTTGCCACAGATGCGTGTGGTACTGGATCCAACAGTGCGTCCAGCACCCTTAAGAGAACTAAAAAAACACGGCCGCCTTCCTTGAAAAAGAAACAGGCTGCCAAGAAACCCACAGACACCCCTCCAGTGAAGGAGACCCAGCAGGAGCCAGGTGAAGAGAGTCCAGTCGCCAGTGAGGAACACCTTGCACCAGAGACAAAGACGGAGCCGGCCACACCCGAGAGCACTGGGTGTACCTTGTCAGAAGAGACACCCCTGGAGCCCACCCCTGTGCCCACAGCCACCTGTCCTTTGACTTTGGAGAGGGCAGAAGACGTCAACCCTCCGGTTTCTGGAGGTGGCAGAGTGCAGAACTCACCCCCTGTGGGGAGGAAATCAGTGCCTCTTACCACAGCCCCTGAGGCAGTGGAGGTGACCCTATCAGAGAGTGGGGGGCAGGAGGACTTGCCTGCCAAAGGACTCTCAGTGAGGCTGGAGTTTGACTACTCTGAGGACAAGAGTAACTGGGACAGTCAGCAGGAAAACGCCCCTCACACCAAAAAGATAGGCAAGAAGCCAGCTGCCAAAATGCCCCTAAGGAGGCCAAAGATGAAAAAGACACCTGAGAAACTTGACAACACTCCTGCCTCACCTCCAAGGTCCCCTACTGAACCCAATGACATCCCTATTGCTAAAGGTACCTACACCTTTGACATAGACAAGTGGGATGACCCCAACTTTAACCCTTTCTCCTCCACCTCAAAAATGCAAGACTCTCCCAAACTGCCCCAACAGTCGTACAACTTTGACCCTGATGCCTGTGAAGAGTCCCTTGACCCCTTTAAGACGTCCTCTAAGACCCCCAGCTCACCTTCCAAATCCCCAGCGTCTTTTGAGATCCCAGCCAGCACCGCTGAAGTGGACGGGGATGGGTTGAATAAGCCCGCCAAGAAGAAGAAGACGCCCCTGAAGACGTAAGTTCAAGGAGGGAGGTGGCGAGGATTCAGAGTGGGTGTGCGTTGCTGTGACTTCTGGTCCTGCCTGTGCCTGGGAAAAGCCCCAGCTGCCCTCATCCTGCCCCTTGTCACTGTAATGACACCATTTTTTGTGGCTGTTTCTGCAAGCAGGCAGGATACACACTTCCTTTCTGCAGCCCCTGTGGCTGTATCATCTTCTTATCCCTGAGCCCACAAAGTCCTTAATAAATCAGGGACTTGAAGTTTTATGTTTAGCTAATGCTGACGTTTCTACTCCAGGGAAATATGGGAAGTTCCGTAGAGAAGCAGCAGGCCTGGCTGCCCTCCTGTTGGTGGCTGAACTCTTCCCTGGTTAGCATAGGTGTTGCGTTTGGATTGGTTGGGATATACACCCTTCAGAATCTACAGCATTTGTTTCTACCTGCTGATGGATGTCTCTTTAACTCAGAGGCCACATAGGGCAGCAGGCTGCAGGAGGCCCCGGAAGGAGAGCTGCTGCTTGCCCTCCAATGAGCCTATTTTTAAAAATGGGCTCTTTGTTGCCTTTCCATTGGACATCTTTTTCAAGTAAGACTTGAAAGTACCTATGAGACCTAAAGAGATTGGTGGGACCTGGATGGGGGAAGTAAAGCCCTATAATCCCTAGGAAAAATGGCTTTTGCCCACAAACACTTGCCAACGATTGTCCCTAGCTGTTTTGTGTTGGTGCCCAGCACTCATCCTGAGAAGTCCAACTTTGTCAACTATAGGTCCATTTCTGAGGATCTATAAGCCAAGGACCATGTGTCCAGTTGCCACAGACATCCTGGCTCTCTTGGGAAGCATCAGTGTAATTAATCAGGTGGGAGACTCAGCCTCCCATGCCAGGCTGGACCCTCTGGGTCTACTAACACAGGGTGACCCATCTGCATTGGCTATCTGAGAATAATTCAGGTTCTGCTTTGGCCTTAAGTTGTTCAGTCACTATCTTACAGTAACTGAAGGCCAGTCTGGCTCCAAACATGAACTTGTTTTTAGCTCTGTTCCCCAACCAGACCCTTCATAGAGATTCTATAAGATTCATATTAGAACCTTATTTTTAAAACTAATTTTAACTTTTACTGAAAATAGATTTTCTCCCCCTCATACAATATACTCTGTTCATGGTTCCCCTCCCTCAACTCTTCCCAGATCCTCCCTACCTACCCACTCACCCAAATCCATGTAAAAATTTATTTTAAGAGTGGAGTATTAACCAGGTGGTGGTGGCACATGCCTTCAATCCCAGCACTTGGGAGGCAGAGGCAGGCGGATCTTTAAATTTGAGGTCAGCCTGGTCTACAGAGTGAGTTCCAGAACAGCCAGGGCTATTACACAGAGAAACCCTGTATAGGGGTGGGGAGAGTAGACTAAGACCCAGCAATGCTTACACTTCAAAGCCATAACTTCTCATCTTTAGAAAGAGTCACCTGGTAGGCACTTCCTTCTTCTGACCCAAGATAGTATAGTACATCCCTAGTCGTTTTTTTCCCCCTTTGTTCATCAGAGCTAAGAAGGTTGGGGAAGCTGACCCTGTGTCCCGCTGTCACCCTTAGTACATGTGGGTCTGTTGGTTTGGAAGACTCTCCTGCGGAGGCAGAGCTCTTAGGTACCAACTCTCTGGGTGATCAGAAGCTAGAGAGGAAGGCAACAACCCCTTCCCAGAAGGCTGGACTGTCCACCCTGGAGCAGAATCCGCTATGGATGGCTGCCACATCCTAACCCACTAGTGCCCGGTGTCTGCAGATTTATCTTTTTTGTCAGTTCCTTCTGTCTGTCTCTCTTCTTTGTCTTTTTGTCTTAGGATGGTTGAAGATGTGATGTCTGTGTGTTCTCTGTTGTAAGTAAATTTAATGCAATCTGCCTCTTGCATCCAATGTGGGGCTTCTGCTCGCAACCCTTTTCCTTTCTTCTCTGTGGTGGCTGCTGTATTTCTGTGTAGATCTTGGCAGGGATGGGTCAGGGCTCCCCTGCAGTCAAGCTTCCTTATCTGTTTCATCATGATTAGCACGAGACTGCTTGGTTGTGAAAACATGGCTAGCCAACAGCTGCCTGCTTGTCTGTCTGAAATGGAAGCCTTCCACTGCCTGTCGTCCCCCCACCCCGCGCCCTCGTATCTTCTTCTGAAATCCATATATTGGTTTTTAACACCCGATTCCATTCTTTTGTTATCAGTTGGGCTGGCGGGTGATCCGTTCAGTAGCAGGATGCTTTCATATTTAGCGCTGCGTGAAGCCTGGGGCAGAGACTGCTGAGGCTGTTTCTTGGTACGCCGAGGCACTACCATTTGGGCTCTTCCACATTCGTGCTTGTAGAAACCGGAGGGAATGTGGGATCCACTCGGAGTGGAATCCGTGGCTGAGAACCGTTGCCAGAGTGCTTTGGTTCATGTCCTCGGTTACTTAGGTCTAGACTGGATGCCAACATGTCTCTTCCATGGGCATCTCTGCCATGCGTCAATGCACTGGTCACCCGTATGCCTCTGGTGCTCCGTACCCTAGCCAGGGCACAGCTCGGGGCTCTGAATCTATGGTGCCTTCTCCCTGCTCTTGCCGGGGAAGCTGACCTGGACCCAGGCTTCTGGCAGCCTTCAGGAGAGCACGAAGGCTCCCAATTCTGTCCTACTCAAGCAGCCGCTTTAGTATTTTCAAGTCATTTAGCAACTATAAAACAACTATATATTTATATGCATGAATAAATATATGCCTTATGTTGGGACTGGACTGTTTTTTATGGCAAATGCCATAAATGCTATAAAAAACCATTTATGGTATTTTTTTTATAATCAAATGCCATTGTTGGAGCGTTGTATTTGAGAGTACACAAGGAAGGAACTTTGGGTATCAGATTTCTCTATCTACTTAGTCAACAGGGAAAACAGAGGAGGGTGGTGGGATTTTAATCGAGGGACCCTGCCTCCTCCACACCTAAGCTCTAGCTTTGCCTGGTTCTAAAACCATAGTGGGGAGAGCTGGACACCAGGATGATGGGAGGACCAGTTTGCAGGTTGAGGGCTTTCACTTTTGATTATGACCTCAAGAGCATGCTGACGAATGGACCAAATAGTACTATTTATGCTCAAACTCGCCCCTTTCTCCTGGGGTCAGTTTGCCCCACCTCCATCACCTTAAGTGAAGGGGAGAAAGGAGAGACAAGAGGATGGAGTTGTGTCCGTTACCCGCAGCCAGGGAGACTCCTCCTCAGTCAGAACCCCACTCAGGCTTCCAGAGCAGAAGAACCCACTGGGCTCCGTGTTCCTGTGAGCACAAAGGGCTCCTGCATCCCCACGGGATCCAGAACTTTCTGTTTCCATGTAGGCTCGGCTGGCTGTTCATTAAGAGCCGTGTCTCCTTGCCCATGTGAAAATTGAATCTGTTAATTAGTCATGAGCCTGCAGCCCTTCCCCCAGCCTTAGCTGGCTCAGAAATGATTCTCCTCACCACAACTTCGCTGCGTGATAGTAAGAAGGGTTAGTTAAATTTAGCTGCATTTTTCTGGGTCAGCTCTCCAAAGTGGCTTCTTGTTAAAGGTCTCTGGCTTGATGGATCTTCCCCTCGGGGGCAAAAATAATATCGGCTAAAAAGTCAGAATGAGCTTTTGGGTAGGCGGGAGCGCTGGGTGGTTGCCGGGTGCTTGGGAATGATCTGTGACCCCGTGTTTACATTTTCCGTTTTATTTACAGTGACACTTTTAGGGTGAAGAAGTCACCAAAGAGGTCCCCTCTGTCTGATCCGCCTTCTCAGGTACAGCACTCCTTTGATCCCTTGAGTATTACACTGCTGACCAGGAAGTTTATGCTGCTTTGTCTGTACACACACACACACACACACACACACACACACACACACACACACACTCCTGCACAGATGCACATGAGCCATGCATACATGCAAACCAAAAAACAGGGAGAAAAGAGTTTTCCTTTTTTTCTCTTTATGGCATGGAGTGTTTTGATCCACATCACTTTGATAGAGATCAAGGTGTGCTGAGAGGAATTAATTGAAAATGAGGGCTAGATTTTATAGCAGGAATTCTTTTGTCTTTTCTGACCATTTAGCCTGCTGAGAACTTGCATCAAGTTGAGATCAATGGACACAGAGTGAGAAAAGGGGTGGAGACTCATTATGTATAAAGAACACCAAATTATGCCACACAGTAGGAAGATGAGGGATGTTTACTCTTAAGAAGCTTGGGCTTAGAGAGCTGGTTCAGCGATTTAAAGGTATTTGCTGCTCTTGCTGAGGATCCAAGTTCAGTTCCCAGCACCCACATGGTGGTTCACAACTGTTTGTACGAGGATTCTAACACCCTCTTCTGGCCTCTGTGGGTACTGCACACACATGATGCACATACAGACACACAGGCAAAACCCTTATATACACAAAAATCTTTAAGAAAAAGAAGTGGGGGCTTAAATTCATTATGAGTCTATTTCCCTCTTAGTGGTATTTCTAACAAGCTCATACCATGCCTTATAATCCTCATTTTTCCTGAGGAAGGTAATCCTCAGGTAGGCTTGCCGTTCTGGGTTATAAGACAAGTTGACCTTTATATTCAAACCAGCTTCAGTTGCTGACCAGGTGGAAGTGAAAGAACATACTAGGACCTTAGCTCCAGGAATAGGAGACTTCAGGTCCAGCTGTAACTCTCTCCTGGGTTCTCCCAGTAAAACCCCCTTCTTTTCATAAGAACTGGTGGGAGGACTGTTAGATAGTGCTGATGGCACAAGTGTCTCAGATAATCAAGACAGAGACTTATTTATTGTTTTTGTTTGTTTGTTTTTTAAAAGATTTATGTAGGGCTGGAGAGATGGCTCAGTGGTTAAGAGCATTGCCTGCTCTTCCAAAGGTCCTGAGTTCAATTCCCAGCAACCACATGGTGGCTCACAGCCATCTGTAATGAGGTCTGGTGTCCTATTCTGGCCTGTAGACATACACCAGATAGACTATTGTATACATAATAAATAAATAATTAAATAAATATTTAAAAAAAAAAAGATTTATGTAGACAGAAGTTTTTGTCCTGTCCAGTCCCGCAGCCTTTCAGTCCCAACAAAACACATAGAGAGACTTAGAAAAATAATAAACTGTTTGGCTTGTTAGCTCAGGCTTATTATGAACTAGCTCTTACATTTTAAATTAACCCATAATTCTTATTTATGTTTAGCCATGTGGCTTGGTACCTTTCTCAATGAGGCACTCTCATCTTGCTTCCTCTACATCTGGCTGGTAACTGCAGACTGAGCCTTTCCTCTTCCCAGAATTCTCCTAGTCTGGTTGACCCCCCCCCTATATTTCCTGCCTGGCTATTAAACCAATATTAGTGATAAATCTTTGCAGGGTACAAGAGCATTATCCTATAACAGATTTATTTATTATTTATAAAGTGTTCTGCCTGCATATATGCCTGCATGCCAAAAGAGGACACCAGATCTCATTATGGATGGTTATGAGCCACCAGGTGGGTACTGGGAAATAAATTTAGGGCCTCTGGAAGAGCAACCAGGGCTCTTAACCTCTGAGCCATCTCTCCAGCCTGTATTGTTTTGTTTTGAGACAGGGTCTCAAACTAGTTCAGGTTAGCCTGGTACTTACTACATAGCCCAGGCTAGCCTCAGTCTCTTGAATGTTGGGATCTCAGAGGTGAACCACCACACTGAGGCTTTTTGTTGTTGTTTTTCAGTGCTGGGTATTGAGCCCAGGACTGTGCACATACAAGTTAAGGAAGCAGCATACCATTAAGCCACATGCCCAGTCCTTAGAGAAAGGGTCTTACATCCTTGCCCATTCTGGCCTCACACTCCCAGCAATCCTTCTGCCTAATTAGGGTTACAGACAGGAGTTACCATGTCTAGCTTTCTTTTTAATTAATTAATTTTGGTAAAGCCATGGTCACTCTCTAAAATCAATCATCAATAAAGGAGATCAATAGAGGAATGTTTCCTCTGGGGACACTGTGGATCAGAGTCCTGGGGAGACAAATGAAGGGGTTTCCCTGATTTGAGGGGCATGGATTCTGAGACTGGATCAAAGAACAGACTGTCCCCTCTCCTCACAGGACTCCACTCCAGCTGCCACACCGGAAGCACCCCCAGCAATCTCTGCGGTGGTCCAAGCCACAGACGAGGAGAAACTGGCCGTCACCAGCCAGAAGTGGACGTGTATGACAGTAGACTTGGATGCTGACAAACAGGACTTCCCACAGCCCTCGGATCTGTCTAACTTTGTAAATGAGACCAAATTCAATTCGCCCTCAGAGGGTAAGCAACTCGGTGGCCAGCCCGACCCACACCTTGCCTTGGAGAATACTGTCGCTAGGGGGCAAAGAGCCAGGAAAGATACTTGCCAGCCAGGTAACCATCACCCGTGTGACAGCCTGTACACCTCCCGTTGTATGCTAAGCTAAGGCTTGAGAGCTGCTGCCCCTTGACCACATGATGCCTGCTGAGAACCAGACTAGTCCCCTCTAACCCAGATCCTGAAACCTCACTTGCTTGTTCTTGGCTGGATGACTTCTGATACCTTCTGTAGTTTTGAAAGACACAGCTCCAAAGGAACCTCGGTCGCATAGAACTTTGACTAATAGGTCAACCCACCTATGGGTCTTTTGGTGCCATCATTGTTCCTATCCTCTACAGATTGGTCAGACAATATGGTCACACAGTTGAACCAAGCCTGGAGCCATAGGTTTTCCCCAGGCTTGCTAATGAGGACTTGATTGATTTGGGAAGATCCCAAGCACTTGTATCTCAGTGTCTTCCTTTGTGCTGTGTATTCAGTTTCTGCTTCCTCTCTGGTTGACTTGAATAATTCATGTATCTTAGGGCTGGGGTGTACTCAGTTGGTCGTGTGCACACATGAAACCCTGGGTTAACTCCCCACTGTGTAAGTACTAGGTGTAGAGGCACACACCTATCATCCCAGCAGTCTGGAAGATAGAAACAGGAGAACCAGAAGCTCACTCTCCCTTTCCCACCTTTGCCTGTCTCAACCTTTACCTGGATATCCACTCCTTTCCCTGCTTGCCTTTAATGCTTGATTTGGGGGCTCTTCGCACCATGATGAAGATGTGTGTGCATTTCTTGTTCATTACTGGGCTGTTTGTTTACTGAAGGCAACAATTCTGATTCCTTTCCATGTCCCCACACTAACTACTATGAACATCATAGGTGCTAAAGATGGGTTTGAGATAAACGCAAGGCCAGGGTACATAAACAGCTGAGCATCGGCGCAGTCAGTTTGAACTTTGCAGCAGCCATCACCCGCACGAAGTGTAGGGACCAGAGAAGCCTAATGTCCCAGAAGCAGCGAGGACATTTGGACACAAGCATCTCACTTCCCACTTGATATCATTTCCAGTTCCCTGCTGGCCCACCTCTCTTGAGTCCAAAGCTAGATTAAAAAACAAACAAATGTGAACACCAGAAAAAGCATATAGAAACAAGCTTGGGCTTGTTCTGAGAATTAAACACATTTGATCTGGGAGTGTGTGTGTTGACACGTGCTAACACAGTCACTAAACTTTCTGACAACTGTTTCTGCAAAAATCCAGCCAATAGGGAGGGCTTCGTGAGCTGACTCGGGGAGTAAAGGTGCTTGCTGTGCCGGTGTGAGACCCTGAGGTCGAACCCCAAGAATCCCTGTCAAAAGCCTGACATGTGCAATACGGGGAGCTATGGGCAGGGACAGGAGACTCTCCAGAGGCTCCGAGGCCAGCTAGCCTGCCATATTTATCTGAAGAAACGAGACAAAACAAGAAAGCCCGCCTCAGACAAGTGGAGGGCAAAGAATGGCAAGCTATGCATGCACTGTGGTGTGCAAACACCCACATTCATACATGTAGACTATTTATACACACATGCATACACACAGAGAGAGAGAATTCTGAAAATAGGCATATGATAGTTTTAACTTCGAGACAAAACTCTGAAATCTGCCTCCTTAGGAAATGACAGTAAAGATTTGGGTGTTGGAGAATCCACCCACTCACATGAAGACATTGTGGCTTTAGGGGGCATTGGCTTTGCTGTTACCACTTCTGTAACGCTCTGGATGGAGAAGCCTCTCGTTGGGTCTTCCCTCTTGTTCTCTTAGTGGCAGACGCTGATAATGGTCTTCAGAGTGAGTCAGCTCAGGGCTGCAGCTGCAGGCGAGACTTCATCCCTCAGAAGTTACCACAGGAAAAGGAAACATTGGGTTGGACGTCATAATTACTATTTGAACACACATGCACAGCCGTGGTAATTCTATAGGAGAGGAGAGGAAAGTGGGGCCTATCATTTTGCATGCAAGGCTTCATTTCCTCTGAGCTCTGTGCCAGATCCTGTAGTTCCCCACTTTAAGACAGGAAACAGAGGCTGCACACTGAGAAGGCCTGAGGTGATCTGTGCAGGCGCCTGCCTGGCTTCATCGTTATATCCTGTTTGATGAGAGGAGACCAGGCTCCCTGCCCTCGTGTGCATGGGTGTCTACATGAGCTTCTCTGCATCATGTGTTTATGGGTGCCCTTAGAGTCCAGAGGACATTTGATCTAAAGAGCTGGAGTTTCCGGTGGTTGTGAGCCATTCTGTGCAGGTGCTGGGAACTGAATCCCGTCCTCTGGGAGAGCAGTGCCTATTACCCACTGAGCCATCTCTGCAGCCCTGAACAATTGTTTTTAGACCCACAAATCTGCATAGTCACTTGGCGCCTCTACACACAACTGCTGTCTGCCTGGGTGGGCATCCAAGGCTGTCTCATGACAGAGACTGAGAAGGGGGCAGGAGAAGGTGAGCGTAGTCTCCTCATCCTCCTCCAGGGCTCTCTGTCCATCTCCCCTTAATGAAACATCGCTTGAGTTTAAAGAAAAATGTTAGGTTGAGCGACAGTAAGTCTGGCCATCATTCTTCGGAGTGTATGACCAACTGCAGGACTTCCTGTCACGCTTTGTCATGTCACCCAGGACAGTGTGGCACTTCGAGTTTCGTTTTGTTGAATCAGCAGGCACAGAGCAGTTCAGTAAGGTGGACTTAGACTTCATTCTAAGAAACGAAGACGCTTCGTCCCCCGCCCAGGGCTCTTCCCTAGTAAAAGCTCTAGCAATTAGATTCTGGCAAACGGTCCATTCCTCTTTGCTCTGTGATGCCACGGGATGAGGTCATTCTCCCAAGTGGTCCTTGGATACAAGAGGATCCTTTAAACATAACTATGGACCTCTTCAGTGTGAAGTAGCCCTATCCTTCAGTGCCTCAGCGCCCCCTGAGTTTGTGAAGACAAGTGCTACTTGGTGCTAATGGTGGAACTGTTCCCAGCCTGCCACCTGCATGTGGCCTGGAGTGAGAGGGTGCTACTTGACTTCATCTGCATGCCTGCTCTCAGGGGGTCAGAATTTAAAGCAGATGAGAAGTATCTCCTCCCTCCCTCCGTCCCTGTACTAGGAATGGTACTCAGGGCGCTGTACACTCCCGTCAAGCACTCCCACTAAAACAACATCCCCAACCCTCTTAATATTCCCCACTTTTAGACAAAAGTCTCCTTGTCCAGGCTACCTTTGAACCTAACTCGATAGCCCAGGCAGGCATTGAACCCACGTACTCTCCTTAGTAACTGTGATCACGGGACCTTAAGAGAGATCCCTAAAACCTCAAAAACGTCAGATCTATCTCAGCCCCGAAACTACCAGTAGAACTGAGGGAAAATGACTAGCTGATGAAGCAACCCCGGAGAAGTGTTGCCTGTCCTGAGGGTACTGAATACACAGAGAGGGACGGGTGCAGTACAGTTCCAAGATGTCACTGCGCTATGTCATCCTATGTGCAGCCCTTGAGAGTTAGGAAAAAAAACCATTCCCCCAAACTCCTATCCCCTCCAGTCTGAACACAATAGAAGTGCATGGGTCCCCCATTGCAGACCTGTGTGTTGTGGACACGTGGCTTCATTTCCTTGGGGCTCATTCATATTCCTAAGGGCAATAACTCCCACCAGGAGGATGCTCACAGACTGATGATAGCTGAACTGTGTCTCACTGGGGGCTGGGTCCCCCGAAACTCAGCACACCCCCTGCTGGGCCAGGTCCTTCAGTCTCCCAGGTACTCATCTCGCCTTTTGGTTTTCAGAGCTGGACTACAGAAACTCCTATGAAATCGAATACATGGAAAAGCTTGGCTCCTCCTTACCCGTGAGTTCCTCCTCTACCCTGGCCTAGCAGCTTCTGTGGGGTTTCCAGCATGTCTTGAATCACAAGCAAGAGGGTATAGGAGTTTAAACTCTTAGAGCCCGCCTCCAGTTACACAGCTTCTTCCAGCAAGGCCCTGCCTCCTAAACCTTCCAAACACCATCATTTGGGGGCCAAGTATTCAAATGCCCAAGACTATGGGGGACGTCTCATTCAGACCACCACAGGGCCTCAGTGGTGGCGCTCATTACTGGGGTCAGCATGCTGTCTTCCCCCACTCCTTTGTGAGGACTGAGAGCGTGGCTGGGTAACTCTGCATCCTCAACACTGCCGGGACAGGACACATAGCAGAGCCAGTGGGCTATTCTCACCTTAGATCTCCACAGGTCCCACTCTCCCACCCTCCTGGCCCTCTCCTGGTTCCCTCCTGCTTTCTCATCTCTTCCCGGGAGCGAGAGAAAACTGAAGGCTTGCTTGTTTCTTGTCAGTGAGTGCTCTCTTCACTTGGGTGGCAGACTCAGGCCACTGTGCCCAGCTAATGGGACGTGTGACTTTGCTTCCTGCAGCAGGAAGATGACACTCCGAAGAAGCAGGCCTTGTACCTTATGTTTGACACCTCGCAGGAGAGCCCCGTCAAGTCTCCTCCGGTCCGGATGTCGGATTCCCCAACTCCATGTTCGGGGTATGATTTCTATGATGAGAGAGTTGTGGCTTAGGCCAGAGGCCCCCAAGTTTTTGTCTACCTTCCCACTGTTATTCTGACTTCATTCCATTGCATGTCTGCAGGTAGCCTCTAACTCGGTCTGCCCACAAGGGCACAGATGCATCACTGCTATTTCTGAGGGCCCTGTGAATGAAGGTGAAGAGGCTGACTGGCAGTACCCTCTAGTAGACAGACAGACAGACAGACAGACAGACAGACACACACACACACACAGTGTTCATACTCTACTTTGTCATCTATCCAATAGGAACAATGTACTACAACATTGAAAACTTAAGTCCCATCTCCGTATCTGGTGGGAGTTACTTGGGCATCCTATGCCTCAGTTTCCCTGTGTAAAGTGAGAGGAGTAAAGTGACCTCTAAGGATTTGGGGAGATTAAAGAGGACTGTCTGTCCCCAGGGCGGTTAAGTGGCAGACATAAGGAACCTGGCTTCTAGGAGCTGATGTATGGAGAGCCGGTGTCAGAGTGCCTAGCATATGTACCGTGCACGGCAGACATTTCTTATTAACGCGGATATTAATGTTTGCCTGTGCCAGTGTCCACATTCTGAAAGGCGTAACCTTTGATTGGGAAAATATACGGCATTGCTCCATCATTTAGGTTGTCCCATCCATCCCTGGATGCTTGCTCTGTGCTGAGCAGGACTGGAAGCTCATGCTTTGGTCTCTCAGACTTACTGTGGGCCTCGCAGACCCAGCTCTGTCCAGGTGGCAGGTGTTAGGACAGTGATGCCATCTCTCCAGGAGTGGCCCCGTGTGGCAGGCACTGTGTGGAGGAATGCTTTGTATTCATGTAGCATCTGACTTTATCTTCTCAAAGGTGCCTGTCTCCATTTTCTAAAAAGGAAAAGCAGGAGTGATACCCAGCCTCCTTCCAACAGAACACACAAGTGGCTGGTCCCTGAACTCCAGAGCTCAGTCCCCTTGCCAAAGGCATCTGTATTGTGTCCTTCTCTTGTCGGTTGGCCCTTAAACATGGCTGGACCGTAGCCTGCCTCTAGGTGGATGGCTACTGAGGTCCTGGCCTTTGTCTTTCCTTGGACACAGACTTGGAAGGGACGATTTTGTGGGATGTTGAGAGCTTCCTAAGACTTCTGTGAGTCTCCAAGGAGATGATTCTAATGATTGACTTCTTTTCCTCAGGTCAAGTTTTGAGGAGACTGAAGCCCTTGTGAACGCTGCAACAAAACTCCAGCATCCTGTCACACGAGGCCTGGTCTCCAACCAGGAGCCTCTCTTGCAGGTGCCAGAGAAATCTTCCCAGAAGGAGCTGGAAGCCATGGCCTTGGGCACCCCCACAGAGGCTATTGAGATTGTAAGTGTTGCCTGAGGGGCTCTGTGGCTCCGCCCTCTGTTGAGGTCACTCCTCACCTAGTTGCGGGCCCCACTCTGACTCTGGACCACAGTGGTCAGTCAGCCTGTGAGACCCTGCATTCACAGCGAGGGAAAGGCCTTCATTTTTTTCCCATGGTGGCCGTGCAGTTCTCAGTCAACTGCTTTATTTTGCTCAGGTGTGTTTTCCATTTTTCCTCCTTGGAACTTGCCTGACAGACAAGCTGGAGCTGTGCTCAGCCTCTCTAGCCAGTATAGAAAAACAAGGATAGAGGAAGGATCGTCCATCCTTCTTTAGGGATCAGCTGTGTGTATCCTGGGTCTCAGTGATAGGCGATTTCTCTTGTTCACGGTCCAGGGCTTCAATTTCTCATCCAAACCCTCCTGAAGCCTTGTAGGACCTGGGCCCTGAGATGAGGCCTCTTTGTCGCCACTGCCTGTATGTTACGTGTGCTCTCCCTAGAGTGTGTAATATCCATGTGAGAGTCTTCCACGTGTCCTAAACAAACCAAGTTGGCTCGATTATATTTTTTTTCTTTTGCCTTCCTCCTAGCAATCTTCATGCAAGTTTGAAACTGTTCAGGTTGGTGCATTGTTCTATATTAGGCAATTTGATCTGTCTCATGCTGCATGCTGCAGACATTCTCAGAGCACCTCCTATGCCTACGGCAGTTGGACGCTGGGTTGAATACTGGAAACACCATTAGTGAACAGCTAGAGGGTCTAGATGTGAATCGATCTCGCATATATATCCTGTGGCAGACTTGGCCGTGGTTCAACCCCTGCAAAGTTGCCCTCCGGTTTGGAAGTCTTTCTAATCTACGAGGAGTTACCTTTTAGTTTGAAATCATCTTTTCACTACTAAAAAAGGCCCTTCCTCAAACTTTACTTTCTTTGATATTTATCCTTGGTGCTATTTCTTTGATGAACCTATGTTGGCATTGGAAAACCCGTCAACTAGCTTGCCCCCGACTCGTGGAGATTTTCAGATTAAAAAAAAAAAAGCAATGGTTATGCGACTTCCACTGCTCTGACTCGGAGACAAGGTGACTTTGACCAGGGGCTGAGGTGCAGCTTTTTGGGAGGAGGAGCGGGGCCTGCCGGTCTCAGTCCAAATGGCAATCTGAGTATTGGCCACTAATTGGTGTTCTCTTTAGCCGTAATGCAGCAATGCGCACTGTGTGTGTGTGGTCCTTGCTTGACATCAATATCTTTCTACTCCCCTCTATTTTCCATTTTCCTCTCCGCCGGCCTTCAGACAGCTCCGGAGGGTGCCTTTGCGTCTGCAGATGCCCTCCTCAGCAGGCTGGCCCATCCTGCCTCTCTCTGTGGTGCACTTGACTATCTGGAGCCTGACTTAGCAGAAAAGAACCCCCCAGTATTTGCTCAGAAACTTCAGGTTTGTAGCCCGTATGTGACCTTTTGGGAGTTTGTCTAAACCTCAGTAGAAAATGAACCCCCGAGCCAAATTCTGAGCCGAGGCAGAACTTAATGAGGCGGTAGTGGGAATGTCCTGTTGAAGTATTTCATCTCAGACACTGGTACATATGTGTGCTAGAGCCGGGATGCCAGAATTATACACATTGTGTGATTACGTACTGAACGGACTGTTTCTATTTCTATTGTGAAATTGGCCCCAATAGTCATTTCTCTGATGTATTGATAGCCCCACAGGCCGTGTTTATGATTTATTCACTACACCAAAGGTATCAGGTCAGGCCAAGCTGTTTAAATACATAAGACAATCCCAGATTCCCATTGAGACAACATCTGGACTCCATCTTATTTCTGGAATACAAAATACTTATCTCTATTGCGGAAATTTAACAGCTTAATTTGCGATCCCCTTGGCCTAGGAAGTGAGGCCAACCTAGAGAGACTGTTAGCAGGCCTCTTGAGAGATGCCTGGCTGTTGACAGCAAGCGCTGGTCAACGTTTAAAAGAACAAAAGGAAAGAAGTCAAAAACTGCCATAGAGTAAAAGCTGCCATCCTGTTTGGAAAATCGGTTTACATCCGACTGCATGGTTTTTCTTGACACACCTTCAAAGGGGTGGGGTTTTGTTGGTGGTGGGTTTTTCTTCCCAAAAAGGAAATGAAACCCCTGTTTCATGATCTGCTGAGGTGCTGGTTGTGAGAGAAAGCTGAGCGTATGTTTTCCCACGATCGCTGTCATATGCATTTATGTGGCACATTCATCCCTGGATGTGGAAAACCTTCTGTCTGTCTTGATGCCTTTCCCTATGGTCTGCTCACCCCCTACCCCTTGGGCAGGAGGAGTTAGAGTTTGCCATCATGCGAATAGAAGCCCTGAAGCTGGCCAGGCAGATCGCCCTGGCTTCCCGCAGCCGCCAGGACGCCAAGGTACCCGTTTGCCACTGCAGTGCACTGCTTTCTGGGAATGCTGTGTGTGCCGCGGGGTCCCAGGGCTGCTTTGCTAACCACTGGCCAGGCGGGCATTGTGGGTGTCCCATAGAGTGTGATTTCTCTATAGCTAAAAGTGTGACTCTTGCGCAAACACACCCTGAGCACGTGTGTGGGACTGAGGGAGTGCAGCCGGGCAGAGGAGAGTGGAGGAGAGAGCGGGAGAAAAGCCCCACAGAGCACAGGGAATAGGGAATAAAAAAGGCTTTGAGCGAGTTAATATTGGCAGGCTAGTTATATGTAAAACTGGTTAGTTCACCAGGACCGGAAGAGCCCTTTGTCTCTCTGTGGGATAATTTGTAACTTTCCTGTCTTCTGGAAGTTTCTAACTAACTTTACTAAGAGGCGATAAGTAGGAAGTGAGAACAAGACTTGCTCCAGACATTGAATGGTGGTCTAGACGAGGACAAAGAGACGCAGTTGACATCTCAGCCTGCGGGGCACACCCTCTCCACAGCGGCTCCTCTCTGTCACTCTGTTGCTAATACGGAATGGCAGCATGCAGAAGCAGCCTATCCCAGGAAAAGGCTTTTGATGTTTCTTCACAGAAGGGGTAGCAGGCCATTTGGTTTGCAGACCTGAACGTTCCAGCCCTTGATTTTTGCGTGGAATGTGATGTTGATAAGACATTCGGGGTCTTTCCTCTGCTTCTAGACCTAGGGTAATAATTCCTAGCAGTATGGTGATGACGTGTAGGTGGCATCTCACCCTCAAGCTGCCAGTGAGCTGTGACCTCAGCCCCACTCTGCCCACCCTGAGTTTGACCAGCCCAGTGAATTTGATGTTGGACCAGGGCAGAACCCCGCTTTGTTTGGTAGTTTGAGCCTTGAAGGAATTAGTGAATCTTGCTGAGCCTCAGTTTTCCAGTCTCTGAGATGAGGCTGGTTTGCCTGTGGTGGGGATGGTGGGGGTTTGTGGATGGTAGCCTTGCGCCTGTATGTCCAACATGCCGGTGTGCCGTTAGCAAAAGGGGCTGCTATGAGCTAGCACTTGGCTTCCGTTTCCTGTTCAGATCTTCCACAGCACTTCTGGGAGAGCAGAGCTAAGTCTGATTTAGAGTCGGGGCCGCATGTCCAGAGTTCGCCAGCCTGTGGGGGCCAGAACCGGGGTCACCAATGGACAGGCCTGTTCATCTCTATCTCGTAGAGCAGATCATTTGTGAGGCTCTCCCAACTGTGAATAGGAACAGAAATCCCAAGCACACACACATAGATCTCCCTAGCTAGAGCCCAAATTGGGTCCCCTCCTGGAGACTGGAGGTGGTAGTAGTGTGGATGTCCAGACTGGGAACAGTGGAACACAGGGCAGGGACAAGAAAGAAAGCTCAGAGGTGTCTGTGTTCTTGTTGCCAAAGTATAAACTTGAGCTGAACTGCCGCGGAAGGGAGATTTTCAGAAAGCAAGCGCAGAGGACCCTGCTCCCCACCAGCCCACAACCCAGCCCTGCCAGATTTATTTCTTGATCTTTGCAGAATAACTTTAGGATAGAGTGAATTGCCTAAAGTTTGGCTGCCATGGGGGCTGGAGAGATGGCTCAGAGGTTGGGAGCATTAACTATTCTTCCAGAGGACCCGGGGTTCAATTTCCAGCATCCACATGGCAGCTCACAACTGTTTGTAACTCCAAGATCTGACACCCTCACAGAGACACACATGCAGGCAAAACACCAATGCACATAAAATAAAAATAAATAAATTAAAAAAAAATTTGACCATTGTATGTACGGTGTATTCCTGCCCCGGAGAATATTAAAGTAGAATTGGACATATTCTGATAAGTAGTTCCGGCCAAGTACAAAACCTTCTAGAAGGAGAGTACCCTGCCTCCTACGAAGATACCAGAGATGACTTTCAGAAGCTAAGAGCCAACGTCCTGTCTCTGGCAGCCTCAGAACGTGTGTTCTGGTTTTGCTTTAGATGGCACCGCCACACGGACTGCAGGCTGAGAGGAAGAAGGCCCTCCCCACCCTGCTGTCTTTCAGAAGTGAGAGCTGGGGAAGCTCTGTCAAGGAAGAGCTGGCGCCACCTTGGGGGCAGGGACATTTCCTATAATAATATGTATCACTTTTGGAAAACACCTGGAGATCACAGAACATGGAAAATAGATGCTCTGACTGGAACCAGCCCCTGGGGGATCCGTTGACCTCACTCTGGGGATTTCCCTTGTGACCTTCTCTCCGGTGTCTGCTTGGTGGCCCCTCTCTGCCCTGGAGTCTCAGACATGGGTGATGAAATCCCATTTTCCTGACACACCTCTCTAAACCATTAATCACTCTGAGTTCGAGGCCAGCCTGGTCTACAGAGCAAGTTCCAAGTTCTCTATGTAGCCAGGGCTACACAGAGAAACCCTGTCTCAAAAAACAAAACAAAAGACACACACCCCCTCCCCCGAAAAAAAAAATTATGGATCACAAAAAAATGGAGTCACTTGGGAGGAAGGGCA
The DNA here is from genome assembly GCF_014885135.2 of Alexandromys fortis. Lineage (NCBI taxonomy): Eukaryota > Metazoa > Chordata > Mammalia > Rodentia > Cricetidae > Alexandromys > Alexandromys fortis. Next base: position 3,928,215 of record NW_026068042.1, read on the forward strand.
TAATTTCGAGGGGATGAAAATTGAGAGCATCTTTGAGGTGGATGGTGCTGGGTCAGCCCCCATAGAACTGCAGCGAGCAATCTGTGTCCTCTGCTCAGAATCAGTGAGAAACGGGGTAACGTCCCTAGGAGCTGGGGATGGTGTCGGGCCGTGGCTTGCTTTCTTTTTACTTTTTATTATTTTAAAAATATTCTTTGAGAATGTCACGCATGCATACAATGTATTTTGATCACGTTTGCCCTTCCAACACCTCCTGGATTGCCCCTTACCCCTTCTCAAAGCCATGTTCACACACACACCCTGTCCCGCTTTATAATTGAAAAAAAAAATTATTTTCACACAGTAACTCCCCCTCCCACTTTCTCAGGGCTGTGCTTTTCTTATTCTGTTTCTCCCACTTGTGTCTATTAGTCTTCCAAGGGATAAGTCTGAGTAAGCCCTCTCAATATGTAATGCAGCAGCCCTGAGTTCAATGCCCAGCAGTCCTGTCTCTGGCCTTCCAAGGTATGGGTATCCCGGGCATACTGGCAAATTTTGCATGCATGACAAACTGATTATAAGCTCTAGACCAGTTGGCCTGGATAAGGGGGCCAAGATGGAGATGGAAGATGGAAAGATGTGTTCAGGCAACTTAGGAACATGATCATCCAAACGGCAAGCTTTAGATTGGGAACAGTCCCCACATGGAGGGCGAGCCTGTGTGGGATTCCCTCAAGAGACCTGGCTTAGGTGAGCAGGTGCCTAGGTTGACAGGAGCCGGAGCAAGAGCGGGGCGTGTATTGTTGTCAAGCCGCCCAGCATCCGGTCAAGGGCAGTGAATTGTTGTCAAGGATACCAGCATCATTATTCATGGGCTTCTCATCTCATAGAAGTCACTCCTTCCTCCACCATTCGATGCTTAGTCCTAAGTTGGGACACATCCCTGGAAGGCACAAAACAGCCCCAAGAAGACTGACAGAGGAATAGTCTAGGGGCTTCAGTTTGCTCTCCTGCTTCTGAATCTGTGGTTGGAGCCTGTACTTTAGCCTGGGAGGCAGAGTCGTGACGTGATGGGCAGGCACAGCTACGTGGTATCTAGTGATGATGCCTTCCACGGAGTGGGACTGAAGTGTGGGGCCGAGTCTCCAAGTGTCTCATCTGCGCTTGCAACGCCTGCGCTTGGAAACCGCCCGCTGTCCAATTTGGATGTCCTTTTCCTGCCTGGATGGTGCTGCATGGCCCAGATACCTCCTCAAGACCTCAAGCCTTTAGCTTGGCTTTCCTGGTGCCTGACCTCACCTGTGTGGCCCTTCCTCATTGCTTCCGAAGTCTCAGACCCGAGCTTGTCTCCTGCTGCTGTGGGAACAGTGTCATGATGACGATGTCCTGCCCCCAAATCCTAAGGCAAGGACCATAGGCCTGAGTGCATGGCCCAAGAATCTGAAAAAGAGATAGTGGCCTGAGGAACTTAACAGTTTCCGGGGCTAGAGACGGCATATAGAGGGTTGAAGGTGGCAGCGAAGATCTGTGCCTTTGGAACTGGTGGCGTTTGGGCCTGCGTGAAGCAGCAGGTCTAACTGCGAGAAAAACGGCGCTGAGTATAAAAATAACTGATCTTAAAATATTAGTGAGAGACAAACCTTTACTTTCACTTGGAAACATGCATGGCTTGAAAGGAAGACCCGAGGTGTGGATCCTGAAGTTCATCATCCCACAGATAACTGGAAGAGGCGGGGGGAGTTGAGGTGGTCCCGAAACTGTTCGTTCCCTATTGTTGAAGATGCCAAGTGGTTGTGGATGAAGGGTGGCGCCTGGGGTCTGACTCCTGCACCCGTTTAGAAATCTCTGTTTATTTGTTCACCCTGTCCTTGTTTTACAAAGGACATCAGGCACGTTGACCATCTCTGATATGTCCCTTGGTCATATTTAGCTCCTGCCCTGTGTAATATGAAATTCATTTTCATTATTTCTTTTTCTCTCGCACTGCTAGGAGCTGCTTTACTCTGAGGTAGAATTGAATCTCATTTGGAAAAACCTTTAGGCCCAGCCTCTCACATCCTGCATCTGTCTGCAGAAGTTCCAGACTGAGTTTAACAGCTCCAACATCGTCTTCACTTTGAAATTTTATTTATTTTTTTCTCAGATTTTAAAAAGTGTACTTTATGGGTTTTTCACCTGCCTGATTGTATGTGCACCATGTGTATACCTAGTGCCCATAGAGGCCAGAAGAGGGTGTCAAATCCTCTGGGATTGGAATTACAAAGTGAGCCAACATACGGGTGCTGGGAATTGAACCTGAATCCTCTGGAAGTGCAGCTAGTGCTCTTGACCACTAAGCCATCTCTTCAACCCCCCTCCTAGCTCCATTTTTTTAAAGAGCACATTTAAAAGTGAAGAGAATAGGGTTTGTTTGTTTTTTTCTTTTCAAGTTCTCTGTATAATCTTGTGTTTGTGAGCTTTTCTAACTGCAATTACTGAGTGGTTGTTTTGGGCTGTGCTTTTCTGGTTACTACTGGGACGTTTCCCTCAGTGAAGCAGCCTCTTTCCAAGAACAGAGCTAAACCCTTCACGCAGAGCCTCTGCCCTGCCGCCAGGGGCTGGTAGCTTGTACTCTAGGTAGATGTCCTAGAAACAGACTTCTCTGGGACCAGAAACTGAGAAAGACATATGTGGCATCCCATCTGACATGTGAACGGAATCTCTGTTCTGGTTGACCAGGTCTGTGTGCTCCTAGCTCTGACGGCTGATCATGTGACTCACTTGACTGTGAGTCCAGGCATTTCAGGGCAGTCATGAGCAGTGAGAATCAGGTGGTCCGTGAGTGCCATTTGAGGATAGAGGATAAGCCCAAAGTCTTGAAGGTAGGCCGGGTCAGTGAGTCACTTGAGGGTTAGCTCAAGATCTCCAGGGCAGGCAGGGATGATGAGCAGGTCCAGCAGGTGTTTTTCCAGGATAACTAAACTTGTGTGCACCTTGCATGTGAACACTAATGGTTCTAAATTGTCACCTCCAGTCCTATCCATTGCTCTTCTACCTGCCTTTTCTATCTCCCTTTTTAGGCCCCTAGCCCTGGTACTCTAGTGAGGAGCGGTAGGGCTAGCAATTCCTGTGTTCATAAGTGTTCTGCCACTGGACCTTCAGCTCCACCCCTTCCCCTGCCCACTGAAGCTCTCGTCTTCTCTGTGCACTTCTCAGCCCTCACCCTCCTGTCTCCTCACCCCTGTCTATAAGGCTGAGGCGTTATGTTTAGTGCTCAGTTCTTCCTCCCGGTTCTCCAAGGATGGAGCTGTCCCGCTCTACCCATTAGGCCACCCACCTTCGCCTCCCACTGCAGCATTGACCTATATAGTCTAACGAGGGCGGAAGCTTCAGCAGCCATGCCAGCACCAGGAGGTTAATGCATAGGACTGAGTGGTTGATTGGATGTTTTTGTTGCCGTGGAGATAGGCTGACAAGCCTGGCCATGCTGGTTGACAGTGCTCCTAACACTGTGTTGCAACTTGGTTAATGTTCTACATAAAGGAAGAATAGCCATGTACCCCTTTTTATCAATTGGGTGGTGGGGTAGGGCATCGATCACATTGCTTGCTGCAGACTTCGTCAGGAAACGCAGATAGATATTGTCGTTGACCACAGCTTTCCCCTTCGCCATTATAGAGCAGACCTAATGGCAGCATCTCCCAAACCCAGACAAAACTGATACACTAGTAGGCTTCAAATTTTGGGCAGATAACATCTTTGTAAACTGAGACATATGAAAAGCAAATTTAAATGTGGGCAGGTCACAAAAATGATCTAATCTTCAGCTATTCAAAACCAGGCAATATGGACCAGCATTCAGAATCAGTCTCCAGCAAGACTTTATTTTGGAAGTGGGGCCAACAGAATAATGGCTGGTCTTTGCTTACAGTGCCTAGTTGGCTCGGCATCTGATAAATGGCCGTGATAAGCAGACCACAGACAGACTGAGCCCCCAGGGCTCCTAGTTACAGAGGCTGCCATCTCATTAGCCCCTTTGTGTGCCTGGTATGTGCAACATAAAGGCTTTCCATCCCCTGGACCTGGCATTACCCCCATCCGTGAGTCTTTGCATTTTCTCATGCCTCCAATGCCCTTTGTTTCAAAACCATACAGCCGAGCGGTTGAGTGCGGTTCTCGAGGCCCTGCGTGCAACCCTGTCTGTGGTGCCATTAGTGGTGACTGTTCTGTTTCTTTCTCTCTTTAATGAAAACCAAAACCACCCACAGAGGGAAGCTGCTCACCCACCGGATGTCTCCATCTCCAAAACTGCCTTGTACTCTCGCATCGGGCCCGCCGAGGTGGAAAAACCTCCGGGCCTTCTGTTCCAGCAGCCAGACCTGGACTCTGCACTCCAAGTTGCCAGAGCAGAGGTATGAGACCGGTGGTGTCAAGGGCCATCCACATTCTTGACGCTGGGACAGGGCCTGAGTCTACTATCTGTCAATAGCCGTATTTACCCAGGAAGCTGCTCTTTGGAGACAGACTGTCCTCTAAACACTGCAAGCTGGCTGGGTGGCACACGTGGGTTCTGGTCTGCCTGGTTACCATGCTAACAGGTGCTGTAAACGATACCTCATCATGGTACCCCGTCCCCGTGGTCCTTAGGTAATCTTTATTTCTCCTGCTTGGAGAATTCCCTGGATGGAATCTTGGCTCTATGTGAGATATTTTCATCCTGTGTGTGTATGATGTGTCCTGGATTTGGTCGGAACTGAATGCGCTCATCTGGGCTCTGCCTGTCTTCTTTCCCTGATCTTAGGTTATCTCCAAGGAGAGAGAAGTCTCTGAGTGGAGGGACAAATATGAAGAAAGCAGGCGGGAAGTGATGGAAATGAGGTCAGTGGAGCGAGCGCAACTTCCTGCTGTGACCTCATGATAATTAATGCTGAGGTGTCCCCACCTCCGGCAGGGTCTCCTATAGAAGAATTTCATTCTTTGTTATTATTCAGGGCTCATATTTTCACATGGGAGTTTTCAAGAGATTTTCTTTTAATTATTTAATTTAATTTTATTTTTGAGACTGGGTTTCTCTGTGTAGCCCTGGCTGTCCTGGAACTCACGCTGTAGATCAGGCTGGCCTTGAAGTCACAGAGACCTGCCTACCTCTGCCTCCCAAGTGCTGGGATTAAAGGTGTTCACCGCTGATGCCCAGCTCATTATTCATAATTATGTGTATCTCTGTGTGGTGTTTGTGCCTGTGAATACAGATGCCCTTGGAAGCAGAGGAATCCAAATCCCTCCCCAAAGTTGGCGCATAGCTGAGAACCACCCAATGTGGGTTCTAGAAACTGAACTTGGCTCTTCTGGAGTAACATAAGCTCCTCACTGCTGAGCTGTCTCTTTAGCTTCTACACGTGCTTTTAGAGTAACACTGTACATGAGAGAAAGAATCCCGTCAGATAAATGTGTAGACAGTGAAAGTGTCTCCCCCGATTCCAGTCAGCTTGCGTTCCTGTGTACCTTTCCAGCAGCGAGCAAAGCACACAGGGCAGTGGTTCTCAGCCTTCCTAAAGCTGCAGCCCTTCAATACAGCGCCTCATGTGGTGCTGACCCCAACCGTAAAGTTATTTCATTGCTACTTCATAACTGTAATTTTGCTACTGTTGTGAATCGTAATAAATATCTGATACACGAACCCCAAACGGGTGGTGACCCACAGATTGAGAACCACTAACTTGGATGATCACAGCCTGTTTCCAGGTCATCATCACATCTTCCTGAAACCTCATTCTAGCTCTAGTTCTTCCTAGTACTTCCCACTGCTTCCCAGTTCTTCCCGCTGTTTCCTGTTACTTCCGGTACTTCTTCCCACTCTCCCCCCTGCTTCCCACTTCTACTTTCCTGATAACTAGATTGACCAGGTGAACCCTGTGTCCTCAGAGGACTATTCTTGCGGAGGGCTGCTTATGTTTCCTCACTATTCATCCGGGGAAGTTGCCAGGCATGGTGGCTCACACTTTTAATCCCAGCACTTGGAAGGCAGAGGCAAGCAGATATCTGTGCGTTCAGGGTCAGCCTGATCCATATGCGTTCCAGGCCAGCCAGGGTTATAGTGCAGATCCGTCTCACCAATCCACCTTTCAAAAAAAAATTATTATTATTTTTAATTTAAAAACGCAAGGGAATAACAAGTAGCACCGTATTTACTTTGAGGAGCACACGCACTCCATCGGAAGAGACAATACAGAGAGAATGTTAGGGAACTTCAAGAGGGAACACTAAGAGAAATCAGGAACAGCTTCCTGAAGAGGAAAACATTTGAATTAGACCCTGAGAAACAGATTCTGTGTGGCTGAAATAGAAGAAGGAAGTAGACAACCTGGGCTACACTTAGCCTGAGATCAAGGAAGAGCTTGTCTGTCCATGTTAAGCCACTGTGTCCGTGAGCTGCCTAGAAGGTGGTCAAGCTGGTGGAGGCGGTGAGACCTGGGTGTTGAAGGCTCCAGTCATGAGGTGGAAGGTGGGGCCTTTGTTTCACTTAGAGGGCCGTGGAGATGCTGCAGGGCTTGAGCGGTGTGCTGGATTGAGGGCTGTGAGCCAGGAGAGCAAACCCGATGAGTGAAAGGAAGAGTACAGAGGGTGCGAGCCTTACCTGTGGGGTGGAGATCGGCACCATCCTGTTACCACAGCTCAGCGTGCCTCTGCCTTTCTTCCAGGAAAATCGTGGCTGAATATGAGAAGACCATCGCACAGATGATCGGTGGGTGTCGGGGCCGGGGTGATCAGGCCCAACTGTGGGGAGCGGGGAGGACAGTGGGGGTGGGGATTGGGTGGCGCAAGGCTCAGGGCCAGCTCCTCTAAAAGCAGCTGTACTTGTGACTGTACCCTGAAGATACCCACAAAAATGGGCTTCATGCTACCCAGTGTCTCCGTAGCCCTCAGTTGCCTAGCCGGGGTACTCTACCATGTCAGGGCAGAGTCTCAGTTTGGCCCCTGGGATGGGTGGAAGTTTTGGATTTTGCTTGCAGAAAAGCATAGAATTAAAACCCCTAAACCCTAATTTAGTTTAGATTCAAATGATTAAATATCCATATACTTTAACCAACGGATTTAGGGCTAGAATGGAACCTGTGGCAACTCCCTACCCAATACCCTTCCTCTGTGGCTGGCGAACCCTGTTAGCCAATCCCAGCTCTCCCTGAGATAGGATACCTCCATCAAACACTGCATCCCTGGCAGCCAGAGCTGACAGATGCTTAGGTCTGCAAAGAAAGAAAGACCCCCATTAGCAAGTGACACACAATGACTGAGTTTGCTTTCTTTCTCCTTCCCTCCCTTCCTTCCTCTTTCCTTCCTTCCTCCCCCCTTCCTCCTTTCCTTCCTCCCCTTCCCCCCCCCTTCCCTTTCTTCCATCCTTCTTCCCATCCTCTCTATAATGAATGTCTTGGAGACAATCCAAAGTCCAGTTTTTTTATAGTAATAGTCTTGGGGAACTGGTGTTCATGCTGATTTATGTCTAGCTATCTATTTGCTTAGATTTGTGATAATCCATTTTTAAAAACAATTTTACCCACCTAAGGATTTGTGGGGTAAACACGCAAGTCACTGTCAACCCAGTCCTCATGCTGGACATGCACGGACAGGTCCCCTAGGAGAACCCCTAGCAAATGTTTGGCTTTTTGAGTTCCTTCTGTAACTTATTTCAAAATAAACAGCACAGTCGTCCTTGAAGTAGCAGGAAGGCCAGTGGCTGAGTGGCTCCGCTCTCAGGAGTGCAGCTGTGGCTCACATTAGTGAAGACTTCACTTAGAGCCCCGAGGCTCATGCAGCCCTGTCGATGTGGGTGCCTTACATCAGAACATGTGGGTGTGTTATATCAGAAGGAAATGTGTGAGCACATGGATGAGATAAACTCTGGGGTCTGCAAGTGCTGGCAAAAGCGTAGGAGAGGAAGCCTGTTTATCTCTCAGCGCTGAAAGGGTTATCAGACCCTTGGGGCGCGAGTGTCCTTGAGATGCAGGTGTGGTGTTGAGGGGGCAGGTGCAAGCTTTGGCTCCTGAGGGAATGCTGCCACCGCCAGCTTGTTGCACACAGCTGGGGACTTGGAGAGAAGCAGGAGTCCACCCTGGAGGACTCCAAGCATAAAGGGCTTCTCTGGCTGACCTCAGGGCAGTCTGCCATTGTGGTAATAGAGAGGTGACTAGATGCCAGTGCCTGCTTCTTGGATAAACTGCAGCTGTCAGAACATTTCTGCCTTCGACAATCGGAGAAGTGGGTATCAGGGGCATGGTGTATTTCCTATTTAGACTCTAGAACATTTTTCTTAAGAGAACCCCCAGAAGGGCTCAAGGAGACTGCTGTCAACATCCCCAGCTTGGGAGCATCTTCACTTGGAGAACAGCCCTACTGTTTGTAGTCACTAGCCCTACTCGCCAGCCTCTTCCTCATTCACTTTCCAAAGCTTTTCTAGTCAAGAAAAATTGTATGTCAGTTGCTATGGAGGATCACTGGGTGAGACCACTAGATATTTCTGGGTCCACACAGACAGCCTGCGATATGACTGGATAGGAGAGTGGACCTGCTTGCCATCTAGGAAAGCAAATGTCTTCACTTAAAGAAATACCCCCGGGTCTCGTCTGGATCCCGCATTTCCATCCCGTTTTCATTCCATCTGCCTAGCAAGGAGAACCCGGGCCTGAGAGCTCGGCAGTGTAGGGCCAGAGTGAATGTGGAAGTGTTCCGAAGTAGACCGTGGTTCCTCTGAGCCATGCTAAGCCCTCCCTCCTCATCCCGCCTCACCAGCTCCTCTGAAGAAAGTGTGCCTTGTTAAAAACTCAGTACTGGTGCCTTGGAACTTAGGACCGAAAGGAACCCCTGTGCTTTCTGCATTCCAGATTGTTGCGATTTTTTTTTGTTTCTGCTTTCCTAACAACTGCCCTGATTATCTGTTTTGCTTCCATTTTCTGTTGCTTCTTCCCCTTTGCTTGCAAAACAAGCAGGCAAGCCCGGTAAGTAAATGCTCCCCACCCCTACCCCGTCTGACCCCTACCCACCGGCGACCCTTTGTGTTTCGTTTTTCTGGTTTGGTTATTTTTGCTTTGTGTACTCGCTGCATCCCCCATCCGATCTACTAGGGATTTGCCTGCAAGGTTGTGAGTGCAGTGTGCCTTGGGCTGACCCTGATTTCCTGACTTTAAGAGCCTACCTTCATTGGTCACGCAGAAGATTTGTGCTGCGTTGCCATTGCCTGGCTCTCCTGGGAACTGGGCAATTCTATTTTTAAAAGTGACAGAACGAAAGCTGAGGTTAGGCGACATCTTAGATGCAGGAAATCGGATGGACTCTGATAAATGGCTCCTTCCAGCCCATCTGGTGAAATGTATCCGTGACCACAGATCAGCTCAGAATGGACATTGTTCGCCATGCTGGGAATAAAGGAAAAGCTAGTGGCACTCGCAAATGCTCTCTTTTAGGAGTGTGGATGTAGCAAGTAGATTACTAGCGTTAGAAAGTTCTCTATTTAAAAGGCAGTGCTTCCCAGGTCATTGTGACATACTGTCCCACTGAGTCGGGGGTGATGTTTCTAGGGACAGGGATATGCTATTGATAACAGGTCACTGATTCCAGACAATTCCTGGGTGCCAAGATCTTTGTATTCATTCTCTTTTTTTTAGTCTCCCCAAATGCTATGCCATCTCCTGGTTCTGGCTAGGAGACTCAGTGAGTTTGAAAACCCCACCCAAGGTCACACAGCAAAGAAGTATTAGAGTTGGGGTTCAAATCTGGTCTGTTAGATTCCAAAGCCAATTCCCTTGGTAGCTTCTGGCTGCTGCTGCGAATATTAAGAACCCTGGGATGACTGGGGTGGGCTGGAGGAACGATAGGCATCTCCTAGGCCAGTGGTTTTCCAGGCAGGGCCCTGGGCCAGCTACATCTGAGTCTCTTGTTACTTGTGCAGACTCCAGGCCCTGCGCTGACCTGCTGGCTCCAAAAGCAGGATGGACGCATCTGTTTGAATAGTCCTCCTGCTGGTGTGAATGCATGCTCACATCTGACAGCCGCCTTGATTTGTAAGCAAGGCTTGGGAACCACAGAATAGCAGAGCTTTTCAACATGTTTCTGTCAGGCTTGGAGCTAAAATTCAGCCCGTGACCCTACCAATACACACAGCAGTGCTATGCCAAACTTAAGACACAGAAAGATGCTGGCCTATCAGAAACGGAAGGGCAAATAGCTCAAATCCGCACTTGCTGGTCCTGGTGGGACCTGTCCGGGTCCATCGTTGCAGGAGGTTCAGGTGGAATTTAGTCATTGTTTATGCTTTTGTCTTTGGATCTGAACCTGGGCTATGCTGTGTCTCGGCGAACCGACACTGTTGTCCAAACCCTCTTTTCGCCTGCTGTAAAATGGGGACAAGGAAACCTTGTACAGGTCACTGTGAGGCTAGCCTTGTTTGTGCCCCACGTGGATCATGTGGTAGCATCACTTGTATGGAGGGGTTTTGTGTGCTCAGAGCAGTGACCCCAACAGACCCACTGTCAGCGCCTGAGGAGAGTGGCCAGGTTACTTTCGGGGGCTGTGTTCCTTTGTCATTGCTTCTCCCAGACACCTGGCAGGCAGGCTCAACTGAAGGGAAGATTTTGATGTTTGCCTAACAGTTTCCGAACAATCCATCCAATGTGGTGGTGAGGGCATGCAGTTCATATTTTGGCAGACAGGAAGAAGAGAAAAGAGATACGGGGAGCAGCAAGGGCATGACCAGTCCCTAGGATTTAGCCTCAGTGACCTACTTCCTCCAGCCTTGCCCCCACCTCCTACTTTCTGCCACATCATGAATGCAAATACATCATGAATGCATTTGCAAGGTCACGGTCCTCATGATCCAAGTGCCCTTCAGATTCATTCACAAGCACATCCAGCTGTGCTCATCTGCGCATTTCTCAGTCTGACCAACCTGCCAAAATTACCATCGTAAGAGGCAGCCGGAAGCCTTGTGTCCCAAGCCTGCAGTGGGGAAAGTTGGAGTATAACAGAACCAGAACCCACAAGGGGCCCAAGCACACATGCAGACACAGGCATGTCTTTTCACGTGACAGATGGACAGGAAGTGGTGAGAAATCCGAGACCAGTGAATGGGGAACCCTTGGGAGTTTCCCAGGGCTCCTGCGCTCTGGGGCAGGAGCTGGCTGAGGTAGTAGGGCTGTCAGGGCCGGAGTAGGCATGTGGAGTGCAGCCTAGGTTTTAGTCTCGATCCAAGAGGAGGTTTTTACAGGCAGATTCTGAGCAGAGGGAGATAGCATCACCTGCAGTTGGTGCTGGCAGCTGCCGCTGCTGTACAACCAGCTCTCAGCCAGTCCTGGGCAGTAGGTAGCACCCTCCCAGGTGACCTGGGAGTGACAAAGAACTGCTGGGCTTTCTGTTTTCTCCTGGGAGCTCTTGGTGCTGTGGATGGAGGCTAGGGGGTATCATAAAGTCAGCTGTCACCAGGAAAGTGAGGTGTGCCTTGCCTACTCTGTCTGCACCCAGGCTAAAGGCTGGTGCACAGGTTGGAAGTCGCATTAATGTCAGAGACGGTTTGTCCCATAGTGTAGAGACATCTGACGTCATTGTGGGGTGGCTGAGGGCCAGAGGGATGGGAGGGAACAGAGCTGTTGCTCAGGCTGGTACCAGTAATTGAACTGGACTCAAGTGGAACTGCTCTGCCTTGCTGAGAAATGAACTTTGCAGATACTGCTTTGGTTTGCCGAGAGTCCAGGCCTTGATACCATTTAGGGAGAGTTACCCCTAGGGTCCACCACAGCCCCTTCAATCATCTTCCCAGAAATACAGTAGTAATGTGTTCTGACTCAGTGTGGATCGGCTTAGTGGAGGAAAAGTAGACTCGCAGGGTCTCCATTGTAGATGTGCAAGAGGCCACACTGAGCAGGTTAAAGATTGACTTTGACCTACCCCACACGATGTACCACAGCCCCAAGTCTTTGTTATCAGGTCTGTGAGTTTTGTCCCATTGGAACCCTCTGGGAGGGAGGGCTCCTTCCAAGGAAACACTTGCATTGCGCTCGAGTAGACATAGTTTGCACTGTCTGACTTCTGTCTCTCCTGCCAGAGGATGAACAGAGAGAGAAATCGGTCTCCCACCAAACTGTGCAGCAGCTGGTCCTCGAGAAGGAGCAAGCCCTGGCTGACCTGAACTCTGTGGAAAAGTCTCTGGCTGACCTCTTCAGGAGATACGAGAAGATGAAGGAAGTCCTGGAAGGCTTCCGCAAGGTATGTCTGCCGAGCCAGGCAGAGTCAGGGTGGGGGTGGGGAAGCAACAACGGTTGAGGGTGCGAGGGGGGCGGCAGGAGGGGTGAGAATCCAGGAAGCCCATCCTGAGCCAGGATGTGAACAGGACCTCTGCGGCCGTTTAAGGAGTCAGATTTGACTGTTGGGGATGCTCTGGTGTGCCCCTCAGTGTTTCTTCTTGTGGCCCTGCCAATACCAGAATGAAGAGGTGCTGAAGAAATGCGCACAGGAGTATCTGTCCCGAGTGAAGAAAGAAGAGCAGAGGTACCAGGCCCTGAAGGTGCACGCGGAGGAGAAGCTGGACAGGTAACTCACTATTCACGTAGGCCAGGCGCTCCAGCGGCACTCTGACATTGGCTGGCAAAGGGGTGGCTAATCTTTATGACTTGGGCTAAGCACTCATTCAACCACTGCCCGCTGAGATAAGCGAAGGATTCTGTTGTAATGTCGGGGGCACCCAAAGCCCTTACACATCATGACAAGGGTGAGATTCTTAGTGGGCCTATGTTCAGGCTCTATTTAGTGGGGCTGGACTCAGACCTAGGTCTCTATTAGGACGTGGGAGGAGGGAGGGGTCCATGAAAAAAATCACCTACGGTGCTCCTTGTTCTAACAGGGCCAATGCAGAGATTGCCCAGGTTCGAGGCAAAGCCCAGCAAGAACAAGCAGCCTACCAGGCCAGCCTGCGGAAGGAGCAGCTGCGAGTGGACGCGCTAGAAAGGACGCTGGAGCAGAAGGTAAGAGGGTCGGGGTCAGGTACCCATTGCTGTGAGTCTACTCGCTGGCTCTTGCCAGTCTATCTGGTAATGAAGGCTGGGAAGTTGGGAGCAGGGCTCCAAAGCAAAGCCAGAGCAGCTTCCATGTAAACTCATGCCTATGACCATACCTGTATTAGGTCCAGTTTTTTTTCCTTTCTGGGATGGCAGCCCATATGGTGTTTTTCCACGTCTCATTCTTCCACGGCATTGTGAAGTATTTGTCAAACACTATCGGCAAGCCAGGCATTGCCCTTGAACCTCTTCAACTATCATTCTTCCCAGGGTGTAGGTGAGGAGCCCACCAGTCCCCTGACAGGATGGGCAGCAGCGGGACCAGGCATGTTCAGATGTCCTCTGGTTGTGTGATCAGTGGGTGGACCTCCTGAGGCCACTGTGCCTAGGTTTCCTGATTTCCAGTGTGGTGCTTAGCCTACTGGATGAGTTTCCCCAGATATCCTGGTGAAGACCTCTGCCATCCCAGAAACATTCCAGTTCCATGTGGTCCAAAGGGGGCAGGGTGTCTAGGTGAATTTCAGTAACCTTTGCCCTGGTAGGTACTGGCTCTATCCTGCTAGGTGCTATCAGAGAGAGCCTGGTGATGAAGCAGGCCAGCTGCTCGCACATTCCCACCAGCCGTACGACCTTGGCGAGCCTCGCTCTCCATCTCATTTCCTTGGTCCCCTTTAGTCCTGAGAATACTTTAGATGAGAGAATTTCCCTGATGTCAAGTGTGATACTAACCCTACCCCCACTTAAAGAAAGAGAAAGAGAACACACTTGTGAAATCCTATTTAGCCCCATCTTCTGAGGATGCAGAGTACTACTGGCCGTCAACCACAGGAATTATGTTTTAGAAAGAAAATGCTAGACCAGTGCTGTATGCCAGCTCCTGCAGCCGCCTAGGACTTCTGGGCTCTGCTGGTTGTCCACAGCAGTCACCATAAAGACAGGACACAGCTGCAAACCCACGCATTTGTTCACTCTTTGACAATCCCCGAGCATCATTGTGGGGTTACCCATGAGTCTTTGTATGTTTTTACAGAAGCGGAATGTTCCTTTAAAATAAAGACCGCATTCCCCAGTCAGTCTGTGTGTCCGGGAAGTTATCAGTGTTCCCACCGTATAGAATCCATTTGAGATGCTTTTAGATCGCCACATTGTGTTAGTTCCTGAGGCAGGAGCCAGGGTGGATGTCTCCAAGGCCCGTGGCCTGATCAGAACTGCAAACGAAAGTGGTGGTGCTGTGTTTTCTGGTAGATTGAAATACACAGATGCAAACAAGGGAATGGCATGGTTTTGGATAACAGCAAAGACAAGATATATCTGCAAACGTAATTTCATTCTGAACTAAGTTCCTGGAGGAAGGTGTTAATCATGGTGTTTGCACCTAAAGGGCAGCAGATACATGTAACAAACAAGGCTTATAGATACATGTAACAAGAGTCTCAAAAACATTCACCAGGGCAGGTGGGGGTGAAGATGCTGGGCCCCATGATGGGGCAGTTTGCCCCAGGGGTGGCTGAAGATGCTGGGTTTCACCTCATCTCTGTGAATCTCCAGGGCTTCTGTTGTGAACTGCTGCCTTTTAAGTCTAATGGACATGACAACAAAGCTGTATAGCTGCAAACACAACTTGAATCAGTGTTCCAGGCTGGCCACATCTGTTTCTGTTTGACTGGCTGTGTAATCTCTTATGCACAGCACTTAACCTCTCTGAAGCTCAGTTTCCTCTCTGAAAAATGGCATGACAATGTCTTCCTTTGAAGGGCCAGTGTGAGAACTGAGGGGTGCCATGGTATCTGGGATGGTTTTAGCTTGGTGATTGGCATGTGATATTCACAAGATGAAGATAGGCATTCGTGACCATCAGGGTGGAGGTAGTGGCCAGGGCTTTCAGCACTTGTGTGGGCTGAGGCCTAAGGTTTACTTTTTAGGCAGGAGGTGGGCCATGGCCTGGCTGCTGGAAGACAGGGCTTCCTCCCTCCCCTTACCCCCCCTCCCAGCAGCTCAGGTTTCTCCCCTGCATGGGCACAGACTGTGGTGTGGAATGCTGGGAGTCCTAACCCAGGGACAGCCATGAACTGAGCTGGGACAGTGCTGCAGGAGGTTCTAAGAAATGGGCTGGTGGAGGCCAGCCTTCCTGAGCTTCTCAAAAGAAAACTAGCTGCATTAGATGCAGGTTTTCCGTCCTCAGGGAGGGCCACTGGGCACTTGTACATGAGCAAAGACAGCCTTGGGCTGCTGGTAGCTCAAGCCTTCATGGAGAGCCATATCTGCGGGCTGTCTCCCAGCTGGATCCCCTTCCTACAGGACAGGAACTGCTGCCCTGATATCTGTGCCCATGTGTGTAGCTGCCTTTGATTGAGCTTCAAGGACGGGCCAAGGGTGGCTTCTGCAGGGAAGAAGTTGCCTTCCTCTGCCTTGACTCCTCCGGGACACCTGTACCACCACACCACCTACTTACTGGGCATCTTTTAAGTAACACTAGCGTTCTTCTAAGTGGGTCTTTGTCAGGAAAGCAGTGAACCAATGCCAGTTCTTTCTCACCCCAGACCTCAGCCACCCTCCGCTGTGGTCTACTCACCGAGTCTTTCCATTTACACAACTCCACACTTTTTTTTTACCTCCTTTCATTCTCACCTACGTATTAAAGATAAGGAAGCCAGGGTTCAGGATGGCTGTGCAACTTGCCCAAGCTCCCCAGCTACATCATAGCTAGGATGTAAACTCTGTCCGCTTCCAGTTATTTCCTCTGATTACTTTAGGTAGCCTTAGGGGAGACCGAAAGACTGGGTAGGTGCTGTCCCCCACGAGGAGACCAGTGTTGCCTCTGATTGACTGGTAATAGTTGTTGTTGGGGCAGGGTCTCAGTGTGACCTTGGTGACCTGGGACTCACTATGTAGGTCAGGCTGCCCTCAGATTCATCAAGATCCTCTTGCCTCTGCTTGGCGAGTGCTGGGAGTAAAGGCATGCCCCGCCCTTGTAGCTAAATGTTTTTCTTTGTCTCACCTGGTCCTGCCTAGTCCTGCGGGACTGGTTTCTCTCCAGCCCATCAGTCCCCACAGCCACTTATGAAATAATCAGAGGCTAATATTAAATATAATTGCTTTGCCAATGGTTCAGGCTTATTACTGGCTAGCTCTTTCTTTTCTACTAATCTGTGTATCGCCATGTGGCCACGGTGTTACCTCTGTTCTAGCATCTTTCTCCTTAGCTGCTGCTGGCATCTCTCTTCTTGGATCTCGCTTTCCTCTTGGCCCCCACCCTTCTTCCCCTCTATATCTGTTTGGATTTCCTGCCTAGCTATATTCTTTCTTGCCATAGGTCAAAGCAGCATTAATTATCAACCAGTGAGAACAATGTATTACAGAAGGACATCTGCACCACCACTCCTGGCCTTCTCTTTTTTCTTTTCTTTTTGGTGTATATATGTACTTTCTTTTTGTTGCTTATATGTACTTTGTATTAGGTAACCAGTTAAGGGAGCTTATCCCTGGGAGAAGCTAATTCTTTTTCCAGCAGTTGTGAGTTGCCTGTAGATGTTTGTCGAGGGGTGGGCCCCTTGAGACTTCCCTTTCATGTTAAAATGTCTGATATTATCATTGTATGAGTCTTATTGGCCACATGGTTGGGGTATCATGGGTGTAGCTCCCTTGTCATTTTTAGGAGACATAGTCATGCAACATGACTCTTGGGATCTTCCCACCCTCTCTTCTGTGATGTTCCCTGAGCATTAGGCGGCAGGAGTTGTATTATAGAAATATCCTTGAGGCTGGACTTCTCACGATCCACTGGTCTCTGCATGATGACCAGTTGCGGTTTTCTGCAATGGTCTCCCCTTACCACAAAGAGAAGCTTCTTTGGGTGAGAACTACATTTCCCATTCTAAGGCTAAGTTTTAGAAGGCACTTAGGAATTATGATGATTTAATCCAGCGGTGATAGTAGGGTCTCTCTCAGCTCCATGACCTCACTGGCCCTGGGCAGTTGGCTAGGTTTCCAGTACCAGGCATGATGTCACTCCTATTGAGGAGACCTTAGTCCATTTAGAGAGCTGTTGGTTACTATCAAGACGAGTGCCACCACTGCAGCCCAAGGGACATCTTGCTCAACTGATCATTGTGATTCATAGGTGTCATAGCCAGAAAGAATTAGAAAGAACTATTGATTACCCACCTCCCTTGGTGGCTTACGCAGCACTCTCTGGTGCTAGGGAAACCAGACCAGCAGCAAGGAGGCTCTCAGGTTAGATCACCTCGAATCTCACGAGACCTGTGTCTGAAGCGAGTGGTGTCTTCACCTTCAACTCTGAGGGACCTCTGAATCCTGCTGTTCCCCTCTCCAGGCCCCCTCAACCACGATCCCTTTTTACTTTCCTGGTTTCTGTAGCGACTCTGTCCACCTTTCCTTTTGAGACAGGGTTGATCACTGGCCTAGGGGATCCTCCTCTGTCTGCCTCTTGTGTGCTGGGTTTATGGGTGTGCACTGCCATACCTGGCTTGCTTTAAAAAAAAAAAAATGGGTCCCGGGGTTTGAATTCAGACCCTTCAGCTTAGAACACAAGCACTTTGACAGCTGAGTCACCGCCTCAGCCCCGTGACTGGCTTGGTAGCCTGGGACTCACTATGTAGATCCGGCTGGTCTCAAACTCAAACTCACAGAGATCCGCTTGCGTCTGTTAACACGTGCTGGGATTAAAGGTGTGCGCCATCACACCTGGTTGTCTTTCTGGTATGCATATGTCCATTTCTGTTGCTTGTGCATGTATTATTTTAGAACCCCTCTCTCGTCTTTCATTTTCAGAACAAAGAGATAGAAGAACTCACCAAGATTTGTGACGAACTGATTGCCAAAATGGGGAAAAGCTAACTTGGAACCAAGCGCTTGGACTTGGCCGTTGCGTGCAATACGACCGTCGGCACACTGTCGCCCTTCCGATTCCGTGGACAGGCTCTCTTCTCACTTTATATGCACTACTGTGTTCCTTTTCTAAGTAAGGTTGGTTTGACCGTATGCAGTGCCGAGACCTACCAGGATTCCTTGCTATCTGTTTGCATTTTCTAGTATAATTCATAGCAAGTTGACCTCAGAGTTCCTGTATCAGGGAGAGTGTCAGATTCTCTTATAAAAAAGACAAATTGCTGACCTTGGCCTTGTCCTTTGGTGAGCAGCATCTGATGTGACATGAACATATGCAGCCTGCATAGGACTCTTGCCTTAAAGAGTGTACAATTGATCCACATTTACTGGTTGGTTTGTTTTTTGTTTTTTAAAAAAAATGCATGTTTCAAATAAAATTCTCTATTGTAAATAAATTTTTTTCTTTGAATCTTAGTAGCGAGTGTGGCTGTGAATTATTTTCTGGGAGTGGCTGAGTCCTTTCTTGCCTCCATTTAGGTTTAGTCTCTGCCTCTGTCTGGGCCCCCTTCCTTTCTCCGCTGATTTAAATAGCGTTTCCTTCATTATCATGTCTGGGTTTGTAAGAGGAAGCAAATGAGAAATATTGACTTGGGCTTGAATAATTAAGTGGATTTATTGGATTAGCTTAGATTTCATTTTTACAAAGCCTCAGCCATTAGGCAAAATCTGTTTCCTTTTATTATTGTGTGAAGGAAGTTGAAAGCTGCCAGACTTTCTTCCCCGCCCCTTGGTGCATGACCAACCCTGAAATATGACCCACTCCTCTACATGGGGGTAGAGACATCTGGTGGGAGGCAGGTAATTCGCCACTTAGCAACCCGACTAGTCGCAGCCAGGTTCCCGGATGCCCCGAACTGGACCTGTGACCTACAAGGAGACCTATGGTAAAGGATGAGATGGGGAGATTCGGAGGAGGTGGAAAGGAGTTGGTTTTCTGGGCTGCTACAAATTCCTACAAACAGCAGCTGAGAACTACAGAAGTTCCAAGTCAAGATGAGGTCTGGGCACGCAAGGAGGACCCATTCCGTCCTTTCCCCAGCTTGCCGTATCCTTGGCAACACTCCAACCCCTCAGTTCACACCACCTTCTTGACCTTTTGTGTTTCTATGTCTCAAACACTCCCTTGTAGTAAGTGTTCTCACTCTAGGCCTTTTTCTTATTTTGAGACAAGGTTGCTCAAACTGGCCTTGGATGCATTCTGCAGTCCAGACAGCTCTTGAATTTACAGTTCTGCTGCTTGAGCCTCAGACTTAGCTGGGCTTACAGGTCTGTGCCTCCATATCTAGTCCTCTCTAAGGATACCATGATTAGACTTAGAGCAATCCAGGGTGATCTCATCTTGAGATCCACAGTTCCATCCGCAAAAGCCATATCTGTGGATAGCAGTATTCTCGGAGCGGGGACTAGGGAGTGTGCATGGATTTAATTTTCTTTATTACGCCATGTATTGGTGTGTGGGTGAGGCCAGAGGACATCTTTGGGTACTCACTGTGTCACATGTGGAGGCTTAGGGATGTCCTGCAGGTATCAGTTCTCTCCTTTCACCATGGGGGTCCCAGGGGTCAGATGCAGGTAGGTTGTTGGGACTGACCGTGAGAGCCGGTACCCACTGGGACATGTGCACCAGCAGAATGTGTGGTGTGAGTGAGTGTAAAAGACAGACCCGAGCGCCTGTGTCTCGGCTTAACTGTCCCCCTTCTCCCTCAGGCACAGTAGCTATGAGTCACTCATTGTAGAGGTCCCCAATGCTGTCAGAGTGTCTGGGAGAGAAGATGGAGTAGAAGTCCCCACTGTGACTTTACAAGGTAGATGAAACTCGGCCCCCCAGGCAGCACAAGGAGAGGGAGACAGACTCACTCGTGGTGGGCCGCGGGCCTGGTGGCAATGGACCAACCACATCTTTGGGGCCCTCTGAGTTTTTATTCCATTTCCTCTGTATGTGGGCTTCATTGTCAGAGCTCTGGCCCCACTGAGCGGGGACAGGAAACTGCCTCGATCCCCCTGCCTGGCCCTGCCAGGGAGGACCCAGAGTGTTCGCTTGCTCTGGTTATATATATCTGTTCCTTTCTAGGATCCTCACCTCTCCTGCTTTCTCTTTTATTTGCACCATTTAAGAAAATATTTTCATCTAAAAAGATGTTTAATACAGGCAAGGAAAGCATCCTCATCCCCAAACCCAGAAACTACACATGTTGTGAATTTTTTCTTTCTTGGCATATGAAATATATACCTAGTTTTTTTTTTTTTCACTGTGCTACTTTTAAGATACTTCTTCATCTGTTTATGTGTTTATCCATTATCCACACAGCCTCAGGGGTCTATGTTCCAGCTTATTAACTTTTTTCCATGTAATACTGTAATGTGACTCTCATGTAAACTCTTTTTTTTCTTAGTAAAATAATTTTGAAACAATTATATAGATCTATGCTGTTCTAGACAGCTTGGCATTAAATAATATAGATAGTATAATATGTGTAATAATATAATAATTATATATAATGCCAAGCTGTCTAGAACAGTGGCTCTCAAGCTTACTAATGCTGTGACCCTTTAATACAGTTTCTCACATTGTGGTGACCCCAACCATTATTTCCATTCACCATATGGTGAATCATAATATAAATATCTGTGTTTTCCGACGGTCTTAGGCCACCCCTGGGAAGGGGTTGTGACCCCCAGGTTGAGAACCACTGGTCTAGAATGTCACCGGAACAGTGGCCTCCTTTGGTGTGGATGATGACACGGTACTGTTCAAGTCACAGAATGATTCTTCCATAGGAGCTTCATCAGAGATGACTGACAATGTTGCTGTGTGTGGACAGGAGCCTGCTGGAAACTTTGTGGGGTTTATGGCCCTACGCTGGACAGCCAGGTCAGTAGCTGTATCAGGACAGAGCGTGGATGTGTTTTGAATGAAAAACGCCCCCCATAGGCTCAGGCATCTGAATACTTGGTCTCCAGCTGGTGGCGCTGCTTGGTGAGGTTATGGAAGATGCAGTCTTGCTGGAGGAAGTTCATCCTGGGAATGAGCTTCAGGAAAACCTTAGCCCACTTCAGTTTCACTCTCTGCCCTGTGCTTGTGGCTTCTAGATGTGTTCGCCCAGCTCCCTGTGCCTGCTGCTTGTATCTGTGTCCCCCACCATGATGGATGCTCATCCACCTGGGATGGTAAGCCAGGATAAACTCTTAAGTTCACCTTGGTCATGGTGTTTCATCGCAGCAAAAGAAAAGCTACTGATTCGTGTGTTCCTGACAGCCTCACTTTTGTTTTCTCCCAAAGGGATACATTATATATATGCAAAGAGAATCCGTATTTTACAGTTAAGAAAAGCATGTCACCAAAATCAGCTTCCTCTTCTGCCTGTTCATCTTCCTGGTTCTTTCCTCTTCTCGGCTGGGCAAGTCTCCATTGCACCAGGTTTCTCTGTAGCTTGTGGGCAGTGTCTCCTTCTCTTGTTTTCATTTATCTCCATCCTTTTCCTAGGGTTGTTTGTCACCTAAATAGGGTTGGAACATCTCTTCTGGGGCCCTTGGAACATCAATAACAGACCATGATTTCCTTTGCTTTGGAGTGATACCTCGAACAAAAAACAGGTTAATTCTTGAGCTTGCCTTTGCTTCCCCTGTAGATGGGAGCTATGTGTTCATTTTTCCAGAGGGGCTTTTTTCTTTTCTTTTTTTTTTTTTGCTTTGCTGCAACATCTTATTTTGGACACAGGGTGTGGCTAACATCCCACTTGCTGCATAGATTAACATGACCTTGAACTCCTTGACCTTAACCTCTTGAGTGCTGGGGTCATAGGTACGTGGCATTGTGCCTTGCCCAGCTTCCTATGTCTTTGTATTTTTTTTACAATGATTTTTTAAAAATATTTTTATGGTTTATTTAACTTTATTTTATGTGCATTGGTGTGAAGGTGTCAGATCCCCTGCAACTGGATCTTCAGACAATTATGAGCTGCCATGTGGGGGTGCTGGGAATGAACCCCGGTCCTCTGGAAGAGCAATCAGTGCTCTTAACCACTGAGCCATTTCTCCAGCCCCGTCTTTGTATTTTATTTCCTCTTCCTTTTAGTAGACCTGCTCTACTTTTGAGCCCTGCTTTGAAACTCTGGGAGCTGATGGAGGCCACTTGTGTGATTCTGTGTTCTTTCAGACAAGCTTACAGAAAGTCTATGGTGGTATGGAGGTTTGAATGAAAATAACCTGCATTGGCCCACAGGGAGTGGCACTCTTAGGAGGTGTGGCCTTGATGGAGGAAGTGTCTAACTGGGGATGGGCAGAATTTCCAACAATTTCTTGTAAAGGTCATTGTACCGTTTGACATTTTATACTGTGTATTCATGTGAAGGTGTGTTCTCCGCATTGGTGATTATAAAATCTAAATATTGACCAACTATGAAAAACATTGGAGATACTTTAAATCATGCAGTATCAAGTATTCAACCAAGATCTCATTTTTATGTGAAAATAAATAAATGTGCCTTCTCACCAGTGTGCAAACTTGCTGTCATCCTTAATAAACGGTGAACTATGTCTAACAAACAAGTGTTTCAAAATAAACTTCTTCATGATTTGTTGCTGGTGAATGTCTGATTTGTATACCATTTATATGCCCATATACACAGGGCCTGGTAAGGAGAAGCCCCTCCTCTGCCCAATTGAGTGGGGTTGGGCAAGTTGATTGTGGTTGCAGTGGAGTAGGAAGTCCACCAGGGGGAGCTGCAAGGCATCTTAAAAGACACAGAAGACATAGGAAGAGGGAGGCAGAGCTACCCTTAGACTGAGACATTTGATCCTTGCTATGGTTCAAATGAGTTTCAGGTTTGCCTGTGTCAGGCATGCTTACAGAGTGGTCTCGGTTCATTTTGATTCACCACAATCCAGGGGGCCTGTCCAATGCTGATGTCCTGTGGCATTGTTTATAGCCAAGGTCTACTTGTGAGATCCAGGTCAGCTCTAGGGCTGTCCTGTTGCCTCTCCCAACAGCCAAGAAACCACATTGAACTCTCTCCCTCTCTCCCTTCCCCCTGTCTCCCCCCTCCTCCTCCTCTCTTTCTCCCCCTCTCTCTCCTTCCTTCCTTTTTATTATTTTTCTTTTTTGAGACAGTCTTATATAGTCCAGGTTAGCCTCAGATTTATTATGTAGCCAAGGATGACCTTGATTTCTGATCTTCCAGTGTCTGCCTTCCAAGTGCTGGGTTACATGTACCACAGTGCCCTGTTCTATGCAGTGCTGGAGACTGAACTCTGGTCTGTACCTTTGAAAGTGCAGGAGGCTTATTGCTTAGAAACCTCCCAGAGTTGGTGCCTGTGCGGCTTAGTTTTACGCCAACTTGACACAAGCTGGAGTCATCTGGGAGGAGGGAAGCTCAATTAAGAAAATGCCTCCATGAGATTCAGCTGCAGGCAAGTGTGTAGGGCATTTTCTTAGTGATTGATGTGGGAGAGCCCAGCCCATTGTAGGTGGTGCCATCCCTGGGCTGGTGGTACCGGGTTCTATATGCAAGCAGGCTGAGCAAACCGCGAGGAGCAAGCCAGTAAGCAGTACCCCTCCATGATCTCTGCATCAGTTCTTGCCTCCAGGTTCCTGCCTTGTTTGAGTCCAAGTCTTGACTTCCTTCAATGAAAGACTATGATGTGGAAGTGTGAGCCAAATAAACCCTTTCTCTTTGGTTTGCTTTGCTCATGGTGTTTTGTCATAGCAATAGAAACCATAACTAGGACCGTACCCACACCTAACTGCTCCCTGGCCTTCGGTGTCTGTATACACCCTATGGGGCATATGGGCCAACCCCTGGACTGCTCCTTGCCTGGCTCCAGGCTTATCTTCCACGTGGTCACCTCTCTTCACTGGGGTTGCCTGCTGGGATGCTGAGCTGACAGTGAGAGGCTGCAGGAAACAGCTGTGCTTTCCTCCCCTACCTGCCTGAGGGACTGAACGGCGTGCTCCCAGCCACCTGTCTTCTCCTTTGCGGCTGAAGGACTGCGTCAAGACAACACGGAGGAATGAGGCTGAAGATAGGGGCAAAAGTGACCATCACCACCTTGCTTCTGTCTCCGCTTCCTAGAGGGAACTTATGATCCTCCTGCCTCAGCATGTCTTCTGGTATAAGAGGCTATCCTACAAGCCCAGCTGTCTGTGTTCCCTGGAGGCACATTGAGCTCCTGTCAGTCGCTTGCTTGCTTGCTTGTTTCTGATAGACTGGTCTCAAGCTCCCTGTATGATCAAGAATGACCTTGAATTACTGCCTCTACTTCCCAGTGTTGGGAGAACAGGCCTGCATCCAACACACCTGTTCTGAGAGAATTCTTTTAAATTTCTTATGAGATAATTCACCTGACTTTTTTATGGTGTCGTTGGAGGTTTATTTACTGCTTTGACAGGGCCGTGCTTCCCTCTCCACGTTTTAGTTTAGGCGCATATATGTGGGGGGGTGGAAAGGGTGTGTGTGTGCGCATACATGTTTATTCATATATGTATGTGTGGGGGTGGAGAGGGGTGTGTGCACAGCACATGTGTATTCATATATGTATTGTGTGGGATGCAGAGGGTGTGTGTACATGTGTATTCATATATGTGGGGGGAGAGGGAAGTGTGCACAGCACATGTGTATTCACTTGCATGAGCAGCCACCTCTCTGTCTTCATAGACTGGCTCTATGTGGGAAATCCTTCACCAACAAGCCTCAGCAGTGGTTCTCGAGCCTCACCGCCAGTTTCTAGTGATGTCCCTTTGCCTGAGCGTGCGCAC
The DNA here is from genome assembly GCF_014885135.2 of Alexandromys fortis. Taxonomy (NCBI): domain Eukaryota; kingdom Metazoa; phylum Chordata; class Mammalia; order Rodentia; family Cricetidae; genus Alexandromys; species Alexandromys fortis. The sequence continues at coordinate 3,952,872 of NW_026068042.1, forward strand.
ACAGCTTCCCCATCACCCCCATGACGGGAGCTGCCATGCTCTCTGTAGGAGCCGCTCACCTATGTCTCTGCAGCATGGCAGGTGCGCTGGCTCTCCAATAAGAAGGTGACTCCACCAATCCCTCAGGAGCCAAGATATGCCAGGTGAGACAAAAAGCAGCCCCTGGACATTTGCCCAAGGCTGAAATGCTAGTTATGCGTCCTGCTCTTCTTTTTCCCTCTCCTAGGGGTGGGTCATCCCAGCAAGTGGATGCCACCAAGTAGAATTTCCAGGGAGGGACCTTAAAGCTTTTTCCATTTATGTGCATTTGTTTTTGTCATTGGCGTCCGTACTGCTCAGCTCCTGAGAAATCTGTGGAATGTGCATGCTGAGGACTCTAGGGGTGAGCTAAAGGCTCTGAGTCCTTCAGTTGTTACAGAAAGTGCTCAACAGGGCCAATGCTAAAGGTTGACCACAGGGGTAATGGGGATTGTGCCATGGGACACTTCCCCAGTGTGGCCACTAGGAGGTGCTCAAGGATTTTTCTCTTAGCCAGTAATGTCCTAGGAGTGGTAGGTACCCAGAGGATACATGAGATGTCAGGAAGGTTCAGGTTCTTTTATTTCCAATAATAAGTCTCCATTCCAGAGAAAACTTACATGTGGGAAAATTTGGGGCAAAGGGGAAGAAGTAACATAAAGAGGGCAGATCTGTCCTTCAGAGCTTTTGTGAGGCACCTCCTTACACACACAGAGATCACTAAGTCACACCGTTACCTTGGCCCTGGGCTGGGAGGGAAGCAGCCTGGGCTGGGAGGGAAGGTCAGAGAGCAGACTGTGAACTGTGATGGGGGAGTAGGTAAGGCTCCAGAAGAGGCCATGTAGCTTGTTCCCCGGCAAAAGAACACGGCCTGGTTGCAAGTCTTGCACTCGGAGACACTAATGTCTTGTCAGAGTGCCTGGTTACACTATCCATCACTTTCCCCCACATCAAGAAACACAGTATCAGCTGGGCGGTGGAGGCATACACCTTTAATTTCAGCACAGGAGGCAGAGACAGGCGGATCTCTGTGAGTTCGAGACCAGCCTGGTCTACAAGAGCAAGTTCCAGGACAGGCTCCAAAGCTACAGAGAAACCCTGTCTCAGAAAACCAAAAAAAAAAAAAAAAAGGAAAAAAGAAGAGAAAAGAAAAAGGAAGAAAGAAACAGTGTCACCATTATCAATAATACACAGGAATGTGAGGGGAAATGTGTATACATAACATGGCTATTGATGTAGTATTAATAAAGGTTACTTTTGGCCATGGAATTCAAATTACTTTTACTGTCAAAGTATTTTGGCAGCCAGGCATGGTGGTACATACCTATAACCCACCCCCAAACTTGAGAGGTAGGAACAGGAGGAGGTCCAGGCCTAGCTGAGCTATGCAGCGAGCATGAGGCTGTCTAAGGCTCTGGTCTCAATTCCTTTCCCTCTGAGTTTTCCTGCCTCTGAATCTGTCTCCTCTATGTATTGGATTTATAAAAGAAAAATTAAACCAATAACACTTTGCTTCTGGAGTGTAGAGAAGGCAACATCCTAGCCAGGAGCACAGACTCTCCTCTGGCCCCTGTAAACCCTGCACGTCCACTTGAAGCCTGCTTCCACCTGGCCACACACTAGGAGAATAGGCAGATCCTGAGCTGGGCTCCTAACCCCTGCCTGTGCCCTCGCCTGTGTCCTCTGTCACCAAGCTCTGCCACTGAGCATCCCTCCCTGACCTGTTCTCTGTCACCAAGCTCTGCCACTGAGCATCCCTCCCTGACCTGTCCTCTGTCACCAAGCTCCTCTGCCACTGAGCATCCCTCCCTGACCTGTTCTCGTAAGCTTGGATGACAGAAAGCAACAGAAGATTTTTGGACCCCACTTCAAATCTGGGCTTCTAATTCTATGCATCTGAGCACACCGGCGGCATCTCTGAATCTGCCTGCCTCCTCGACCCCCGCCCTCTGGATTCTGCCTCCACCCACTCTGTAGAGCACTTGGGTCTGTGGAGGGCTCTGTGAGCGGCTATAACCTCCCATAAAGAACAAGCCATTGAGCACCAGCTCCTGCCCAGCTGAGCCATAACTGACAAGATCAACTGTGAGCTGCCCTGGGTCCTCCTTTTTCTGCACTCCCAGTCTCCCAGTCCAAGGAGCACCCCAGAAAAGAATGCGCCCCCAGGAGCTACTCGGGCAACTAAAGATGCTCCTGACACACAAATGTGAATGCCATTCTAAACATGTACACAGCACCTCAGGTCCATGTCTGTACAGAGACATACATACATGCATGTGCACAAATATGAGAAGGCAAGGGCTCACATGCAATGCTCATTTGTATGTAAGATCAGAGTTGTATATCCAATTCACCAATTCTAGGAGCTCATTTTTAGCACTTTCTAGGGGCCATGTTTGGTTATTAGGCTCCTGGGATGGGTAAAGCCACTCACAAAACCCTCCACATAGCCAACCGCTCTGCGAAGAGGCTGAAGGTGGAATTTAGAGGGCAGGAGTTGAGCAGGCAGGCAAACCCTGAGATGCCTCCAGCCTACTTGGGGTTTTATATTTTCTAGAACATAATTGCTTTGCTGCTCTCCTTTGTACTTTGCCCCACTTCCAGAGCGGCTGTGACAGGAGCTCACGAGAGAGCCAGTCTTTGGCCTCACAAGCTGCCTGACTGACTTCAGTTTCCTGTCCTCACCAGGGTCTCTGTGGTTTCCAGGGTGATGATGGTCCAGAGATTTCCTATACCAAGATACCCAGGGAACATGGCTGAGGGGACTTTGACCTTCTCCCCTGGCACCTGATATGAAAAGTCTTGGTCACATCCTTGACTTACAGGCAATTCTTAGGGAAAGCAGAAGAAGAAAAAAATCACCCATTATCAATGTAACTCCTTGGGGTAGTTTCAATAATGGAAAATGTGATCTTTATTGAAATATTGTTTTGTCAAAACATTTCTGGATATAGAAAGCTAGAAACAGAGCACCCCAAATGGCAGAGCTGAGTAGGACCTTAAGTTTCCCCAGTGGAAGGAACTAAAGCCTGGAGGATGAATCCTCCGGGTGACTCGGGCGCTGGAAGGATACTGATACGGTCCCCTGAGCAAGTATAACACTGCTGCCTCCAGAGGGAGTCTGGGTAAGGAGCTGTCACACACAGTGTGCCTTATGACGGCCTTGTCTACCCTCAGCAGACAGCCCAAAACCTCAAGCTGAGATAACACCAGAACTCAGAACAGGAAGTCCTTGGAATCTGACTGCTGTTGCCATGGTACCCACAACTACCCCAGGAAGTCAAAGGCAGGCTCCCCCAGCAAAGTATCTCATCCCATAGGGAAAAGCGGTGAGCCCCAGATGTCATGAGAGTGTTCAAGATTCAGGCTCAGAAGGTGCCCAGCCTCCAGCAATCCCAGAATTCAGAGGTCAGTGCAACGATTGTTCCTCCGCTCTAAGCGCAACCTTTGTGAACATCTGATCCCGTGGGCAACACGACTTCAGAACTGTAAGTGGGACTGGTACCTCACCCACAGCAGAGACCAAGGGCTCGCCTAGTGGTGGGAGGGGCTTGCATGTAGCTCTACCAGAGCAGGGAGGCACGGCAGAGTAGCTGAAGGTGACTCACAAACAGCTTCCTCACAACTAAAGCCCACTTAGCACACAGCTCCCAATGAGACATAAAAAATAACAATACAGGGGCTGGAGAGATGGCTCAGAGGTTAAGAGCATTGCCTGCTCTTCCAAAGGTCCTGAGTTCAATTCCCAGCAACCACATGGTGGCTCACAACCATCTGTAATGGGGTCTGGTGCCCTCTTCTGGCCTGCAGGCATACACACAGACAGAATATTGTATACATAATAAATAAATAAACATTTAAAAAAAAATAAATAACAATACATTTTGATGCCCTTGAGATGCCCTGGGATTCAAGGTCAGCTAATAAGATACTTGAATAGAAGCAGGCATTGCACAACAGCCTCTCAACTGAAATGAGCTTTCTGTGTGGAGGGTCCAGCAGGGGCATTCCTTTCTGTGATGACCAGCTCTGCATGAAGTCCACACGAAGCCCCCTCCTCTCTCCTTAGATGTCTCTGGGCCACACTGAAGACTCGGAGCGCTTATCTAAAACAGTAGGCAAGGGTTTTGGGCTAGGGAGGTGGAGGTCATTCTTACTTCTATGTGGAAAACAGGTCAGAGAAGCAGCTCTGTATTCCCCAGGTTGTGGGCAGACACGTGGAAATCCAGCCGTGAAAGAAAAGGTGTGCACATGGATGTATGTCTGTGTGCATGTACTGCACACACATACACACACGTACACACACGCGTTGCTGAGGACTCAATCTAAGGCTGTGCACTTGAGTGCTACCGTTCAGACCCGTTCCCACCCGGAATGCTTTGATGTACAAGTTTTTACATGAGAATCAGTCCAAGAAAATAGAGACACGTACAACATGCTTCCCATACCTAATTCTCACTTAAATAATTTAGAAAATATTAACGAAAAACCAGATGGTATGTTGAGAATGCCGGACACCTGTGAAGCCCACGGGGCAGACACATACGCATAAAGCTTTGCGTTCCCAGCGCTGTGCATAGCAAGCACCTGGACGATGCTCAGGGAACCTCAGCAGCTCAGTAAGAGACGGCAAAGTCCAGGAAGAAAAAGGTACAAGGTTGAACAATGCAAAAGGTCTCCCCTTTGATGCTGCCAGTTTCACAGAGCAGGGACAATGCATAACCCAGAGGTTGTATAGCTATTTCCTAAAGGTTGACTCAGCTCATATCCGTAGGCTAGCTCTCAGTTTGCAGAGGGATGCTTTGGCCTCACGAATAGAGCTATGGGTTGTAAAGCAGAGTAACCCACTGTTAATAGTTAATCCTCAAGCTGCTGACAGTCTGTTCTCATTCTCCTAGGCTTACAACTTTATATTTCTTTCTACATTTTTATGTCTGGAATATACATTTTAATTTTTTTTTATTTTTGGACGCTTCATGAAGCCATCTGTCACCAGATTAGCAAAAAATCATACACTGATAAGCCTAGTACTTAAAAATTGATGCTGGGAATGCAAATTGTGGCAACTTTTGGTCAGGTGAACTGGCATTCATCTATTATAATGAAACAAGTATAATTCGTAATTCCACTAGAAGATCTGGCTTGTAGAAATAAATGCAGTAGCATACAAAGATACATGTTGACATATTTGCACGTTTGTGTGCCTAGGTAGATAACATGCATGCACACATTAATATAAACTACCAGCCTTACTAATGCGCACTTGCTGTTTATGGGAATAGAACACAAGAAGCAGCTGCAATGACTAATGATAGGGACCTGTTTTAATGAAGAATGAAGCACCCGTTTATGAAATACCGTGTAACCCTTGTCCAATTTTTTTTTATTGTATACAGTGTTCTGCCTGCATGTACATCTGCAGGCCAGAAGAGGGCACCAGATCTCATGGTTATGAGCAACCATGTGGATGCTGGGAATTGAACTCAGGACCTCTGGAACAGCCAGTGCTCTAAACCTCTGAGCCATCTCTCCAGCCCCTGTCAAATTTTTCTTTGCCTGCTGTATTTTTATTGATTCAGCTGCTACTTTTGCAGTGCTTTCTGTTTGTTTGTTTTTAATGTACTTAATTTGAAAGGAAAATATAATTCTGCCTGCTCACGTGGGATTGAAATCCCGCGAGGCAAGGTCATTCCCGTCTTCCTCTCTACTATACCTCAGAAACAACCAAACCTTCCTGAGTTCACACACAGAAGGTGCCTGTAGAAAGAATTTGTTTTTTGCATACCATTAATCAAATTAGTTCCTGTTGCTTGTCACCAAATTGCCCCAATTGCGGTCAGAACCCGCAGAAGAATGCGGGCTCTTCCAGTTCTCTTCCATGGCCCTTTTGCCAAGGTCGTCACGAATCTGCGGGGCTCCAGTGCAGCCCCGACTCCACCTGTTGTCGGGGGCTAATGGGGAACGCCTCCCCTTTGTCTTCTGAGCAAATGAAGAATTGTCTGCTCACCCAGCCTGCAGCCTTCTGCTGCTCTTCAGCCTCTCTCGTTGTCAAGAAGATGACGATCAGCGTGTGCTGCCCCTCTGAGCTGCTTTTCCAGCACAACAGCATGGATCTATCCACAGATATGCCCTGGAGAACCCAGGCCTGGGGATGGAGCTCCAGGCCAGAGCTCGGGCGGACTATGAGGCCCTGCATTCAACAACAGAACAAGCTAACAGCAGAAAGCCTAGGTACCAACTTGCTTTGCTACGTGACCCACATTTGAGGCTGTCTCTTTATTCCTTTTATGGCAAAATAGAGATTCTTTAGCTTAGTCTCCGCTACAGTGTTCTGATGAGATGCTGCAGGGACGCGTGAAAACGCTCAGCTTTAGCGCTTTTGTCTTCTAGATATTCATCTCTTTCCTTCCGCGTCATCTCTACCATCATTCATGAAAATGTCAAGTCCGGTAAGTAGATCCTCTCGCCAGAAGGCAGGTGATGGCAGGGCTGGGGAAATGGTTGTTGATGCAAAACCCACAACTCTCACCCCAAAGCGGGATAAGGGATAGTTTCTTCCGGAGGCAAATATAAATGAGCTTGGCTCAGGAACACAGATTTAGGTTGCTCTGAAGCCCATTTTCTGGCATGGCAAGAGATTCGTGACATTGTACATTAACAGAACACAGAAAGTTAAAGATCAATACGCAGCCTGGTACTTTGCCATCACTAGGTCACTAGGTCACACCAATGTGGGGAAATCTCTGCTACAGGTGTCTGGGTTAACTGATGACATTTTGAGGTTGTCAATATATTGCAAAATGTTCCACCTGACAGTCACAAAGATGTGCCAGACAAGGAAGCAGGCGAGGAATGACTGGAAGGGGACCGGAGACTGCCAGAGATAAATTGTCATTAGGCTCTGGACCTGCAGCACTCCAACCCCCCACAGTCATTGAAGCTGTCCTTCATCAGTGAATCTGCCTCGCAGACTTTTCAACATAAGGCATAGTTTCTAGGGAAACTTGCGTTCACGTGGCTCAGTCAATAAAGTGCTTGCCATGCAAGACTGACGGCTTGAGTTTGATCCCCTAGCACCCATAAAAACCTGTGTGTGTGTGTGTGTGTGTGTGTGTGTGTGTGTGTGTGTGTGGCACCCCCAATGCAGCAATGCAGGGGATGGGAAAAGACAGGAGAATCTTAGGGGCTTGCTAGACAGTTGTTCTTGCTGAACTGACAAGCTTGCGTTCAGTGAGCGACCGTTATTCAAAAACTAAAACAAATGGTGATAAAGAAAGATACGCAAGAGCCGGGCGATGGTGGCGCACGCCTTTAATCCCAGCACTCGGGAGGCAGAGGCAGGCGGATCTCTATGAGTTCGAGACCAGCCTGGTCTACAGAGCTAGTTCCAGGACAGGCTCCAAAGCCACAGAGAAACCCTGTCTCGAAAAAACAAACAAACAAACAAACAAACAAAAAAAGATACGCAGTATCAACCTCTCACTGTGCACATATGTTCATGTTCACAGGCATTCACAACATGCTCACACACACATGGTGTAGGATGGTAGGCAGCACAGGGTTACAGTGGGATTCCCATGTTTCCATAAGGACCAGGGCCTGCACCACTGAGGGCTTCAAGCTTGACTGGCCGACCGCAGGGAAGGGCGAGTCCAGGCAGCACTGTCCAGAAACCAGAAAGCAGCCCTACCGCTGAGCTGACCCTTGCCAGCTCCTCATGACAGCAGGGCCACAGCCAAACTCAATCCACAGCTTACAGTCACCTACCCGGGCAATATGCAGAGACACACTTCCTGGACTGTTTCATCTTATCCTCTTATAGCTCTAAAACTAAGATGGTATCCTGATCACCATCTCTGTCACCATCACTGTCACTGCTACCACCACCACTACTAATACCATACCATCGCCAGCACCAACACCTCCTCACGAATTACTGCGGCGGACATCACCATGACCACCGAAATCGCTACATCATCACCATCCCTGGCATTGCCATCAGTCCCATCACTATGGCCATTAACTTTAATCAACCTTCCCATCTCACTTCCCCACCCTAAGGACCTACCAGCAGCACCAGCACCGTTATCATCATCCTGACTATTGCTGACATCACCACCATCACTACCGCCATTATCACCAGCGCACACACCATCACCATGATCACAGTTGTGACCAAATCCTTATCCTCATCTTTATCACCATTCCCATTTAGTTTAATCCGCAACTTAAATGATATCTGAGGGGCTCAAACAGGTTAGGTGCCTTGCCCAAAGTTGCCCATCAGTGGGTAGCAATAATAGGAATTGGAGTGGGATCCCACATCTCATATTTCCACTATTCTCTGGGTGCCTGGATGGCTTAGGATCGATGACTTCCATTCCCATGGGTCCCCCGTGGCGAGTTTTCCTTGCTATGTCTTTGGGTTGATGCCAGTCTGAGGGTTGGATGCCTGGTGTTCTCTTCCATCAAGGAAACTGTATGGACGTTCCTAGCGGCACGATTCATAGCAGCTAGTGGCAGGAACAACTAAGTATCATCAGCTGGGAAGAGATCAAAAAATTGTGCTATTAGTCACCCAGTGCAATATCATTCAGCCTTGAAAGGGAAGAAAGCGCTGATACATGAATGAACCTTAGAAACATGGTAACTAAGAGGAGCCAGACACAAAGAGCCAGACATTGTGAGAATACACCCTGACAGTATCCAGTGTGAGCAAAGCCGGCGTCAGAAAGCATCGTAGTGCTCACCAGCAATGGAGAGGGTGATGCTTGGGGAGCCTGGGGATACAGGGTCCTTTGGTGAGTGATGAAGACATTCTGAAGCTAGATAGATGGTGGTTGCATAAGATTGTGAATGTACTGAATGCCCCTGAGCTGCACACTATAAATGGATACGATGGTGAATTTGTGTTGTGTACTTTACCAAAAAGAAAACTCTCCATCCATAGCATCCCTCTGACTGTGTTAGGGTAAGGGCTCAAAGAACAGGACTTGAACCATAGTAATATGCCTACTTAGGGATTCTTAGCTACCTACAAAAAAATAATTAGTCTTTTTGCCCCAAGCAGCTCTTGTTTCAGACCCCAAATTCCAAAGTACTTCATAGTTTGAACCACAGAACACTCCACCCTTATCTTGAGAAGATGCCCCGTGACAGATGCTAGCCAGGTCTGAGAGTTCACCAGCAGCTTAAAGTCTGCATTGATTTTCTTTGTGCTGCCCAGTCAGGGAAAGCTGGCATTTGGGCAACGCTCAAGGCCCTTCTCTCTGATCCCAGCAGCGCAGGACTCGGCTGGAGCGCCGGATTGTTGGTGCAACCAACAGGTGGCGTTTTCCCCAAGATCATTTCTGTGGGGACCTGCTGGCACTCTCCCAGATGTGCAATGTTTTGAACATAGACCTTGACGAAGCTCTGAAGAACCCAGAAAGGTAGGAAGGGTTGAAGGACCATGGCAGGGGATGGCAGCCCAGAAGGTGGGGGGAGGTACTTGATGGCTAGACCACGCTGGCTATACGTGGTCCAGTCATATCTAGGAGGAAACCTCACTAGGGGATGACCCATAGGCACGGAGAGGGTCTGAAGTGACTTCTTGCTCTGACAAGGTCTGGTGGCGGTGGCTAAAGAGCAGGTTTTCCTTTACATATGAACTTCGGGCTCCCATCAAAATCTAAATTTATCATCCACGGACCGAATGATCGCTTGAAAAAAAAGCGCTATGGCTAAGTGTCTTGGTGTGAATTCTGATGTGAATTCCTATGAATTCCCATTTCTACACAGGCTACTGTTCCCTTTCCCTCTCTTAGTAAGAAGCCCTAGCATCAGGCTAGACCATCACGTCTCCAACCTGCGAGTTCTACCTGTCCAGAGGACACAGCAAAGGACCTCAGTGCAGAAGGACCCTTCACTTCCGAGTGCTTGTGCCCTGGCTTGATGCCACTAATCTCTGAACCAGTAGTCCTGTCTTGCACGTTCATGGTTAAGTCAGCCTAAGCAAAGGCTGCCCCCCGCCACCTTGGAGAGTATCTGGCATGGAAGATCTGATGGTTCCATGTTTGCTGAGTGACTGCTCAAATGTGACTTTTAGCATGTGGCTAAGCCTCTCTGAGCCTCGGTTTCCTTGTCTGTGGAATGGTGGTGATGGAAACTCCCTTGAAAACTCGATGGATGATTAAGTCTGGTGTGTGGTATCAGGCTATGCCCTAGAAATGCTTAGTATTTTTCCTACAAATAGTGAACTCCGAATAAAGTGGAGGGTTATCTCGGTGGAGTCGGCCAGGATGTGGGGGAAATGGGTTTTCTTTCACGGACATGGGATTACAATCCTGTCTTTGTAGTGGGAATCTATCCCTGGGACTGTAAGAAACTCTTGGAAACCACATTAAAGGTTCTATTTTTTTCTGTTTTTTTTAAATATTGATAGACAACATTTAATTAGGTAATAAAGCTAATAATTTAGATAATAAAATAATAGCTAATTATGTGTACCTTTAGATACCAGGAGACTTTCTGATATCGTGTTCCAAGGGCAGTGTGTGTGCAAGTGTCTGGAATTGTCCTGTGTAGCATGCACGTGTCCCCAAGAGCACACACAGCTCCCCAACCCTACCTGATCAGTAAAGTCCTGGCCTGACCTCTTGTGTTGTAACTGTGACTTCTCCCACATGGGGTAATCGTCAACTTTGACAGGAGCCAGATCAAACTGTAGTAAAGACATCGCATCAAGGGTCACTCAGCTCCCAGCTCGCATTTATTTTGGGTCTGTAGCTGTGCCTTGGACAGGTCAGTGCCCTGGATGCCACCCAGCTGGCCAGTTCTGCTTGTTGTGTCTGTGGGTTTCCAGGGTGTGGGGGACGCTGAGGCTGCTCACTCCTAGATTCCGGGCAGAGCTCTGTGGATGGCTTAGAGTACAGAGTGAGGTTGGGGGCCGAGAGACACAGAAGTATTGACTCCTTTCATATAACCATAGGTTCTTATATTCAAATTGAATATGTTCTCTTTCATGACATTATTCATGGAAAAAACTTGAACACCCTCAAAAATAGTTCAGGCAGTCTTGGGGGTTTCTGGCATATGTGGATACACATTGTCTCTTACCCAAAGAGGCAGAATAGGGGAGGTGCTGCCCAGCCAAGACGTAAAGGAAGGGCCTGCCCACTATGGATCCAGACACTCTGGGAAATGAGCCTAGAACCCTTCCTGATGCCTGGCCGGTGTCCCTGGTTGATGGTGTCCTTTCATCCTGTCTGCGTGCCAAGTCAATCAAGGGCGGGAAGAGAGGTGCAGATGTCCTCATGTGGAGGGTGAAGATGTCCACAGGGGACCCCTGTATTTTATCAGCGTGCAGCTCCTGCGGGGAGATGAGGGACACAGGACTTGAGTTAGAGGGGAACAAAAGAGCAAAAATCAGTTAAGTATAGGCCCCTCAGGCATTCACCCTTATTCTGCCCAGCCATTTTTGTTCTATAGGGGAAAGCTCTGAGGCCAAGAGACAGGGTCCAAGGTCATGTGGAAGGAAAAGGGAGGGACTTGGACCCAGGTCTGTGTGTAATTCTTCCCAGTTAGCCAAATTGGAGTCTTAGACACCGAAATATCAAGCTGGCGTTCCCACATGTGGCTTGTTACAAAAGACCTGTATATCCCTGAGACAATTTTGGAATTCTCTTTTCTCTTTCTCCACCATGGGCCCCAATCTGGGGGAAGAAGTGGCAGCCAATGAGCACATGACCCCTGCTCCATGCCACATCTTCCCAGAGCATTTTCCCTCCTGGCGAGTGAAGAGAGGTTTGTCCCATAGACCCTACCAGAGATCCTAACATTAGCCTGCTTCTGGAGGTCTACAGGATCTCAAGTAAATACAAACTTGTATGTTATATACACTTGTACTCGTGTTGTAACTGTGACTTCACCCACATGGGGTCATCGTCAACTTTGACAGGAGCCAGATCAAACTGTAGTAAAGACATCGCATCAAGGGTCACTCAGCTCCCAGCTCCCGTTTATTTTGGGTCTGTAGCTATGTCTTGGGCATTCAGTGCCCTGGGTGCCCCCTGGCTGGCCAGTTCTGCTTGTTGTGTATATAGCTTGTATAGTAAACAGCTCTCACACCCAGGAGAGGCAGCGTGGCCGTTTTGTCATCTGGCATCTCCTGGCTCAGCTGGCAATGGGGATGTTTGTGTAGTAGATTGAGCTCATGGGCAGTGCCCTTTCGTTTCCAAAACCAAGCTGTCCCATTTAAGGTGACAGTCTGAACTCTTAACCCTGGCCAGCTCTTCTCAGACATGTCACCTAAGTGACTGAGGGAAGATGTGAGGGTAACTGGGTCCAGTCCATCACTCCTGCTGAGTAAACAACCCAGGCCTTCCTGAGGTTGAGTCATTTGCAGCCATCTCTGTCCTGGAAAGGGTGGCATGCTGTCACTATTATTCCGGAAATGGGCTCCTGCCCAAACCGCCTCCATGCACCTGGCTCCTGAGGGCTTCTGAATCACTGGTAAACAGCCTTGCCAAGTGGACGCCGGGACACACAGACCAGATGTGGTCTCAAGAGTCCCTTGGCTGATTGGCTTTCTTGGGACGATCGTCCTCTACTTGACTATGTGACTCAGGGTTTAGTTTGTTTCCACACTCTGCATGGAGAGCAATAGTGTCTGTGAAAAGCACTATTACTGTTGCTATTCATACTCAGTGGACATTGACCAAACACTTGTACGGCAGCTTGTACCAGGGCCACAGCAGTAAACAGACACCCTGGTGTTGTGTAGAGGACCCAGGAGTAGACAGGCATCCAGAAGACATTGCAGAAGTTTTAGAGGGACAGTCTTGGGGATCTATGGGGCTGAGGTTGTTGGGCTAGACAGAGCAGCAATGGAGCTTTTCCTAGAGAATTAGTAAGAACCCCTTGAGAGAAGAACTGCCAGTCTCAGAACAACTGAAAATTAACCTCACAGTCTACCCCAAACCCTGGTCCTCCACCCAAGTTCTTGTCTCAGGACATGGACTCCCAGGTACATGGCCGGGGAACTCTCAGCACAGAAACAGGACCTATGAGCGTGTGGCAGCTGCATTGGAGAAGCCAGAAAAGGCTGCAGTCAGAGCGGAAGGCACAAGGTCATAGTGAGGCAGAAGCCTGTAGCTTTGCTGATGAGTCTGTGGGGACACAAAGGTGGATCCCCAACAGGAAAGACAAGACCAGCTCCGTACATTGTGTGGGGAGTGACAGGGAGAGGATGCACTAGAGGCCAGGACACTGGCATTGACTGGGCCTTGAGTGGGTGGACAAGAAGCAGCCTGGATGAAGGTTGAAAGATGAAGGTAAAGAGCATTTCATTAGATGGAGATTAGTGGTTAGAAGTGGCAATGCCCAGTTGACTGGCGTGAGTACCTGGAGGGTCCCTGTCCCGAGACTAGAACTGGGGTAGAGGAACAGGGTTTGGGGTAGACTGTGAGGTTAATTTTCGGCTGTCCTGAGACTGGCAGTCAATGCCCTAGAAAAGAACACTCTACGCTCTTCTCCAACAGATATTTATGGAGTACTTACTGTATGCCATTTTAGAGCTTCAAGTTTTAGAGATTTTTCCAAAGGAAGTGCCATTCCACAGGCAGGGGGAGCCTCAAATACCTCCTTGGTAGGTCATGCTCACCAGCAGGAACAGTCAGTGTTTAGAGTCAGCCACATCAAGAGCTGAGGAAACTCTCACAAAGAAGAAGACGTGATAAGGTTCTGTTTTAGGGATGGATACTGTAAAGATCGATGATGTAGGGATACTGGAATGATGTGTGTTATGGGGATGGATGCTGTAAGGACAGATGATGTGGGGATACTGGAATGATGTATATTGTGGGGATGGAGGCTGTAAGGATAGATGCTGTAGGGATACTGGAATGATGTATGTTGTGGGGATGGAAGCTGTAAGGATAGATGATGTAGGGATGGCTGCTGTGGAGATTGATAATGTCAGGACTGATGTTTTAGTAAATTATACAATAGGACGGTTGTGGCCCAGTTTCTGAACCCTGCCATGAAATACTATCATATAGTTGGTAAATAGCAATAATCATACAACAGGTCACACAGCCAAACTAATGGTGAAGCCAAAAGTAGCCAGACAGAGCTACATGGCCCCCAGGGTTCTATCTGGTGCAGATATATAAGGTTGGGGATGTTGCCCTTCTTTCTCCAACTCTTGGCTCACATAACAAGTTAAGACATATAGAATCTGTCTCCCATGCCTCTCTTAACTATTACGGTTAGCAAGAAATTGACTTATTATTAACCTCTGGATCTTCTGTTTGTATTTTACCTCAAGATTATGCATTTCAAAATTCCAGAAGTTTTTCTCTGAGAATCTCACAGACAGTGGCATCCAAAGCGGGGAAGCAGGTGAGTTGTCACCAGTGGGTTCAGCCAGAACTGTGCTGACTTCGTGGCTCTCCTGTGGTCCCCGAGGAAGGGAACCAGCCATGGGCAGGTATCTGTTCTGCGAACCACCATTCTCGTCAACCACAGTGTCTCACGTGAAACAGGTGCCTGCGAGCATTCTTCTATGTGTGAGGAGCGGATCCGTGCTCTGCATACACACATGCATGCGGTACAATAAAGACAAACACACCGGTGACATTAGGTGGCCTTGGGAGGAGTCTACACAGAACATTCAGGCACCGGCAGCTGGATTTTTGTCCCTTTGGGACTTAGCCAGTCATGATTGACATTCATCTTCACACTTGTTCCAAAGGCCTTTTCTGCAATGGGAGTATAAGTCAGAGTAGGGAGAAGGCCCACTGAGCCAGGTGAGGACAGTGGGAAGACAGCTGTAGTGGTTTTCTTCCTACCTTTTGTTATGCTGGAGGCTGAACCTAGGCCCTCATATGTGCCAGGCACGCACTCTACCACTAAGCCAAACCCCTACTCCAAAGTCAGCCCCATAAAGAGCTGTTTGGGGTTAAATCCCACAGAACAGCAGCCTGAAGTCAGACACACCCCCTTTTTCAAGGGAAAGCTAGCAATTTCTTCTCATCTGCCAACTCTACTGGATCTAGAGAAGCAGTTTGATTCCTTTTCATGGTGAGGAGAAAGAACACCAGGATTGATTAGTGATGTCTGCCTTGTAATGGCCATCTTTGAAGTTGAGATTGCTATCCAGTGAAGGAACATGCTGGTTCTATAATTCTTTCCTTCCTATAATCACCCCATATATATGGGACTGTTTTTTTCCTAACCCAGCATAACCACACTGCTTGAGGTCATCCAAAAAGATCTGAAACACAAACTCTGTTTCTGAAATCCAACATAAAACAGTATTGTAAGCTGGTGAATGACAATATCAGGAAGGAGAGATAGGTGCCCCAAGTCAAACCGTCCAACTAATGGCAAAGCCAAGAAACAGCAAGCGGCCTTCTAGGTCATGTCTGGTTTAGAACAATTGTCCCTTTCACCAGCCCCTCCCCCAGCTCTCTGCTAACAGTAAGAGCTGACTCATGCAGAGTCCACCCACCCACCCCCCTCACGCCTCACCTTGGCCTGGCATCCTTGAATTATTCACTTGCCCTCCTGTCAAGATCTCCTCCTAATCATCTATGAGAGACATAGGTCAGATGCCCCCACACAAAGCACCCCACAGTTAGCAAAGGGCTTTCTTCACAGTGCCATTTTACTTCCGTATGAAGCCCCCTAAGAGAGTCTGCTCTAGAGGGTTCCTAAAGTCCCTTCTGAGTTATATCCAAGCCCTCGAGTCAGAGAGCAGCTTACACGGCTTGGAAATCTACAACTTCGTCCCCAACCCTCAGAACACCGATATCATTGCCATACCATTGCTCACGGAGTCCACCTCAAAGCGAGCAGGCGCTGGGCCCATACTACACTAAGGCCTGGGAAGCCCCGCTATCTACTGAGTAACCATGGCCATTAGGAGGAGCTGATGCATCCTCAGGTGGCAGTGTTCCTAACTATGACTCAGCATCATTTTCTCTCCCCAGATGTGATTCTAGAATGCCTTGGCTACAAGTGGGAACTCCACCACCCACAGATTTTTCAGTCCGAGACCTTGGCCAAGCTCTACCTGACAGCCCTGATACAGAACACAAAAGGCCCCACAAAGGAGCTGGAAAAGATTCTGAAAGGTAACCTCCCAGGGGACCTGTGACGAGAGCCGCAGATCCCCTCAGGATTGAGAGAACATGGCCGTTGATTGGCACACGGTCGTCTTCATTAACGTTAAATCACGCTTCTACGGTGTGAGTTCCCCATGTGTCGAGACTGCCCCCTCAGCTATGAAGTGAGCGATAGCTCTTGTTGTATGAGTTTGGAACTTAGAGGAGGTAATAGGTGTGGGGGTTCTAGAATAATACCTGACATGGAACAAGTATTCAGTACATCTCCATTAATATCTTTGTAACAAACAAGTCTTATCCAGCCATGTAAAACATGGAGCCTACCTCCTTCTTAGAGGAGACAAGAGGGGCTATGTTGACTCTCCCGAAAAACGTTCTGGAAGGAAATCACAGTTCTGAAATCTGACTTGTCCGCCCTGTTTGTGCTGGTTAGAGGGTTATGTGTGCGTTTTCCCCTCTGTTTCCTTCCCTGCTGTCCTGTTTTTCTTTTTCTCAACTTGTCACCTTCCAAAAAGAATTTAGGTCACTTCTTTTATTCTCTCTTCTTTACACCCCAACCACCTTGGCCCTCCTCTTTCCTAGTCCATATGTCTTCAGCGGTTACAATAACAGCTTCTTCGGACACCAGCCTGACTATCCTCCAGACTGACTCCTAAGCAGGTGAACTGGAAAATCCATGGTCCCCAAAGCTAGCCAGCATGCTGGTCAGAGTGGGATTGCATCCTCAGGCTGTGGAAGCAATGCCTTGCTGTTCTGCAGCCAGCCAGGCAGCCAGAGTCACTAAGTGGCCCTCCCCGAGCCTGGAGTACACTCTCCTACCTGCTCACACCCATTTGACCAAACAGCATCTGAACCAGCATGGAGCCAGATCTGTAAGCAGCTTCTGCATCCCCACAGAAGCATGAAAACCCGAGTCCCTTCTTGTGATGTCTTTTCTGTTCCTAAGCATTAGCATTTGCCTCACATTTTCTAGAACAGGGCTGCACTCCTCCACCTTCCCAGAGCTCAGCTCAGGACACTGACTGAGCCATGGATGGAGACTCTGATGGCTTAGAGGGGAATTCCATTGGAAAGTAAGGGAGCCTGCAGTAGGGAAGAGGGCAGCGCTCATGTTATCTTTCATGGGTCCAGAACTGTGTCACTAAAGACTAGGTCCCGCCCCTCTATCCCAACACCCCTGCTAGTCACAAGGTCTAGCTGCAGATCTCAGAAACGGTATAGTAACGAGAACTCCCTGTCCATGATTGTCGCTGCTCTCCTCATAACCACACACACCGAGAAGTGCCAGGACACGCCTTTCCAGGATGTCCCATGGAACCGCCACCACCTTCCCCATGCCTTTAGAAATAAGCAGGGCCTCTGTCCCAAGGCTGAACACTGATCTCACAATCATTGCTTGGGTCCTGTGGGGAATGTCTGTGCACTCTCCTGGAGCTGGCATGGCTAAGGCTTCAGGAAAAGTTCTGGAGAGCCGAACTCTGTAGGTTCCACGGCTACTCATCCTCTTTACACCTCACACTGATGAACCACTGAACTAAGAGCTAGTGACGATTGTTTAGGATGACACCCAAAGAAACGGTCTCTTCTACTAAGTGCACTCCAACCTGGTCTGATTTCCACAGACCTCAGGAGCATGGTTAGTATCCTATCTGTCTGGGTGTTGGCAACCTAACCTGGAGGGAAGGTTGAGCCTGTGTGTCTGGCTCTCATTCCGGCTTAGCTGGTACTGTCCTTTCCTTCAAAAAACATAGGCTGTTGTGCTTATACCAGGCAGCTAGCGGGATAGAAAAACACCCCAAAATAATGATTAAACATGGTAAGCAGCATGAACCATCAAAATACTAGCCAACCCCTCCGGTGTGTCTCCTGTGTGAGAGGCATTTGTGTGTAATGTCTTTCGCTTTTTGCAATGGGGGGAGTAATTGGTAAGAACATGCATACAGAGACCATGCAATCAAGCTAAGAGGAAAGTGATCCAGAGTTAGGTAAAACCTGGCACTTAGAAGGTACAGAGGTAGGCAAGGATGGTGCCTAGTGGGTACTTCCTAAGTAGTGGGTACTTCCTGAATGTCAGAGGGTCGTGAGGGGATGCTGAGAAAAAGGGACTTTTGTTGACACATTTTTTCTGCAGCTCCACTTCCTCTTTGGCTCCCACCTCATGCGATCTTGAGCTCAGTGGTGCTAGAATCTATTCATTCTGCCTGTTCAGCTAATATTGACTTAGGGCCAGTGTGTGAAGAACCATGGCACATCCTGGGGATGGTGTGGCTGGTGAACCGTCAATGTATCTGCCCAATAAGTGTAAGATTAGATCCATGGTGTAACAGCAGGTTGTGGTAAGTTGGTCTTCGGAGAAGAAACAAGCCAAATAGTTGGAATAACAGTGCTGTCTTCCCTATGGGGTCAGCCAGGGAAGGTTTCTCTGAGAAGGGGACCTATGTGTAGGCCCCTAGAGAAGGAGAAAGACAGGGAGGGAGTGCCTCACTATTTAGGAGACAAACCCAGACTGGTAAGTTTAGGACCTAGGTAGAAGTTGGAAGCCAGGAAGCTCCTGGGATCATAGGTGAAGCCCTGGCCTCTGTGCGGAGGGCAAGGGATGATCTTGGAAACCCTCTCTGAGAGCCTCAGTTTAGAACAGCTCCAAGTACATGGACTAGCTAACAGTGAATTGGCTGGTGCCATCCCTTCACCCAGAAACTCTTGGGTGGCAGGGGGCAAAGCCTCGAGAGCCACTATACGGGGCTTGTTAGATGACTCAGCAGGACCGCCAAGTCCAACAATTAGAGTTTGCTCTGGGACCCACATGGTGGAAGAAGAGAGCTGGCCTACACATGTGCCCCAGATATAAGGATATAATAACATTTCTGGGAATTTCGTTTGTTTGAGACAAGGTTTTTTCCGCGTAAACAGTCCTGACTGTCCTGGAACTCACTTTGTAGACTAGGCTGGCCTAGAACTCACAGAGATCCACCTGCCTCTGCCTCCCAAGAGCTGAGATTAAAGGCTTGTGCCACCACCACCTGACGTAATAATACTTTTTACAAAGAAGAGAGCCGCCATGTGGCTGCCACAGCCCCCTCTACTCAGCCTTCAGCAGGTGGTCCCACTTGCTACTGGCTCTGCCCATGAAGCCCAGGCACCAAAACTAATGGCTGAGGCCTGCTTTGCCTTCAAATTGCTCACAGCCTAGATGGGGGGAAATGGAAGAAGGGCAGAGGGAGGGGCACAGAGCAAGACGTTGTATACACACCCAGCAGCGTGATGCAGAACTCAGTCACCAGTTCTATCGATGCTAATATTATGTGGGGGGAGGGGGCTGGGAGAGAGTGACAGAGGAACCTCTGTGCCGCTCAGCAGCTACTTGTGAGTCTCAAACTGTTTCTAAATAAGTAGGTACCTCTAAAAGGCATCCACCAAACAACCGAACTAAAAATACAAATGACATGAGCCAGGACCCAAGCTATGTGCACGGTGATGGAGCCTCATTCTCCATCTTCATACTCCATTTTCTTCACTAGCTCAGGCACCTGAGAAGGTCAAAGAAAGGTCCCCTGTAAAGAAGATCATCATCTCCTTGAAGATCAATGACCCAGCAGTCACCAGAGTTGGTAAGGTGACCCGTCTTCACATTCTGAGAAGGCCACCATACGGTCCTCCCAGAGACAAAAATGAACAGCAAAACCCCGCAAACATTTGATGCATGCTCCTTCTCAAAACTACTGAGCAGGGACTGGAGGGATGGCTCGGTCAGCAACGAGCCTGCTGCATAAGCGCAAGGACCCAAGTTCAGGTCTCAGCACACAAGTAAAAGCCAGAAGCAAGCACATCTGTAGCCCAAGTCCTGGGTGGAGTCAGGGAGGCAGACATAGGCGAGCCCTGATCAGTGGCCAGCCCGCTGAGCCAAAGTGATGAGATTCAGTGAGAGGCCCAGCCTCAAAATAGATAGGGTGAAGAGTGATTGACAAGACACCTGACATCAACCCCTGACTTTTACACACACACACACACACACACACAGAGAGAGAGAGAGAGACAGAGACAGAGACACACAGAGAGAGACAGAGAGACAGAGACAGAGAGAGAGACAGAGACAGAAAGAGACAGAGATGAACAGTGCCAAGAAAGAAGGACCAAGAAGGCTGGGATACTAGGAAAAACAGGAAATCAGAAAGATCAATGTGGCCACTGGTCAGGGGACAAGATATAGGAAGGGAAAGATGTTCAGGCTTCTCAGACCTGGGGGAAGCTACCTTACTGAACTCATGCCTGTAGGGTATAGGGACATCCATGGGCCTACCATTTTCCCAAACAGCACTTGATATACGCACCACACACACACACACACACACACACACTGGTCCCCATTGGCTGGCTTCCAGCAGCAGTAGAAGGTTCCTGCAGAGTGTTCAACCTTTCCCCCAGGTTTCCCAATCAGCCATCTGTGTGAGCACAGCTTGCATGACACGCTGTGATGACACAGGTCTTGTAGGTATGTAGGTCAGAGAGCACTACAGACAGTGTCCTGAAGCACCGACACAGCTTGTGGTCCGCATAGTATACTACATCAGCATAGCAGTGCTCTGTTGGCACATGTTGTGTTTAAAGGAGGCCGGGTCCATCTGACCTCTGGCCAGGCAGTCTGGTTTCTAAATCACTAAGTTACCCTGGCTCTTCCCAGAATGGCCTGGCCTCTTCTGAAGTTCTCAGACTCCAAGGGAAATCCATCACTCAGCTCCATGTCAGAGATCTAGAGAAGAAAAAGTCCACCTGCCTGTATGTAGCATTCTTCACAGAGTCAAGTAGACACATTCCTGTGGGGCCATGGACCCCAGGTTCGGGAAGACAGGCTGGGTGACATGCTAGCCTTGGGGTTATCTGACACGCAAACCCTGAAGACAGACTCAGAGGAAAATCTGCCTTCCTCACCTTCATCCTCGGCTTCCCTAGGAGGCTGCAGGTCGAGGGGGTCATCTGCCTAGGTAGTCTGCACCCAAGTCTGCACTCACCGTTCCTCCAAACATCTCCACCCGCTCCCTGCAGCAGTAGTGAGACTCCCGGGTGGGCGGGCACACAAATCCCACACTAACGGCTCCCCCTCTGCCCCTGCCTCCCCAGCCTTCGCCCTGGCCCTGAAGAACCTCTACATGAACGAGGTGGAGATGAACGTGGACAACGTGCTGGGCGTGCTGGCTTCCGCTCACATCCTCCAGTTCAACCGCTTATTTAAAAAGTAAGGATGGCAGGAGGGGCAGGCTGTGCGATCCGGGAGTATTCTTTGCGGCTCATTTCATGAGATGTTCCTCTTCCTTGGAGTTCCCTTTGTACCAAGCATGACTTAGAACCCAGAAAGGGGCATCGTGAAACACACTGGTGTATTAAGTGTTTATGACATCCCCCATTATGTTTGTGCATGTCGGTCAAGTGGTTCTTGATTCCCAGGAATGAAATACAAGTGGGGAGATTCTACCATGGGAAGAGATTTTGCAGGTATACAAAGTGATTTCCTTCAAACCCGGCTCTCTTATCACTTTTACCTGAGTTCATCTGGGAATTAAAACCTTTCCCCATTAAGTACACACACTCCTAAGCTGTCTTGCTTGCTTCTTCCTGTCCTCAGACCTCTCACTTCAGATAAAACCTTGTTTTATTCTTGAAAATATTTTTTAATTGTGAAGAATGTTGCACATAGTCATGGTAAATTTTTTTAAAGGGGAAAAATGCAAAGATCAGGCCAGCGAGCAGCCCGGATGGTACAGGCACGTGCCACAGCCTGGTGACCTGAATTTAATCACCAAGACGTACATGGTGGAAGTAGAGAACTAACTCCCTCAAGTTGTCCTCTGACCCCCACATGAGCACGGTGGCATGCATATTCCTTTCTCCCCCACAAAGTCGATTAATGTAATTTAAAATTTGTTTGTATGAATGTAAAGATGAGGATCAGATGTGGCCATATCCCAGCATTCACTTTGGGGCATAGCCTTCTCGCCTGGGCTGCTGATTGGTCTGGCTGCCAAGCAGGTGAGCTCATGGAGCCAGAAGAGGACCAGGAGAATTAAGATCCATGTTAAGGCTTCTGCTTCCTGAGGTCACCTGGGTCCTGAAGCCTGTATACCATGAGAACCTGAGAGCACCGTCTCAGTACTTCTGCCTTGAGTGACGTAACCCAACAGGGCTTGGTCACCAGCCCCCAGTTATCAAAGAGCTCTTTCTGCAGACTTGAGAGCAGCTGTGTGAATAAGGAGTGAAGACCGGTTTAGTTCTGCAGTGAACTGCCCATTCACGATGTGCCTCAGTAGTTTGTGTCATAGACTGTAAATCCTCATGCCCTAACCGCTGCCTGGGATTTGCTGAGGGCTAGGGGACAGTGGCCCCAAAGCCTGGAGATGGTGTGTTGGCCATGGTCAGACACGGTTCTCGGCTTTCTGTATCTCCCCATCCCTCTCCCCCGACACTCCCCAAGCAGCCCTGAGAGCTGGCAGTGTTCCTGATCTAGCTGTCCTAGTGAGGAGGCTGGGGCCGGAGAGACACAAACTTGCTTCCAAGTAGAGCAGCGAGGACCTCAGACCTGCTGTTCTTCACCACACTATCCCACTTGGCTTGGGTGAGGGAGCCATGTTGTCACTTCTAGGGCCCTAGCTGGGGGTTGGGGTGGGAGGGCCGCTAATTCCACCCTCATTCGTGCCCCTGCTCCTCCTAGAACTGTTTCTTGGGCTTCTCTGGGATGCCAAGGAAGCAGAAAAGGACCAATGGGCAAGCAGTTGCAGTTGCACTTGCAAGCCTATGGCTCAAAAATCCCCACAACACAGGAAATGAGTCAAGCAGGGTGGAGTGAAGTCAGCAGCTCACAAATGTTACTTACCCAGGCTGGGTAGGATTGACTTCAAGGACAATTTGTGCCTGTGACCAGCACTCCTCTGAAATCTCCCTTTTAACTTATCTCCAAGTTCTCCTGTGTGTTGACACCTATGAACGGGTACCTGCGCCAGATGGAAATTCCTGTGTGGGATTTGTCTTTCTTGAGTGTCCTGTTCCTTCTCCAAGTTGCAGGGATGTATACCTTCTGAATCCATTTGGCCCTGAAGACAGGTCTGGAGTAGACTCGTGTGGCTGTCTAATTCCCAATGCAACTGTGATGCAATTCGGTCCAGAGACCTAGGTGGTCTGCCTGGCTCATTTAACCTTCCCAAGCCCCAGTGAGTTTTTACTTTGGGCTGTAGCTGACAAGTTCATATTGTATAGCCTAGGCTGGCCTTGAACTAGTAAATCCTCCAGCCTCAGCCTCCTGAGTACTTGGATTGCAAGGATGTACCATAGCTCCTTGACAAATGCCAGGTAGTATAAGTGAATGAATATCCCACCCAAGCCAAGAGAAGACACCAGCTGCTATGGAGAGGACGGAGACAGGCTTTCTCCTGGGGAATCTGGAAGGATTTCACGTATTAATTTAAGAGGCCACACGTTCAGATTCAATGCTACCCATGTTTCTGAGCCATCACCCCATTCCCAGGGTACCGGAGGAAGCCTCAGGTCAGGTTCTCCAACTGCAGCTTCTCAGAGCCTTATTGGGGATACAGATGCCCCACGAGCCAAGGATTCTTTACGGGCTCAGAGGTCAGGGATACCCTGCAGAGGAGACACTGAGAGGGGCTTGGGGTCTGAGAAAGTCCTTCAGTACGTTAGTATGGCCAGACTTGCAGAACCACATAGCTAGCTGCTTCTGATGGGAGGCGAGGCAGCTGAAGTAAGATTAGTTTTGTGGTGTTTTGAGGTTGTCTGAGGAAGCTGGCCTTGACTATGCAGGCAGTGATGGATGGGAGGGTCAGACTTTGCCTGAGACTTCCCATCCTCCTTAGGTGATGTAGCTGATACCCACTTTAGCTCAGCCTAGTCCCTTGGTTCTGAACCTTCCTAACGGCGCAACCTTTTAATACAGCACCTCATATTGCGGTGACCCCCGGCTGTAATATTATCTTGTTGCTACTTCATAACTGTAATTTGCCACTGTTATGAATCATAATGTAAATATCTAATACTCAAGATATGGGACACCCAGGGGTCGCCACCCACAGGTTGAGAACCTCCAGCCTCACTGG
Organism: Alexandromys fortis; assembly: GCF_014885135.2. Classification (NCBI taxonomy): domain Eukaryota; kingdom Metazoa; phylum Chordata; class Mammalia; order Rodentia; family Cricetidae; genus Alexandromys; species Alexandromys fortis. The sequence continues at coordinate 3,977,095 of NW_026068042.1, forward strand.
TTAGTGTGACACCCGTAGAAGCGCAGCTCACTTCCTTGGATCGTTACTGAGCAGCTGTTTCCCAGGCCCACATGTGAGGAGGGTGGCTTTCCTCTTGAAGCGGGCCTCTAGCTACCTTCAGGCTCCACCCACCACCATCCTAACTGTGACACTTGGAAGCCCTGTGTGAGCATTAGTGTCACGTTCCTGCCTCCTCCACGAATGAGCCAAGAAGAGCAGGTCCTCTGTTCTCCTGCCTCCTCCCCTGCTTTGGTCTGCGTGTCAGAACAGGAAGAACTGTAGCCATAACGAGCCAAGTCGCTTGACCTGCTCATGAGCCTGGGCACGTGAGGCCTGCCCCAGGTTCTTCGGATGACCCCAGAGAGTTTAGCATTCTAGGCTGGAGGTCAGGTCGGGCCTGCCGCACAGCTGAGCCTGTGTTCAAGAAGCTGATGGTGCGACTGATAGGGGTGGGTTAGTCATGAGCGTGGTGCGCATGAGTATACATGCATGCATGCATACATGCTCACGAAGGAGGACAACGGTGCCCCCGGGTCACTCTTACGGCATGGTGACTTCAGGCACCAGATGAGACGCTGCAGCTTACCCCGGCTGAGGTCCTGGTTTATGAGCAATCACCCTGCTAGCTGCTTGGGTCTGAATCACACACTCTGGAGGTCTTTCGCGGATGGGATCTGTGCACATGTGTAACACCTGGTGATGCCGCACAGGCTCTCGCACTGATGTCTGCGCTGGTGCCTGGACTGGGATCATAGCTGAGTTGCTGTCACAAGACGACTCAGGGTAGCTGGAGCAGAACAGGAAGGAAAAGGTGAACCCGGAGTTTAGGGTGATCCCGGGTCATAGAGGACCTCAGAGGTCCCATCAGTAACTTCCTCCACTTGGGTTAGTCAGCAGAATGGGGGACCGGAAGCATGAAGAATGGTTAAGTATAAACCCTCTGCAGTGTGGGTTTAGCGCAGGGGGCACTGTGAGAGGTTGGTACTGAAGGTGGAGCTGAGAGGAAGAGAGGACCTGAGCTAAGCTCAGGGAGAAAAGAAACCCAAGAATCAGGCAGATGAGAACTGATGGTTTTGCAATCTTAGGAACCAGGAGTGTTAAAACAGAAGGTAGGGAATTCTAATAGGCCCCAGCAGAAATGAAGATATTCATAAAAGACATTTGTGCCTCTCAGTCTGCCAGACTACAGAAACAATGGACTTCAAAGAAAAGAAAATTTCCCCAAAGAATCTCATGCCAAGAAAAGAAAAAGGTGCCAGCTGTTGGGGTGAGGGGATCTTGTATCCCAGAAAAAGATCCCACACAGTCCTGAGAACTTGTCACACAGCTACACAACCACATGGGATGAGCCAAAAGCCCAGGCAGTGATATGTCCGTGGTGGGCAGAGCCTCCCAGTTAAACTTTAATGTCACATAGGGACCCCAAAGACAGACTTGGGGTGGTATGGCTCACTGTATCTCGTCTCTCTTTCCCAATGTGCCCACAGAAATAAACAATAAATTTAATTATTAGCAGAAGAAATCTCCTTTTTCTGCCCTCTACTTTAAATCTTTTTTAATACTTTTAGTCGGCTTCTTGAGGCTGGGTGGCTGCACCTGGCTTGGGACTCAGGCTGTGACCCTTAAGTTTGATTAAAAAAAAAAAAAAAAAAAAGACTACTGTAGGCCTAGAATCAACTCAGCACAGGGTTCTCCTGTCCTCACGCCCAGCCTTGATGGGACAAGTCTCCTGGCAGTAGTGAGGTCATCCTAGAACACAAGGTGGAGGGCAATCCGGTCATGGCCAGGTGGTTTACTCATTTGCTGGCTATTTCTTACCTCTTCCTAGCAAAGGCTCTAAAGTCAGTACATGAAACAGAAACAACCGGAAGCCTTAATTTGTCTTTATTGTTTTTAGGGAGAAAGAAAAACAAAGACAGATAAACTGAAACTTGCCTACCACAGCATAGGTGCGCCACACACTCAGCTCTGAAAGTCCTAGCCGCTAAGGCTAGAGGCAACTCCAGGAGTGACATGGAGTTAAAATTGCCTATCAATCTAGAGAAAGAAGTCATCTCAGAGAGGCGCAGCCACTGTGGGCATCCTCAGGGTTCTCGGTGATGGCTAAAGAGAAAATGAACAGCGACTCTGTTCTTTTTCACGTTGGCAAAGGTGCCACAGCAAAATAGACGTCACGAAAGCAGTTCTCTGGAGGCATGAGCTGGGGAGCTCCTTGCTCACTGGCCACTCTGGCTTCACGAATGGATATGTTTAGACTAGATGGGGCCTGTGAGACGGCTCAGAGTGAAAAGACACATGCCACCAAACCCCAGAACCTGAGTTTGAACCCCAGGAACCACCAAGATGGAAGGAGGGAACTGACCTCTGCAGGCTGTCCTCGGAATCCCAAATGTGTGCCTTGGCCTTTACACACCTGTACACAGAAACGTCATTGATAAATTCAAGTCCCCGATTAGACTTTAGGTGGATCCCGGCTGGTTTTACTCTAACCACAGGGTGTTAATGAGCCCCAATGATGCCCTGAGAGCTGCGGCTGCTTGCCCTCTGTGCCCTCTTTGGTAAGGCAAGCGTGCCTCATGCCTGAAAGCGACCTAACATCAGATAAAAAGGTTACGGGACAGATACTTCCGAGATGCCACCTTCTACCTCCAGCTCACTGCGGTTTTGTTTCACCCTTCCCTCTCTCTGCACGTCAGTTCTGTCATCCCTGTTTTGCCTTTCTGATCGGCACTTGCTCCTGCCATCCGCCTTCGCACGTGCTTTTTCCCTCTCTCAGAATACCGGCCCCTCAATCCCGGCCCCGACCACTTCTTTGTCCTTCTGTTTCAGGTTCTAAATTCCACTCTCTCCGTTTCTGATCGCTTTTCTGATTAAAGCACAATCAGTTTCCCTCTTTCCTGCACTTCCCATGGTACCTTGTGTTTTAGCCTTATTAGCCCTAGGGTGTCCAACCTTTGGACATGGAGACACCATGTCATCTACGAATGTGTTGAGCTGCAAGTTTAGACATATGCATCCTAACCCCTAGCCAATTATAACAGCATGATAATCTGTTCAAGTGTGTACTTAATAAATGGCATGTGTCTTCCCATTGGCCATTAGCTATGTGCCTTGTACACCAAAGTCCTGGGCCAGTATCAGGCACACAGTGCGTGATCAGTAGATAGAATTTTGGTTGAAGAATCGGTCAGTGGAAATCAGGCCTGGTTATGAGAAGGAACTGAGATGTTTATCAGAAAGGTACTGTTGGAATCTGTTTGTGGACAGGAGAGAATAATATTTGAGGCTATCCAGCAGTGTGTCAGGAAGGAAATGCCTTGGGGAGGAGGGCATCCAGAGGCCATCTTGGCAAAGCTTCTCTGGCTCCAGGCCATGGGGCTACTTTCTGCTAACGAGGCTGCTCACTTGTAGTCTGAAGAGTCTGAACTCCTTCTGGCCTCACTCCCTCCCTTAGCCCGGAGCTCTTAGAACAGGCCTCAAATTCCTAAAATAAAGCTCCCTTCCCTTCCCGGTGAGAGGTCTCTGCCGCCACCCTCGAGCTGACCTAAAGTCTCTGCCAGTCCTCCTCTGACAGCACATGGGGCTGTCAGTACCAACAGTTTTCTCTCCACAGGTGTGTCACCATGATGTTGAACAGGCTCATGCCGAGCACCATCAAGAACTTCTATTTGGCTGGCTGCAAGGTGAGGATGGCGGGGTGGGGTATACGGGCCCTGGGATGCCAGAACTTTCAGAGCACCCGGGCCCTGGATGTCATCCATGAGGCCTAACTCCAACATGGCTACTCAAAAGCACCAACTCAAGAGTAGAAATACTTAACTTTCGAAAGGGAAAGAAGGAAGGAAGGAAGGAAGGAAGGAAGGAAGGAAGGAAGGAAGGAAGGAAGGAAGGAAGGAAGGAAATTAAAGATGTGTGAGCAAGAAAATAGCTTGAAAAGCCTTAATCTTGGGATTCAAGAGCAGTTTCTAGCATGACCTTTTCACCAAGGCAGCAAATACCTTCTAGAACACAGCCGAGACCGAGCTCTTATCCCACCTAGGTCCAATCAGTCACTGTTGGGAACAGTAATGCAATGCAGCTCTCGTTATCAGAGGGCACTGATTCCCAAGCCTTCCCTCCTCATTTCAATCCCCTGCCTCACATCTACCGCTCACTGACAAGTGGCACACCGTGGGATTTCAGGGCAACAGTTACCCACAGCCAGCATGTCATGATGCTATATCTAAGAAATATACCAGTGTCTGTCAAAGAACCACCTAGTTCTCAGTCACTCCATACACAGCACTAGAAAGTCACTCTTGGTAACATCCTTGTGTTCTGGCTGCCATTTCTCAGCAAGTCTTTAGCCCAGAAACACCCATGTCCTCAGGACATGCAAGGTCTGCCAAGACCTTCTCAACCCTTGTCCTCAGGAAATGCAAGGTCTACCAAGATCATTTCAAGATCCCTGGTTCTAGGAGCCCTTTTCACATTTCCTTTTTTCCCTCTCTCATTTTTATCAGCTCTTCGACAATTTTTTACAGTATATATTAACCATATTCACCCCATCCTCCATCTTCTCCCACATCCTTTCCTTTTCCCTAACCAACAAAATGTCCTCTGTTAGCTTGCTTAAAACCCACTGCGTACAGTTTGTGCTATCCTTATGCTATTGGAGACTGGTTGACTTACCAGGGGTCACAGATTTAAAAAGTGTCTCTCCCAGCAGCTATCAACACAATAGCTTCTAGGGTGGGCTTGGTGCCCACCTCCCCTACAGGTCCTGTCTTTTCATTCTTGCTTCTAGAATGCATGCTGGAGTAGCCTCTGAACTCCACATGGGTTAAGCTTCTCCAGACTTGCAGTGGGGTCACTGAAGGCAGCCCAGGGTCTTCAGCACACACGCCTCTGCTCAGACAGTCTGAACAGTAGCTGAACCAGTTACTAAAGAAGGCACCTTGGAACCTCAGTTTCTCCATCGGTGCCATAGGGATAACTGGGAACTGACCTCACAGGGAGTGGTTTAAATCGATGGAGTTCAATCCTCTGATGGTTGTGAACACGCTCCACCACCCCACCCTTCCACACTCCCAACCTTCCCCCGCTCCTACCCCGGTCCCCACCCCAGTAGAGTTTGTATGAAAATGGGGCACATCTGCACGCAGTGTCGCTGCAAGCCAGCAGAGGGGGCTGGGAACTAAGCATGCTTTTTCCAGCGCCTTCCTATTTTGCCTCCTCAGTACAAGGAAGAGCAGCTCACCATAGCCTGCGAGAAGTGGCTGGCGATGAACTTGGTACCTCTAGTGGGGACACAGATCCACCTCCGGCACATCCCCCAGAATCTGCTGCACAAGGTGCTGAAGTCCCCCAGGTCAGAGCTGGTGTGCTGCCCGCAGGGTGGGGGTGGGGAGAAGCAGGCACTGTGGGGGACAAGGAGCCGTCCCCAGTCACGGCCAGACCCACATCTCTGTGGACTTGCCCTTTAGTTCCCAGTTCTCCGCTCTTCTGAATAACCAGGCCTTGGATGGGAGCCAAAACTCAGGGTATTACACGTGGAGTCAGGTTCTTTATGCTCCCCTAGGTAAGGACCTGCTGATGTCAGCTGTCTCCTTATCTGACTAGGTCAGAAAAGCAAAAGACTATTGCTTAAATTATTAAAAAAAAAAAAAAAGAGGAAGAAACCCGACAACATTCATGTTTTATTATGGAAAATAAAGAAAGGCAGAAAAAGAAAAGAAAAACTTCTCACCCCAAACAAGATTTCATGTCTAGTCCCTTACTCCTTTACTGAAGCCTAAATATCCAACTGCCTGTTTGGCCTCTCTGTCAAAGCTAAATGCCTGCAACTTTCAGAGGCCCCTGCCCTTGCTGCTCACCCCTCTCCTAGGACAATGTCCTCAGGACACATGAGAACCTTGGGATTCCTCTGGATACTATTTTGATTTCACCTTGACCATGAGGCCAATTGTTTCCAAACTGAGTACTCCACAGTGCCTGTGCCAAGGCCAAGCCTCCATCATCTCTCGTGGCCCATGGCAGGGCCCGCTAATGATACACCTACCCCCAGTGTTGATCTCGCTTCTGGCTTTCATCTCCACAAGTAACATCTGGTTCTACCATCTCACAGTCTGACACAGCCACACACATGGACCTTCCTCGGACTCTCTGCAGTGGTGTGGCCACCCTGTGCATGCTCCCTTCCGCCTGAAATCCCTGTCCTGTCCTGCCGAGCTCTGTCTCCTCCTTTCTCCAGCTGTCTAGGGAGCCGTGGACAGCTCTTAGCTTTTAGCTGATTCCTGATGTTTTACCAACGTTCTCACCTTAGCTACTGGCTTTCAGCGCAGGTTTTTCTTCATCTCAGATTATTTCCTTACGTTATACTTCTAGAAAAGAAATTGCCAAGATGAACGGACTGTCTGTTTTGAATTCCTCTTTTAAAAATATTTTATTTGAAAATTTTAATCTTCAGGAAAAACAAGAATAGTGCAAAGGAACCCTGGCTTCTCAACTTGCAATAGTTTGCCTCTAACTACAGTCACCTTAAGCTGTGCACAGCCACCCTGAAAATGCATTGGGATGCCCCAAACTTCCCTGACCTCACAGCTACCACAAAGCCACTGCAGGGTGTCCATTGTTCACTGTGTGATCTCTTGGTTGACAGGGCTGCCATGCCAGTATGGTTGCCAAACACTGTGAGAAAGGGCCACACCATACTTACCACTCTCGGAGGAAAAGATCAAGATCTGAAGCTTGCTTTCTACTACTGAGTGTGGATGGCTTTATTCCACCACAGAGTAGAAAAACTCATCCAAACCCCTTTCACTCCCAGGTACACCCTTTGCCCGGAGTCACCCACCTTTGTGTTCTGTCCCTGTTCTGTTTGCCTCATTCTTTACATATATGTGAATACACACACACATACACACACACATACACACACACACCTCTCTGAACTGGAGTAAACTATGTACAAGTGCTCCTTCACCCCAAATGCCATTAGGGGTGGTTTCCTAAGAAAGAGAATCTCTTTTAAAGATTTCTGTATTTTTGTATTATATCTATATCTATATCTAACTATATCTATATCTATATCTAACTATATCTATATCTAACTATATCTATATCTAACTATATCTATATCTATATCTATAGCTATATCTGGGTGTTTTTCATCTACATGTACATTTGCACACCAGAAGAGGGTATTGTATCCCATGGGACTGCACTTACAGATGGTTGTGAGCCACCATGTGGGTACTGGGAATTGAACTCAGTGCCTCTGGAAGAGCAGCCAGTGCTCTTAACCTGTGAACTATCCCCACCTGTCCGCCAGCCCCAAGAAAGAGAATTTTAAAAACTTTAATAACAAGGAAACTTGCCATTGGCATGATACTTGGATATCACTGGCCTAGTGACATTGCTTTCTCTCCCCCTAATTCAAGGCTTAGTTTCAGACCAAATGTTAGGTTGCCAAGTATGCTGGTTAATTTTTATTGTCAACTCGACACGACCTAGAGTCACCTGGGAACAGGGAACCTCAACTAAGGAACTGCACAGATTAGATGGGCCTGTGGCCACATCTGTGACAAATGTCTTGACTGATATGAGAGGGGCCGGCCTCTGTGGTACCATCCCCAAGCAAATGGACCTGGGCCGTGTAAGAAAGCTAGCTGGGTGTGAACCAGGGCATGGGAGTGAGAGAATGAGAGAGAAAAAGAGAGAGAGAGAGAGAGAGAGAGAGAGAGAGAGAGAGAGAGAGAGAGAGAGAGCGCCAATACGCGGTGCTCCTCCATGGGTTCTGCTCTTCATGCTTGAGCTCCTGTCCTAATTTGCCTCACTGATGGACTGTGACCTAGAAGTGCCAACCGAAATAAACCCTTTCCTTCCCCGAGTTAGTTGCTTTTGATAACAGTATTACATCACAGCCACAGAAAGGCAACGAGAACATCAGTTCTCTTTGGGACTCTTTTCAGATGGCTCTTGGTGCTCACAGACAGTTTCTAAAGACATGCTCCCATTTGGTGACTTTCAGAGGTGGAGATCATATTCTATTTTAAAGGAATATTCGCAGTAAAATGAAAGAATGCAGATGTTTGTAATGTTTGTGTGGTAGAAAGTAACCCGATCTTAGAAATTCTGTGTCAAGGGGGTCAGAGATGACTCCATGAGTAAAAGTGCCTTCTCTACAGCCAAGAGGACTTGAGTTCAGATCCCAGCACTGCTGACAAACTGAGCGTGGTCCCATGCACGTCCGCAACCCCAGTGTTGGGGAGCGGTAGAGATGAGGGGATCGCTAGGGCTTGATGGCTGCCAGGCTAAAAGAAAAATGTGTCAGGGAGAGACACCGCCTCAAAGGATAAGGCATACAGTGATGACAGAAGAGGATACCCGATGCACTTGGGTGACCTCTGTTGGCCTCCGTGTGTGTGTGTGTGTGTTGTTCCATGATGGATCATTAACCTATTCCATAATTTAGATTTACCATGTGACACCCAATGCCCTCAAATGAACAGAGGAAGGAGGGCGGCAAGGTAGGGTCCGTTATCGAAGAAGATCCCAGAAGCCATTTCAGGAGCAGCAGGACGCTGGTGGGCCCCAGGCACTCTGCTCTAGTTCCCTATGTTTTTCTCACTCTTGTACCCACCACCCTGCGCTCCACCTTCCAACAGAGCAAAGGTCAGGACACGGAAGAATGTGTAAACATGGCGTCCTTAGACATGACATAACACCATCCATCCCTCCCTCGGGAAAGGCTGAGCTGTCCCACACGGGTAACGTTTGACTGAAAAGGACGGGGAAAAATAACATCTGACCACAGCCAGAACATGAGTGATGGTACAGGCCTGACAACATGCTCCCCCGGCAGGAAAATAGTTCCAGAGCATGACGTGTCAAATGTCTAGACTAGCCAACCTGGCAGACGCCGAGTGGAAATGGGGGCCTGGCCTTCTGGCCCTGTGCCGGAGGCACCTGCACAGATAGGCCAGGGCTTACTGCCTGAGGGTCTGCATCCCCAGCTCTCACAGCCTGAAGTGGACAGAGACTCAGTAGCCCAGACTCCTCACTTCCTCTCTCAAGCTGGTCTGGATCTCCAGCAGCCACAGACTTCACGCAACCCCATGCTGGGAGGGTGGAGTCAGACGGATCCCAGAAGGCCAGTGGTCATCCAGTCTAGTGCAGTCGGTGAGTGCCAGGCCAGTGAGAGGCCCTCTCGGAAAATAGGTAGAGAGAGTGTTTGAGGAAAGAAAACACATAATGTCAGTTTCTGGCCTCTACACACACATGTATGTACATGAACAAGTGTATAAGCGCACACCTCAAAATAGATAGACAGACAGACAGACAAGTAAAGAAAGAAAAAGTAAATGTGACCAGACTAGAGGGTCTCTTGTCAGGGCATTTGCTGAGAAGGGTTGGCACCCCACTTCCCACATCTAACCCAGCAGGAACAGCTCCTCCAGTAACTAAACACCAGGTGCCATAGGTACTGCATGTTCGTCCTTCCGGTGCCCCCAACCCCGACACTAAAGTCACTGCCTCTTAGAGCAGAGAGCTGATAGAAAGTTCTGCTGGCTCCTGGGCCCACAGCCTGCCTCCAACATGACATCCTCTCCCACTCATCCTAGAAGTGAGGCCTCCCAGAAAGAGGTTGACCAGGCCTGGGATACATGTCCCGAGAAGTTGTGAGAGCCCAGAGCACACATGCGCACGCACACACAAATACACACACGTACAGCCGGGGTTGGAGCATTCCTGGGCCCCACTCAGCTGACCTGCCAGATAACCACTATCCCTTCACCCCCAGCCTGTGAGAAAGACACAGGATCAATGGTCTTTTCTCAGCAGAAGCCTCTACTTCTGCGCTGTCCAGCATTTCCTCTCTGAAAGTCCCTTCTCCTTGACCTCACCTCTTTTCAGTTTTACTTTCCATTTGCAAACTATATACAAATATACACTGTACTCCTGACCTCCTGGGCCTCCGGGCGTAATTTGTTTGCCTAGAATGTGGTTCTCAGTTCATTTTCCTTGTAGAGATCACCACCAGGTGACCCTTGTTCTCCTGATTCTAATTTATGAAATCCTCATTCCAAGTTCTGTCTTCCTGGAAACCCCAAGGGCTATCCAGTTCCCAGCTACAGAAAAGGGTACCCTACAGCAGGGAGCCCAGTCGCTCTGTTTCCAAGATCCCCTGCTTCCTCTCTGTAAGCCAGGGAAGCTCAGAACCTCATGAGTTCCCTAAACAAAAGACACGGTGAGATGGTGTCTTAGTGGGGTTAAAGGTGCTTGCTATGCAAGCCCGATGCCCCGAGTTCTATCCCCAGACCCAAGTAAGAAGCTGGATGTGGTGGTGCACATCTGTAACTCCAGCACTCCTACTATGGGATGGATCGTGGAGACCTGAAAGCTCAAGGGCTAGCCTGCGCTACAGAGTACAGCCGAAACAAGGGATCTACTGCCTCAGCAAGATGGAAGGTCAAAGCTGAGTACTGACAGCTGTTCTCTGGCCTCACACAGATCAGAACATATGTGCACTTACACTCACATACACCATGGAATGCACACGCACACACGCATGCACACTCACACACGCACGCACACACACACGCGCACAAGCGCATACACTTGTAATATTGTTTAAAGAAGAAAGGCACCCCTGCCATCCTTGTCACACCTCTCCCACGCTATGCACTGTCATACATGGAATTTCTGTAGCTGGTCCTTCTCTGGCAAACAGGAACAATGCCGACCAATTACTGAGCGTTGTCAAATACAGAACACTCTGAATGGTTCTCCAGAGGGCTCATCCCCACAGCAACCCAGTGTGCTGGGTCCTTTCACAGACAGTTTTCATCCTGTGAGATGGAGATTATGGGAAATGAAGGATCAATCAAAGCTGTGTGCCCCGCTTCACCCCATGCAGCGGTGAGCTGGATTTGAACCCAGGCCAGAATTCCCTCAAAGCCATGGCTGTCACCAGATTCTAGTACACCTTTGAGACCCGTTATCTTACTGATTGATGGTCAAACCAACAAGGATGCTGATCTTACTGCTTTTTATTGAAAATGTTAAAATTTTGTATTGTATTTATTTGGGTGTATGTACACATGTGCAAGCGTGCATGCATGTGTGCATGCATATATCCTGGCACATGTGTTGAAGTCGGAAGAAAGGAAGGAAGGAAGGAAGGAAGGCAAAAAAGAAAGAAAGAAAGAAGGAAGGAAGGAAGGAAGGAAGGAAGGAAGGAAGGAAGGAAGGAAGGAAGGAAGGAAGACCAGAATATCAGGTCAGGAGTGGTTAAAGACACATCTGTAATCCCAGCACTCAGGAGGCAGAAACAAGTAGACCTCTGTGAGTTTGAAGCTAGCCTGGTCTACATAGTAAGCTCCAGGCCAGCTGAAAGTACATAGTCTCAAAAAGGCAAAGCAAAACAAACAACAAAATATCACCAGCAAAGCAGTTCACCTCTTTTCCCCAGTGCGATTCCATTCCTAAAAAGAAGGGAGTGACTGGGAGGTGCTTGTAGGTCCCTGATCATGCGAGTGAACTCTATTTGTAACTTGAACATCTACAAATAATGCATTATGCTGCCTTCCAAAACAGCATCCTTACAGTGGTAGGGGTACCACAACCTACTCACTGAGACCGGGCCATGCGCTCCCTCCCAACCCCTGATGATTTATTTAATTAGATTTTCTAATTCTGAGTGCTGTGCAGGGTCCTATGGAACAAATCCACAACCATCTCTTTTCATTATTTTTCTAAAGGTCTTTCATTTTATTAGTTCTTTGCTATGACAAACAGAGCAGCAATGGGCGTCCTTGTTCACGGCCTGTTCATGTGGGCGTGGCTTTCTCTATGGTCAGTGTTCAGAAAGGAGGTCTATTGTTTATGTGCAGCATTTTCCTTGAAAACTAGAATAAGAAGTCAGTGTCTGGTGCATGACTATGATTTTCTCCTAAAGAACGCATTTCAGTTACATTACAGTGGCTGCAAGTAAGTACCAGGGAACTTGCACGGTGCAAGGCAGGAGACTGAGTTCCTTCGGCATTGAAGTCTCCAAAGCTCTTGGATGACTTAAAAGCATGGGTGAATATTCTCCTCCTGGCTACTTCCTGCAAGAGCTAATGCAGCCATGCGACATGCAGCTGACATTGAGGCAGCACTGTCATCTACAGTGTTCAAGTTTAAGGAGTGTGCAATGAAGTTACAAAAACGGGGGGGGGGAGGAATCTCACAATGTCACAATGCTTTCAATACATTTATGATTTTATATCAGAATGTATCTGTCACTTTCCTGGTGTCCATGCAGCATGTGGGGTGGGGCTGCAGGTTGGACATGCCTGGAAATGCTTTTAGAGACTGATGTCCTAAATGCAGAGACCTCAACTTCAGCAAACGTCTTAATAAAAGCCAGGATGTGATGAACCCCAGATGACCCCTCCTGTCACTTCTGACTCGTCCTTGCTAAGAACTCAAGAAACTTTCTAGCCTTAAAGGCCACAAGTGTAGCATCTACTCCAGAAACCACACAGTTTGCTCCCCCCCCCACACACACACCCAGCTGACTAAACTCTCTGTGGGGACATGGCATCTGCCTCTAAGAAATGCCTTCCTCTTCCCGCCTTGCTGCTGAGGCCCAGACAGTGACCAACTTGGTTCTGTCTGGCCTGACTCAAGACTCTGCATCTGTAGGTGGCCTGGAAACCTACAAGGAACGCAGCAATTATACCATGTCCAGAAATAGTGTGGGAGGTGGGAGGGTGGCATTTGCGTTGCTCTTTGAGACATGAGCTAGCTTGGTTCTCACCTACAGTGACCCCTTGAGGTGGGGGATGAAGAGCCTATGACATAACTTATAACGAGGTGTTCTGCCCGAGGTCAGACACCAGAAGTATCAGCGGGTTTAAGAAGTGTCTAAACAGTTCCTTAGACGGCTGAGTCAGCAGGGCCTAGAGAGGGCCACAGTGGCTTTGGATACAGTGGCTTTTTTTTCACTATGTCACTCTGGCTGTCCCGGAACTCACTGTGGAAACCAGGCTGGCCTCGAACTCACGGAGATCCACCTGCCTCTGCCTCCCAAGTGCTGGGATTAAAGGCGTCTGCCACCACTCCATGTGGCACAGTGGGTCCCTGAGGAGACACCTCCTGCTGCTGTGGCCACAGCTTGGATTATGAAGCCAAGGGCCATCACTGCCATTTTGAGGAAGACCTGCCATTGCTGGACACATTGTCATGTGCCAGGCACTGCCCTAAGCACTTTGTCTGTGCGTGGTCAGCACAGTAATGGCCCCGAGGATGCACACATCATCCCTGAAACCCCTGACTATGTCCGAGTGCATGGCAAAAGGCGTGTTGGGGTTGCAGGTCAAATGAAGGCAGCTAACAAGCTGACTTCAAAATTCGAGGCTACCCTGGGGACATAGGGGTCAGCCCAGGAGATCACAGGAAGACTCTTACCACATGTGCAAAGGGAAGAGTCAAAGAGAGAAAGGAGATTGGAAGATGTTGCATTGCTGACTCTGCCAAAGAAGGGCCCGAAACCAGGGGATGGCAGAGCTTTCCAGGTACCAAGACAGGCAGGGGAAAGATTCTCCCAGAACCTCCAGGAAGGACCAGCCGATCCTGTTCACACCATGATCGGAGCACGCTGAACTCCATCTTGTACTTCCGACCTCCAGAATCTTGATGAATTTGTGTCCTCTAACGCTACCCTGTGACAGCTACAGCCACAGCTGGACACTTCCACGATGAATTCTCTCCGCCGGTCTTCACCACTGCCATTCTGAGAAGTGGCTAGGACTGCCCTTTCAGAGCCGAGAGAGCACAGCCATACCCTAGAGGCGCCGGACCCATGCCTGGGTCTGAGCCCAGAACCGTGTGACCTAAGAAAGTTACTCATCTCAGCCTCCAGACAGGCCAAGGTCCAGTGGGGCCGATGAGACACTCACTCTGGCTGCACAGTTTAGAAGGCAAGAAGGAACAACGGCTGACTGAATAACCTGACTTCTTAAGTATCTGTGTGCAATGTCTCACAGAGCCACGATGAACACAGACTGAAACGTTAAATAAACACAAGGCTGGGACCAACTTCAGCAGCTCTCAAAGCCGGGGGCATCTCTCTCCTTTCAGAGGCTCGTGTGCTATGGGGTTACAGTTAAAACCCGTAACGAGGTGCTGGAGAGATGGCTCAGAGGGTAAGAGCACTGGCTGCTCTTCCAGAGGTCCCGAGTTCAATTCCCAGCAACCACATGGTGGCTAACAACCATCTGTAATGAGACCTGGTGCCTTCCTTGCCAGCAGTACATTGGATGCTTAATAAATAAATAAATATTTAAAAAAAAAAACCCGTAACGACTTGAGAACACAGCTTTCGGTGAGAGCTCGCCAAACGAGAACACTTCAGTAGCAGCATGGCAGGCAGCTCGGAGTACAGGGCCCAGCCTCTGGTTCCTAGCTCTCCCTCAGCTGAGTCAAGTCGCCCTGAACAAGTTACTCAGCATCTTACTGTCCGAGGCCACTTAGAGGCTCTGGCTGGCTGTGTCTCACCCCCAGACTCGTTTCTACCTTTCCTTTCTCTTCCAAGTGGCTTTTCCCTCCTAGTCCTAATGTTTCTTCTCCGTCTGCCCTTTCCACCAGGTTGTTCACCTTTAGTGAGTTACACCTCCTGAAAACCTTACTCATGTGGGTCTACCTGCAGCTGAACTGCAAGGTCCAGGCGATTCCAATCCATGAGACCATGCTGGCATTTTTTAGCAGGTAATGCACCGTAACATTGACCGACAAAACGTATGTATCTTGGTTTAAACCATGTTAATAAATTGATTAATCGTTCGCTTATTTATTGCATGGGCGTGCATGCCACGGATACACAGGGAGGTCAGGGGACGGCTTGCAGAAATCAGTTCTCTCCTTCCACTGTGGGAATCCCCGAGATTCACACTCAGGTTGCCAGGCTTGGTGGCAAGCACCTTTACTCACTGAGCCATCCCTCTATCTTTCTATCTTGCTTAAAATACTGCGAGGGGAAAAGATGTCGGTAATATGACTTTCATTAGCATCATCTGGAGAGCGTAGGTGAAGCCTGTGGTGACAAAAGGCTTCAGAGCACTTAGAAGAGACGATCACACACGGTTGTTTTGCTCTGAGATATCTAGATGCTTGGGGAACTGGTGTGCCCAGTGACAACCCTGATGCACAAGGTAATAATAGTTCAGGAAAATGACCGTGCTACACTGACCTTAAAACATCAGGCCAGAGGTTTTTCCCTTCTGTTTTTATAGATTGCATAGAGAATTCTGGGTTTTCTGGAAAAATAAAAACATTCGAATGTGCAGAAGTTTCCTAGCACGAATCTAGCTTCTTATACTGTAAAAACTAGTGGTTAGAGTGACGATACTGAGTGCCCGTTGAGTGTGTCTTACCAGGCACTCCCGAGAAAACTTTCTACTCATTACCTCTCTTTATCGGCACAATAATGAGGGGCTCTTGTTCATTTTAATCTCTTTCTGTCTTGTGTGTGTGTTTGTGTGTGTGTGTGTGTGTGTGTATGTGGTGTGTGGGTGTGTACATGCACACGCGCAAGCATACATGGGCGTGATGCATATGAAAAGTATGTGTGTGCACACAGGTTTATGTGTGAGCACAGGGGATGGAGGCCAACCTTGGGCGTTGGTCTTCACTTTCCACCTTGTCTGCAACAAAGTCTCTTGTCTGCAGTTACATGCAATAGGTGAGCTGGCCATCAAACTGGGTCATCTCCCGTCTCTGCCTCCTATCTCACCACAGGATCCCTGGGTTACAGACACATGCGCCACCCAGCCTGGATCCTCATGGGTTCTAAGGATCCAAACTCAATCTCTCTTGCTTGCATGGTGAGCAGTTTACCTGCTGAACCATTTCCCCGAGTTAAGGTCCATTCTTGCTCAGGGACAAGGGTTTCCATCCATGATTGACTGGCTCTGTTACCCCTGGGCTCATGTTTGACACAGAGCCTTGTGGTGGCTACGAAGCTTCTCACTTCACGATGACCAGAAAGCAAAAACAAAGTAAGGATTAGAGTTGTGCTATCCCTTCCTAGAACAGATATTAGAGGCCTCTTTTCTTCCCACTAGACCCAAAACTGAAGGCTTCTCCATCCCTAGTGGCCAAGTCTAACCGATGAGCTTATGGGGAATATTTAAGAACAGACCATAATTTATTTTAAATATGAACTCATATTCATACATCCCAGATGGTGGGTGAGTGTGGTGACCCTGTAGCCAGAGACCATCCCAAGTCCTTGTAAGGAGCCTGCTCTCGAAAGAAAGCTGTGGGGAACCTGACTGTCCTCTCTGGTCCATGTTCTTGCAGGAATAGAAATCGGGGCCTCTTCGCATGATGAGGCATGTTCCTTGTACATAGGAACTTAGCAGATAAGTATGTCTTCACATGTTAATGAGCAAATTATCCTGTTTGAGCCAAGTTTCATGCGGCTTGTTTTGAAACATCTCATCCATTCCCGGAACATCTGGGCGGCGTGCTAACTGCAAAGCCTGCTCTTTTCTTGTCTTGTTATTTGGGGAAAGCTTTACTGGTGGCAGAATTGTGTGTGCTGTGCTCTGTTTCTATATAATTTGCTTGAAACCCAAATGTTTTAGTCCCACCTCCCCCGGTCTTTTAATATCCCAGAGACACTCTTTCCAATGAGTCATGCCCACCAGGGAAAATTACCACTTGGCTGC
The DNA here is from genome assembly GCF_014885135.2 of Alexandromys fortis. Lineage (NCBI taxonomy): Eukaryota > Metazoa > Chordata > Mammalia > Rodentia > Cricetidae > Alexandromys > Alexandromys fortis. The sequence goes on from NW_026068042.1 coordinate 3,993,795, forward strand.
AGGTCAGCTCTTGTCTTCTTCGCACAGGGAGATAGGGAGTGAGCTATCGTGTAGTGACTCACTGGAGCTGTGGTGAAGGTGTGAGGAAGATATGCTAGGAGGGAGTGGAAGTGTGGGCCCCTCCACCAAGGATGGGCTTCGTGGGGCTGGCCCATGGGTCTTCTTCCCGGTGTCTGGTTAGTGCACAGACACTTCTCTGGATACTGACGCGCATTTAACCCCAAACCTCACACTTGCATCTACCCAACATTGCCTCAAACCCTAGATCCTTCCCTTTTCCTCGGGACTGCTATTCACCTGAATCCACGTCATCTCACTGGTCCAGCCTAAGCCCTGAGGACAGCATTTTCTACTGAGGCGGAGAACATATTGGCAAAATCATTTGAATGCCCGTGATCTTAAACCATCTTCTTGAGAAGAAATGGACACTGAGGACCAGACATTATGGCGACCTCCAGCGTGAGACTGTCAGAATGTGGCCGCAGTGAGACAAGCTGATTAAATACTAGAGAGCAAGGGTGTGCCTGCAGCTAACCAGGGAGGCGGCAGAGCTCCAGCCGTGGGAGCAGTCTGGCCAGCTAGGCATCCTGAGGGAGGATAAGAATAGTACCCACGGCAGCAGTCATGTGGCTCTGTTCTCACCTGTTCCAGGCTCATCCTAAGAAAAGCTAGAAGCAAATATAGATAGATATATATGTCTGAGTTATTGCTACTCCATTTTTTTCCCTCATGGACTTGTACAAAATGTTTCATTCATTCACCAAATACTTCCCGAATGCGTACCACACGCCCGGCACACTCACAGGAGGATTCTTGACTTAGCCAGGTGCTTTTATTGCTAAGTACACCAGTGTAGGAAGGGAGCCTGTGCTCCCACATAAGCACATATGGGAACACACACATGCACACACATGCAACGCACACCCACATACTTGCACATGTGCACACGCGCACACATGAACATGCAGACGGACAGACAGACACACCTTGGCACCTTATAGGCTGTTTCTTCCCAGTGATTATTTTGGAAAAATAGACAGGCTATCCAGGCTGTGCAGAATGAATCTCAACATCTCCTTATAGGAAAGAATGTGTAAGCAAAGCTAATGCTTCCCTCCGCCGAGGAAAAGCTCCCATTACCTTCGACTTACTGCAGAATCCGGGAGAGCTGCTACACTGTGATAAAACACAGACGGAAGGAAACATGGAGAGAGAAGGGTTGACTTCAGCTTCTAGGTTATAGGCCATCCTGGAAGGAAGCCATGCAGCCACCACAATGGAGAGCTGCTTACTCACTTGCCTGGATTGCGCTCCTACTCCACCCAGGGCCACTCACCCAGGGGTGACATGGCCCGCAGTGTCCTGGGTGCTCCCACGTCAACTGTTAATCATGCCAATATGATGGAGGCGATTCCCCTACTGAGGTTGTCTATGCCTAGGTTTGTCTAGCTTCTGTCAAGTTGACAATACCCAACCAAACAGCTAGTAAAGCTGTTTTATCGTATGCTTGATAATGACCAAAGCAAAAAACTTCATAGTCCATTTAAAATATTATTTATTGCTGGATGGTGATGGCAAACACCTTTAATCTCCCTTGGGATGCAGAGGCAGCGTAGTCTACATTGTGAGTTCCAGGATAGCCAGGGCTACACAGAGAAACGCAGTCTAGAAAAAAAAACTATAAATATTATAAAACCTATTTATTTATTTATTTATTTATTTATTTATTTATGGGGGTTTTGTCTGAACGTACGTCAGCCTATACCACATGTATGCAGTGCCCGCAGAAGAGGGCATGAGATCTTCTAGGACTGAAGTTAAAGGAAGTTGTGAGCTTGTCATGTGGATGCTGAGAATAAAACCCGGGACCTCTGGAAGACCAGCCGGGACCCTTAACTGCTGAGCCAACTAAACCGTAGAACATTTGTGTGGAAAAGCGCACAGACCCTGAGAGAATTTTCACACTGAACACACCTGTGTGCTCAGGCCCAGTGTACAGCATTATGCTCTCTCTCCTACAAGTCTTTGGTCCGCATCCCACATCAGCCATGACTCCAGTAGGGCCTTGGACCAGAAACCCAACCCTGGCACATGGAGGTGACCACGCTCAAGTCCCAGATGAGAGTTGAGGAGAGTGACCCATGACGCCCTTGGCAGAAGAAACTGAGCAACGGTGGCATCTTTGGGCCACTGTGGAACTGGGTTATTTACCCCGTGTTGGGGTTAGGAGTAAAGGGACCATTTCCTGCCTGTTTGACTCCATAAGGTGTCTAGGTTTTCTGTCAGGAGTTGTCATGGAAACAAACAAACAGTAACTAATACACCCAGGTATAACATCTTCAGATTCCTCCGTGGTCTGTACCTGGTGGCTCGGGTTTGCAGGGCCAACAGTGATATGAGCCTCACACTGACACATCCGCAAGGAAGCTGACTCCAGCTGATGGTGGAAAGGGGGAAGTGAGAACGCTGAGGCTGGAATGATCTTTACAATTATAGTCTGTGACCTCGGAAGGAAATTTGCCTCCTGCACCTCCTTTCAGGAGGTGGGGGGGGGGGCACACCTTGAAAGCAGGACCCAGAGGCGACCAGTCTGTGTTTGAGTTTCCAGGACCTGTCTTCCCTAAGGGGTCAATCCCTGGGGGTTGAGGAACCTTAGACAGTTTGCTCCTGAAACCATCAATGAGATCTGGGAAGTGACTGGGAAGATGGGAAGACAGGACCTGGAATTCACTGGCACAGCCAGGCAGGAGGTCCCCAGACTTGTTCCTGTTTTATGATGTTGGGTTCACCGGGGTCGCACAAAGATGGGGACAGACCACCGAAGTCTAATAATCCAGAAGCAAACTTTATTCCAGGAAAATAAAAATTACAAAAATAAATCTTCACAAAAAACTTATCAGCGAGCTGAGATCCCAGCCAGAGATGGATTTGTAAGGCTGTGGCAAAGACTGGTTTTTGAACTCCTCCTTTTATAGCAAGCATTAGGCAATAACAAAAGAATTTTTGCAATCTCAAGGTAAAACTCGGATACAAATTGCCCTTCTTTGCAGTTTCCATTAACGGAGATTTTCAGTTAAACTAGCATTTGTATTTAGTCCATTGTTTTCCCCCGGCATTCCCTGATAGTGTCTACCACGGCTCTGCGCCTCCCGACACTGCCAGTTTCTCATAGCTGGGAAGGTATGGAACAATATAAAACCAAAAAGTCAAAAGTCACATACATCCCATCATTTAAAAGTTAACTCAGCTCACGTCAATTTCTGGTCATGAGTGGCGGGGGGGGGGGTGATCTAAAAGCTGAGCCTCAGTTTGCAGAGTGACCCTAAGTTTGCAGAGAGCCGCTTCAGCCCCACAAAAAGGGATATGGGTTGTAAAGCGGAGTAGCCCACTGTTAATAGTTACTCCTTAAACTGCTGAGAAAGCTGCTGACAGCCCGCTCTCATTCTCCTAGGCTGACAACTTTATATTTCTTTATTTCTACATTCTAATTTTTGGAATCTACATTTTTATATTCTTATTCTTGGACTCTTCCTATGACATCGATGGAAGTTTGCTGTCACCATCAAGACAGGTAGAAAGGTGCTAAGGCTAGACCTGTGTGATGGCATAGACAGAGGATGTCTCCAAGCCATAGGGGAAGAGTGAAGTTGATTGGTTCCAGCGGGTCACACCCCTCAGGCCCTTTGAGATTTTAGAAAATCAGAGGCTGCCAGGTAGGTGGAACTCTATGTGTTTGGTGATGAATGCCACCAGGAGCAGCGCCATGTCCCCAAGATGCCTGAGTCCCAGGAGGACTTAGGTACAGGAGACTTTGCTGAGTTCCAGCAACTGTGCCAAGTACGTGCCAAGCACCGTCACCTCAGTTTCTCCCACCCATCCAACCAGACACACATGATTCTTGTCTCCACAGAGGAGAATTAAGCTCAGACGGGTTCAGTCACACGACTGATGGGTAACCAGGCCAGGAGTGGACCATGGTGTGCCTGACTCCAGGCCTCCATATTGGTTGGTTGATGGGCTGACCACGGCCTCCCAGATCAACCATAGCAGCATGTCCTCGGCACTTTCCCAGGGTTATGGAACTCAAGTGCTTGTCTCGAAGTTCCTCCCCAGTTCTCTGAGACATGATGGTTGTCCAGAGAGGGCCGGGAGGACAGTCCTTCTGGCCCAAGTACTTTCCCAAAGGGAGGACCAGGCCCTGGTCTCCTCCAGCAGTCCTCTCACTCCCAGCAGAGTAGCAAAATGGGAACCTTATGGCTTCTGTGTTTGAGGACGACACACTTCCCTCTAGGCCTGGCCTCTCCCTGCCGTGGTTGCATCTGACTCTATTTAAGCTGCGGATTACTGAGACCCTTATGTCAAGAGCGGTAGGTGTGGGTCCCCATGAACACATCTTTCCCTGGGAATCTGACCTTCTCTACCCATTCCTGACTTTCAGCCTGTGTTGCAATTCATCAGCGTTAACATTGGCACAGGGCCTCACAAAACGGTAGCAAAACCAGGGACCCATAGCTGTTCTTGGGTTTGTCCTAATTCTACCAGCAATGTTTTAAAAGGTCTAATTTGGTTCTTCCTGCAAGGGCCACATCGTTAAAGAGTCAGATGTTCGATTCTGGGGTGCAAAGCCTGGCCAAGGTTGTTTTCTGTGAGATGGAGCTGACAGAACTTACCTTGTCTGTTCCACAGATTTGTGAAACTCAAGAAAATGTAAATTCCCTGTAATGATGGGCTTATGTTCCTGTCAAACACTTAATACTCATAATCTAGGCACCTACTATGTGCACAGCTCAGAAGCAGAGGGGAATGTAACCACTCATCTCTTTGTATTGTCTAGATGGTCCCTGCTTCCACGCTTCTGCCTCGTTCTAGCCCTGCTGCAGAAACCACTGGTCTCTAGGTCGTGGCTTTCAGCGGCTCGTGCATTCCAGAGAGTTCTCTGAAGACTTTCTGTTCTTCTCTTCCAAGCTTTCCCAAGAAGTGCTGCTTTCTGGAGCGAGATGCCGGACAGACCTGGATGCCACTCTTCCTTTGCCTGCGTCTGCACGGCATCACCAGTGGTAAGTGTCACCACCTAAGTGACCGTGTGCAGGGGGGAGGGCTCTTTGGGATGAACCCCCAGCAGATATTGCCTCAGACACCCCCCAGAAGCCCCAGGAGATGTTGCCGCAGGAATGCTCCCTGGGATGGTCACTCTCAAGATGTATGACTTCCGTCTCAGTCACCCCACCTGTAAAATGGGGGATAAGCAGAAGTTCCGCGAATAGCATGATGGGCGGAAAGGGCCGTCACAGTTTGCTTTCTGTTGTTGTGATGAACAAGTTAGGAGGGAGAGGTTTATTTGGGTTACACTTCCAGGTCTGTTAGGGAGAGAAACCAGGGCAGGAACTCAAGCAGAAACAGAGAAAGGCACCATGGGCTTTCCTGCTCATTCCAAGGTTCACATTCAACCAGCTATCCTATAAGGCCCAGTCCACCTGCCTAGGCATGGTACCGCCCACAGTGGGCCAGGCCCTCCTACATCAATTATCAATCAAGAAATTGTCCCCACAGACAGACCTACATACCAATCTGAGGGAGGCAAGTCTTATGTCATGTTGACAGCCAAGCCTGGCTTCACACTTGTGACTCCTGCCTTAGCCTCGTGAGTGTGAGGATTGCAGGCCTGTGTCACCACCAAAAGCACCACCCCCCATCTCTTTCCTTTGTCTTGAGACAGAGTATCATATACCCCAGGCTAGCCTCAAACTCAGTATATAGTCAAGGATGACTTTGAACTTCTGACCCTCCTGCCTCCACCTCCGGAGTACTACGGTTACGGATGTTTCCCTACACTCGTTTGTGTGGTGCTGAGCATCTGAACCTGCTGAATTATGCATGCTAGGCAAGCACTCTACCCCTGAGCTGCAGGACACACCCATCACCCAAGGCTGTCTCATTGAGTCACTGCTGCTGCAGGGGATTAGCTTCTAGGTCACTTGTTTGGCATTTTGGGAGAGAAACTGGCTCTCTCTTAAAGCATTCCTCCGGAGAAGGAAATGCAGGCTTCCCGGATTCTGTACTATGGATCCAGCTCCTTCATCAACTGGACCTCAGTCTTTAGAGGTTTAGAGGTCAAAGTTCATTGCAAAGCCATGCTCAGCCTGGCTCTCTCCTTTTCCCCCCATCTGTGAGCTACTCTGTCTCTGGTTGCTAACATGCTCAGGCTAAGCATATTCACCTCAACTTTATTTCCTGTCCCCCACCCCTGCGGTGAATACCGAGCAGAGTATGAGACCAGAAGAGTTCACTGCCGTTTATTGGCTTTAGAATTGGCTGGACTGATGTGGTACAACAGGCTCGGGGGTGACACTTTCAATTCCCCTTTATGACACACACTGGGACGTTTCCTACGGACTAACTCAACGTTTCCTTCATTGTATACACCAGGGACACATTTTTTTTTTTTCATTTGAATGCATTTGAGAAGCATTGTTCAATGACTCCCAAAGCTCCAGGTCTACGCCCTAAGTTAGGCTTTTGTTGCCTGGACCTCAAGCTCTGGGTCGAGGAAAGGTGACAGGATTTGGAAAGAGGAGGAAAATATTGTCCTTATGTTGTGGGCAGCTCAGGAAGCCACTTGCTGAGAGAGCTGCCCCTAAAGGGACTTTTGAGAACGATTTCAAAGCCATTCCCAGATCTGTGGATGTGGTAATAGCTGAAACCCTGGGAGTGGCTGATGCAGTCAGGAGCTCTGGCCAAGCTGCTTCTAGATGCTCTAGTGACATTGATAACATCATCATTTTAGCCCCGGCCCCCTGCCAGGCAAGGATTGCAGCCAGGAGACTGGAAATGCCGGAACCGAGGGGATGGTGTGTTCTGTAATTTATGACTATCTTAGGGACTCTGGGAAAGTGTGGATGGAAATAAAAACAGAAGCTGATCAGTGGACAACTCACAAGAGTTCGCTTTCTCCTTCTCCAGCATGAATCCTGAGGATTTGAACTCAGGTCATCAGGCTTGACAGAAACTCCCTTTTCTCTGAGTTATCTCAATGACTGCTGGGTTTTTTGTTGGTTTGTTTGTTTTGTTTTGTTTTCTGAGACAGTCTCATTTTACCCAGAATGGTTTTGAACTTGCTATGGCTGGTCTCATGCTTCTGATTCTTTTGTCTTTACTTCACAAATGCTGGGATTACAGGTGTGTGCCACCATGCCTCGTCAGAAGCAGATTTTATATATAAATATATATATAATTTTTTTAAAAAGATTTATTTATTTATTTATTTATTTACTTATTATGTGTACAACATTCTGCCTCGATGTATGCCCGCACGCCAGAGGAGGGGGCCAGATCTCAGTACAGATGGTTGTGAGCCACCATGTGGTTGCTGGGAATTGAACTCAGGACCTCTGGAAGAGCAGCCAGTGCTCTTAACCTCTGAGCCATCATCTCTCCAGCCCCTATATATAATTTTTGATTTTATGGAGCGGAGGGTGAAGTTGCCTGCAGAAGTCAGAAGAGAACATCAGGTCCCCTAGAACTAGAGCGATAATTGAGCCGCCGGTTGAAGGTGCTGGGATTGAACTCAGGTTCACAGCAGCAGGAACACAGAGCCACTTAGCTATCTCTCCAGCCTTGCCAGAAACAGTTCACAGCCTAAGTAGCTGCTTCCCTTCTTCTCTGTAATGTTTGTTGATAATAACGTCAAGAGGATGGAAAAACCTTGGCAGTGTGTGGCGGATTGTTCAAAAGGAAAGGCCCTGCCTGGCCTGTTTCGGGGGCTTTGATGTCCACCTTCTACTTTAATGTCATTTCCTGAGAACCCATGAAGGTTCATCTGGCAGTGATTGCTCTGGCAGGGTTGTTGAGACCATGTTTCTCTAAGAATCATAGAACTTAAATGCTAGCATTATTAGATTTTTGGTACAGAGTCTCACTATGTAACCCTGGCTGACCTGGAGCTCACTAAGTATACTAGGTTGGCCTCAAACTCACAAAGATCCTCCTGCCTCTGCCTCCCAAGTACTGGCTTAAAGGCATGAGCCACCACATCCAGCTAACTTAAACTTTAATAAATAGTATATAGTACAAGACATTTCTTTTTTTTAAGATTTATTTATTTATTATGTATACAATATTCTGCCTCCATGTATGCCCACATGCCAGAGGAGGGGGGCAGATCTCATTACAGATGGTTGTAAGCCACCATGTGGTTACTGGGAAATGAACTCAGGACCTCTGGAAGAGCAGACAGTGCTCTAAACCACTGAGCCATCTCTCCAGCCCCCTACAAGACATTTCTTATTAAACTGAAATTGCTCTCCAGTTTGGGGCGATAATTTTATTCTTTTTGATGTTTCTTTGTATAAGTGTGTGTGTTATGGTGTGTTTACGTGTGTGTGCATCCATGCCCATATATGTGTAAACATGCAAACATGTGCCTTTTCCACCTTGTATATTGAGACAGAGTCTCTCACCAATTGGGCTGGTCTAGCTGGTCAATTTGCTCCAGGGATCTCCTGTCTGTCTCCGCAGCTCTGGGACTACAGTGTCCACCCAGAACTCTAATCTATACACTTGCGTGGCAAGCACTCTGACCGCTGGGTTATTTCCTTGGTCCCGTACATTGTTTTTCTTTTAAGAATAAGTTTGGAAGGGGGAGGGTGGAAGGGGAGAGGGGAGGAAGGAAGGGAAGTGGGAAAAAATGGATAGCTCAATAAAAGCAATAAAAAATTAAAAACTTAGAAAAGTATAAATTTGGAGTATGTATTAAAAAATAAGTGACTTCTGCATGCAGCCATAGTGATTCTTAGATATTGGTCTCCCATTTTAACAACAAACATGTAAAAAAAAAAAAAACTAGCCCTTTCTGCTTGCCTGAGGGCTCCTTTTTCTTTCTGTAAGTCAGACATCTGAGGTTGTGTTATGAATAAGCCCGTAACCACTTCCCCTTGTGTTTCTTTAAGGGAAGGATCTGGAGGAGTTAAGGAACATTAATTTCTTCCCTGAGTCCTGGTTGATCCGGGTTACAGCCAATCATTATCACGCAGTGAGTCGGCTTAGCAAACTGTCTTGCCTCTTCAGTTTTGCTTTTTCTGGACATACGGTACTCATTTGAAATCTCTGGGCCTCTTGAGGTCAGGGCATAGCTGGAGCTTCCTCTAGGGGAAGGGGAGAGGATGAGGTTCCACATGGCCTCCCATCTGGAAATTTCGCCAGGTTTGAAGAGCTATGGTCATACCTTCCTCCAAACCCATGCCCTAGTAGACACAAATATGAATGTGCTTATTATGGAAGCTGTTCAAACTACAGAGAAAAAAAACACCCTCAGACCATCCCCCAAAGACAATAGCCCCCGTCAACATTCCATTGTCTCTAACGCCTTTCAGTGGGGAGCCCATTCTTCGTACTAGTTTTTTTTTTTTTTTCCTGTAGTTTGAATTACTTGATTGTAGGAGATTCTCCACAGTAGAAATGCTGGCCCTCTGGCATATGTACAGCTTTGTCCCTGGTACATATTAATAGATGTTGGGACCAAGCGACCCCGTCCCCAGGAAGAAATACTTGCCCCGCTGTGCACACACTTGGCAGCATGGAGCATTTAAATCTCAAGCTGCTTTTGTTAACAGAGTCGGGAACAATGACATCTCATCCCTAAATATCCATTTCTTTTCTGACGGGCAAACGTGAGTGTTTTCCACGTGTCTGCTTTGTGGATTGTCCATACAAGCTGCCCTGCTTCTTGCACGTTTCCAACGGCGCACTCTCAGAGATGAAGCGGGGCAGTGTTTGAGTTCTGAAGATGCATGAGTCACGAGTTACAATTCAGCCAGTTCTACAAGTACTTATTGTGATGTTGGAGCCAGCCCTCTGAGTGCCCTTCTCCCCGCACGTTAGAGGGCAGCTCTGTGGAAAGGCCTTGCTTCTCCAGGATATAATTCAGAGCTCTTTTCTAAAAGTGGCCAAAGAGACAACACTGAGAAAGTCCCCAGCTCCATCTTTCCAGCCCCTGGCCCTGCCCAATCCTTCCTTCCAGCTCTGTCTGTAAGGTTTGCTCCTGAGGCCCACACCCCACTTCCCAGTCCCCTCTGTGGAATGTCGCACAGGGGCCTGCTCACTCTTCATTTCGTGAACATGGTCCCTCACATGACGATGCCGTTGGCATGCATCTTTTATTCCCCTGGTCACACTGCTTAGCCATCTCCCTCTCTCCTCTACATACTCTGGAAACACTGGGAACAGTGCCTGTAGATGGTAGATTTTCAGTAAATGTCTGAAGCTAAGACCGTGGGGCCTGGAGGCCCAGGAGTGGAAGGGTGGGAAGTGATGAGGGGTGCTTTCTCATGCATCAAGTAAGCTGTGTATACTTCCCTTCCAGCTGGAGAGCGGGGGCAACATGGCCCACCTGAAAGATCTTACCACACAAGCCATGAGGTTTGGGCTACTCTTTAGGCAGGTACTGAAAACTCGACCCAGCCAAGGGTAAGGGACACCCCTTCTATGCTGAGCGAAGGGTCTCCATGGGACTACCCGTGACCACTCTGACCTCCGGTAGTGGAGCCATCACACTCCTAAGAGATTCAGTTCATAAAACAGAGGACTGGAACAGACCAGTCAGCGATGTGATATGTGTGATCCAAATTTTCCCACTAGGGTGACCGATGGTCCCACTTTTCCCAGGGTGGAAGAGGTTTCCTGGGAGTTGCGTTTTCTTCCTAAAAGCAAGAAGCATCTGGGGAAACCATGAGCTAATCATCCCCCCACTAGCCCCCAAACACACACACAAGGACAGACAAGTATGAAAGGCTCAGCAAGTCTCCAGCCTAGGTAGTCAGACCTGCCTCATTCTGGTAGCTGGGTGAGTGGATCTCAGTCAAACCATGCTTGGCCAAGAAGCTCCAATGTGAGGCATTACAGTGCTCAGTCACAGGACAGGGCCTGGGGTTGGCAACTGTGCTCTGTCTTAGGCTTGTTACAATAGACATGTTTATATTTTAATGCCACGTAAAGGTAATTAGCAGAAAGAAATAATGAGCAGAAAGAACTCATGTTTCAGGGACTTGGGACCTACGTCTAGCTGATCCAGTATCTGGTTGCAGCGACCCACCAAAGTGGATTTTTGTGGCACGTCTCATAGGTCCATCACGCTGGAACAAAACCCACTGCCGCACATGGGTCGTTTAAGACCATACCTAACTCATTATTTCTCCCCAGTAAATGTTGGAAGAAGTTAGTAGCTGTGTCTGAGCAGAGACAGTTTGAGTGAGTCGCTCGAGTTTGGCGGCATCCTGTCGCCTTTGTTTACTGACGGCATCTCCCTCTCATTCAGCCGCTTCTCTTTCCCAACGTAGGAATACACCACTTACTCGGAAAGGATTTCTATATATGGATACTTCTTTGAGATAAAGGGAATCAAACATGATACTACCTCTTACAGTTTTTCTATGCAGGTAAGAAGCCAGAGCACCGGAAAGGCCCGCCTCTGAAGCAGCCACTCAGGGGCAGCCGATGCATATGGGATTAAAGGGAATCGAGGAATCATTAGTTGACACAGACCGTGTCTTAAAGCTCCGTTCACTCTCCTGTATGCGATGCCATGAGATTTTCACAGCCAGCTAGGGAGGTCGGTACCCATGGTGGACGAGGCTGTCCACTCTGAGTGACTTCCCTTTCATGCTGGCATGTGGCTTCTTGACAAAGTCAGGGTTCAACTTGTCTGTCCTGGGAGTCAAATCACCCTCAGCCTGTACATAATGGCTGATGTTTTATCCACGGTCATTCTCTGAAGAAGCGACAGGTAGTGCCTACACGTGAGAGAGGAGATGAGTCTGTCTAGAGTGACACGGGACAGTGTATGGGACATCTGGGGGAATCAGGCTCAGTGTTCTCCTGGAGCCCTCAGGAGAGGTTGCAGAAGAGCATTTAAGGGCAGGGCGAGTTGCATCTATTATAAGTCCCATGAACCTCCTGCCTTTAAGACGAAGACAAGAGGACCAACCTCGGAATAGTAAAGGTGTTAATCAAGCAACGGGCTTGCAACAGGTTTGCCCTAGAAAGTATTGTGTATATTTTATTTCAGTTTTGTTTTATCTGAAATGTGGTAGTTAGGGACGGAACTCAGGGCCCTGTGTATTCTAACCGTACGCTGTACCGTGGAGTACGCTCCCAGCCCAGTGCCAAACATATTTAGAAGTGAGGGGAGTAACAATAATGGGGACATGGTGAAGGACTGCTGTACTCCATTTAGGATCCACTTACAAATCTCTTTTATAAATCCCAAACTCCCTGAGAAACCATCTCTCACGTGACCCTTTGTTTCTGCTGTCAGTCACCATGCCTAGAGCCTAGAGGAGCTTTAAATGATTGAATCAGAGGGTGGATAAATGAATGAATGAATGAGTAAATGATGAAATCTGACTTTTAGTACCAGTGTGGTCACCACCTCCCAATGCGTCCCCACAGCGAGTCCCTTCTCTTCCTGGGTCCTCCATTCTTAGTCACCAGGCCCTCAGGCGTCTTTCTGACTGAACGGAAGAGATGAATTATGGAACACTACCGTTGACCCTTCTGTATACACTGTTGGGGCTTTATCCCAGCAGAACAATAAGGAAGCCTGATTTCGATGGCCAAGCCCTCGTCCACTGAAAGTGGTTTGCATATGGAGAGGTCTCAGATGTCACGGGGTTCCAGCTTGATTTCCTCAGGAAATTATGCCGTTTGGAGAATGGCCTCATGCTATCTGTATAGAATGAAACAGGAAGGTTGTGTGCCAGGAACTGTTTGCTAGCTCTGGTCGCCTTGGCCACAGGGTTACGTAGGACAGACGGCTCTCTTTGCAGAGAATAAGACACACGGACTTGGAGTGCCCCTCCCCCCTCTGCGAGCACAGCGCCATCAGCCTGAGAGCTGAGCGCCTGGTGAAGTATGAGATCAGAGCCCAGACGTTGGTGGACGGGAAGTGGCAGGAGTTCAGGACAAACCAGATCACGCAGAAGTTTGGGTTCATCAAGCCAGGCTGCAAAAGCCATGTGAGCATCCCCCTTGTCTGATTTTCCTCTTTCTCTTCTGTTTTTAGCTCCTTCCCTCCCTCACCCCGTTTTGGGCATTCCTATCTTCGAGTTACCAGTCATCTATCAGAGGATTGTTTCCAGTTTCTTAAGGATGAGCACGCTCTAAATGATACCAATGAAAAACCTCCTAAAACAAATACCAGTAGTTGTGGATGACTAACAAATCAAAACCAAGGGCACAGCAGACCCATCTTGTAGATGTCAATAGGTATTTACATATAGACGTAAGGTGTCACAGCTCATCAGTTCCTCTGAGATCCTTCCCAGACTATCTGCCTCCCATTGGCTAACCCAGGAGGCCAGACCCCCCCCCCCCGCCCCGTCAACCCCAGGGCGGTACCAACATCTAGGCAGACTTAGTACCTGCTTGGCATTTGGCGGCTACAGTCCCCAAATAGCCAGAGGTCAGACACAACAAGGGACTCTTTGGGCTGTGGGTTTTTTTTTTTTTTTTTTTTTTTTGAGGTTGGGGCTCTTACTGGTACCCTATTGGGAATGGTGCTGTGCCACAAACCAGGGTCATTCTGGGTTCAGGCCTTGGGGAAGCGTTAGAATCACCTGGGGCTTTGAGCTGCCCCTGTTGGTGATCAGGAGACCACACAGGTGATGGTGAGAACAAAGGCTGCCCAGGTGGGCCCTAGGTTTAACGCTTCTGAAGGCTTCCCAAGGTGTTTCCTGGGGTGAGGTGGGGCGGGGCGGGGATGGGAGGAGGGGAAACTGGAATCAGGTGACAGCACAGGTGTGGCCTTGGGACAGCTCCCAAAGATTTATACTTTACTGTATCTAGATTATGTCTAAAATGTTGTTTGTTTATACTCTCCGTGGGCTGCTCCGCGGTAGCCAGGGTTGGGAACCAGGACCTTCTGCGGCTGTCTTTGGCGCAGCAGCCTCATCCTGAAAGTCTCCCTTGTTCTGTTTCGTTTCTTCTCCCAGGCCTTGAAAATCCAAACCGTGGGCATCCCAATCTAAGCCAGTTTTGCATTCATTTTCCCAGCATCTTGACAGTTTCCAGAGGAATCTGTGGGATCCCCCGCCCTGACCGACCTGTCTACATAAGAGAAAATAAAATGACAGTAACGAGGGGAGCCCAGGGTTCCACTGTCTGTGCCTGTGAGCTCCACCGGGTCTCTGCTCAGGCTCTCCCGGAATAGGTTAGCGGTAATCTGTTTGTCTTTTCATCCAAAGATATGACTGGGGAAAACTCATGTCCAAGTTTGCTCAGGCTGTCGACAGGCTAACCTTGCAGCTGCATGGCTAAGAGCCTCAGCTACTAAGGGGCTCACGCAGTGTCCTGCAGTCCTGCGACACTTCCATCCATCCCCTCTGGATTAGAAGTTAAACCCTTCCCTAAGAGAGAGGGGTTATACAAAGGGTCACCTTCGGGTGTGTCCACCTCTCTGGGTAGGTATTATCTTTGAGAGTATCAAGAGCTGAGGGTGTTCTGAAACAATGAGGGGGCATACATTCCGTCTGCTGGCTGCCGAGGGATGACACACAGTTGAGGGAGTTTTCTCCCCAACAGAGAATCTCGGGAGGTGGAAACGTGGAAGGTAGACCTGGGGGAAGAGTCAGAGCTAAAGAAATGGACTTTGGAAGCCTGTTTCCAGGTCTGTCTGCTCCCTCCTGTGTCCCACACTTCCACACTGTGGTTCCATTCAGGTCCAGTCAATGGGAAGTAGTAATGGGAGCTGGGGAGACAAGAGAGGAGAGATACTGGGGTAGCCATCACCTCCGGGCCACTGAGACACTCAGGCACAGAGTCTATGGGGTATCATAGCATCAGAAATGCCCAGTACCCTGGACAAATGATATCCTAATGCAATGTTTTAAAAACTCAAAACCAATGGAAAAAGAAATCACTATAGCCGAGATGGATGGACCATCGTGAGGTGCACACTTCTATGGCCAGTGCTCATATCAAAACATAGTGGAGCCGGGCAGTAGTGATGCCACCTGTAATCCCAGCACTCAGGAGGCAGAGGCAAGCAGATCTCTGTGAGTTCAAGACCAACCTGGTCTACAAAGCAAGTTCCAGAGCAGACGGTGCTGTTACACAGAGGGAACTCTGTCTTAAAAAAATAAAAAATAAAATACTAAAATAAAAACAAACAAAAACAACATAATGGTCAGGTCTTGGATGCCCCAGCCAGCCTCTCCTAGGCTCCCTCACCCCAACAAACACTACCCAGACTTCCGACACCACCAACTAATTTTACCACAGAGTCCAATTGGCTATTTTACAAACAGAAACACCCCTCGCCCATCGTCCTAGCTACTTTTCTTGCTGCTCTGACCCAGTACCTAACAAGGAACAAGTGAAGTAAGAAGGGTCTTGTTCGGGCTCACAATTCAGAGGTGCTGTCCTTTCATGCAGGCGAGTCAGGCCATCCGGAGCTGGAGGCAGCTGGTGATGTCACCTCTGCAGTCAGGAAACAGATGAATGCTGATGTTCAGTCTCCTCCTCTCTCTTCAGTCTGGGCCCCCAGCCCACGGATGAGAACACCCACATTTAGGGTGGATCTTCCCACCTCAGGTGACCAAATCTAGAAAAGCATTGAAGACACGCAGAAGTCTGTCTCATAGGTGATTCTCGATCCTGTCAGGTTGACAACCCATAGTCACAGGTACCCATAACAGTCACATACCTTCGTCCAGCTGCACGCGAGAGCTTTGACCCCAGTTGCCTGGAGGTGCAGTTTTACCAGACAAGCATGGTTGTTTCGCTCCTTAGAAAACCAGTGTTGCTTAGTAACAGGTTGCTGCTGAACAATGAGAGACAAAACACAGACCAGAGGTGACCACCATCACTGAGAAGCTTGGCAGGGAGACCCTCTGGTGTGGTTTTGGGGTCTCGTTGAAGATTTTGGGATTTTTTGATTTTTCACTCACAAATGGGTTATGCATGCGTGGTGCAGGAGATCTGTGGGTGTTGCTAGAAAGGACTGAAGTCTAGAAGCTTCTATTCCTCCTTAAGGATCCTCACTGTAACACACACACACACACACACACACACACACACACACACATATTTGTCTTTCTTCCCAGTGTTCCCCTCCCCCACAAAACAACAGGTTTAGGAATCTGTCTCACCACCCTGGGTGAAAAGAAGAAAAACATCATCCTCTAATACACTATTCATACAATCTCCATGAGAAAGTCCCCCCACGGAAGAACCATTGCCTCTAATGCTAAGATCTGCTCCTGTCCACCAGAGGGCACAGTTGACCTCGAACTTGGGAGTCAGAATTCCAGTGGCTGAAACTGGCAACCATTGTCCTCGTTAGCATTAACTGTTAACTTGACCCTGTCTAGAATCATCTGAGAAGGGAGTCTCAGCGGAGTGCCCAGATCAGACCTGCGCACATGTCCGTAGGGTATTGTCTTCTTGTTAGTTGATGTAGAAAGGTCCAGCCCGCTGTGAGCAGTACCACCCCCTGGGCAGACAGTCAGTCAATGCTGGGTTGTGGTAGAAAGTTAGCGAAGCATGAGTTTGTCAATGAGCCGGCAGGCAGCATTCTTTCTACAGGCTTGGTTTCAAGGTCTCCCTTGAGTTCCTGCCCACAATGATGTACCTGGCAGGGTAAGTCAAAGACATATTTTCCTCTGCAAAGTTGCTTTGAGTACTAGCATCAGAACTGAAACTAGAACATGCACCTTGCAGCACTGGGTCCTCCTTGCTTAATGGTTGAAAATGAAACTAACACATCTGGGGTGAGAGGCAAGGAGTCCAACCATACAGCCTCTGAACTTGGGAAGTACAAGTCTTGAGACAAAAAAAAAAAAAATTCTCAGGAGGTTCCCACCAGCTCTTATGAGTGGAAGCTTCATAGACTCTGATTTAACGACCCAGGGTTACAATGCCCAAAGCAGTGGGTGTGGGCACTGGGCAGTGTTGCGTCCTATGACTCTCTGCTTGCTTCTCTCATCGTTCATTTCCCAGGCCCTAGAGAAGGAAAGATTTGTCCTCGCAAGTTAGCTTCAGATCCGCTTGGTGCATAGCAACTTTCAGGTTCCAGATGACCTAGATTTTGGCTCCCAACTCAGCCTCCTCCTAGCTGCGGGCCTCTTAACTGGGCAAGTCAGCCAAACTCTCGGCCTCAGAATCCAATCCGACGCTGGTGACTTTGTCAAGCACCTAAACCCATCGCAAACACCTGATAAACTTTATTCCTGTTGCTCACTTGCTGCTTGGAGTGATTTGGAACTTGTTGGAGGTTGAGACGGAGGCCATGTAGGCTTGGATGCGTCCTCCGTGGGGCCTGATGCAGAATGATGCGGTTGGACCTGTGGCTCCCTTGGGTCTTTCAGGCTGCAGTCACTGGTGGTGACTGCTGAGAGTAGGGGACAAACTGAGCCTGTGAGGCAGGCGTGGTGGTACTTGGGAAGTAAGCACTGGCTCACCTTACCATGGGCTTGACAGAATAAGATGATGTTGAGGGTTGGAAAGACGGCTCAGTGGGTCAAGCGCTTGCCACTCAAGAAGGAGACTTGCATTTGACTCCTCAGAACCCACATAAAAAGCCAGATGTGGTGGTGGACACGCCACCACGGATGAGGAGGCCAAGGCGGGAAATTCTGAAGCTAACTGACCCTGTCTCAAGAAAAAGAGAAAAAAGGTAGAATTGAATATGGCACATGCCTTAATCCCAGAACTTGGGAGGCAGAATAGGCAGATCTCTGTGAGTTCAAACTGAGGTCATCCTGTTCTACATGGTAAATTCCAAAGCTATCATATTGAGACCTTGTCTAAATGTCTAAATAAATAAACAAACTAATGAATGAATATAAATAAACAAAGGTAGAGAGCACGCGTACGCGGGGGGGGGGGGAGAAGAAGGAAGAGAGAGGAGGAAGAGGAGAAGAGAGCAGCATAGAAAGGGTAAGAAAGGCCTTTCCATGGTTCCTTGTATATTTATATTTCTTTTAGATCCACCTACCTCTGCCTCCTGAGTGCTAGGTGCTAAGATTAAAGGCACACACCACCACTCCAGGCTTGCTTACCTCCTTTCTGAAATAGCATCTTATTATGTAGCCCAGGCTGACCTGGAGCTCACAATCGTCCTGCCTCAGGATTACAGGCATGGCCCACCACACCTAAGTCTCTCTCCTCTTTTCAAAGGTTTTGTGTCCTACAGACCATTATGTCTTGCAGTACCAGAGGAGAGAAGAAGCCCTTGTAAACCTAGGACGGGCAGGGAGGCAGAGGGCTTGCTAGCTCTCAGACAGTGGGTAGACCGCTCAGGGCAGTAAGGAGGGCCAGACTGGCCCCTCTTCTCCTGCAGGATGGATGTAGGGTGTGAGATTTTGATGCATGGACCCAAGTCCTTGCCAGTTGACAGTGGAGGAGCTTCTTCCAAGGAAAAAGAACACCCCCACCCCGCCCCCAGGAAGCCCCAAAGAAGGGCTAGCCTACAGAGCTGCTTATGCGCACAAAAATGCCACCTGCTTGTCCAGCCCCCCTCCCCAATGTGGTAGCCACAAGCTAAGTGCAGCAGCTGAGTGTCTGAAGCATGATTACTGCAACAACAAAGCTGGGTTTGGACTTCTCTGCCATCGTACTGATGTAAGTTTAAATAGCCATTGGTGGAAGTCAATGAAGTGTGCTCAGCCCGAAAAGTGAACCAGCGCTCCTTGAGCTCCAGGGCTCAAGACCCTCTGCCTTCCTGTACAAACGGCACCAGTCATGTCTCTGGCTCACTTTGGACCACCCCAAAACCTCGGCTGAACTACTGTGAGGGAAGACACCTCCCAGGAGCCAGGAGGAACCATACCCCAGGCCAGGGAAGCAGAGCTCTGTCTGTATTAAAATATCAGTACCTTGCTCCTTCTATTTGTGTGTACTTGTATTTTAAATACACCAAGATAAAACAGACTAGAATGTTGCCTGGGAGTCATATCCAGTAACCGGTCACACGCAGCTAATGGCTGCCACGTGGACAGGTCAGGAGCAGGAGACCAAGCAACATTGATGCTCCTCATGATTCTGACTCATGTGACCTTTGTAACTCCTGATCCTTGACTCCACAGATAGATGAGCTGCAGCCAGGTCAAGAGTTAGTGTTGCAAAGGTGAGCAAAAGACACAGACAGGCTTTGCCATTATGAGCCCCAATGTCTGGAAAGGACAGTTGTGAAGGTTGTGAAGGTGCTGAGGAGGGCTGGGTGCACTGACGGAGGAGGGGCAGCTCTTTGCAACTATAAAGCAAATAAAAAGGCCTAGACCCTGTGGGAAGCAGGCAATTCCTAAAGGAGGATCTTCCCCAGGGAGAGGGTGCTTAATCCAAGCTCATAAGTAGGAGTGAGAAGCAAAATAAGCTAACGGGGAGATGTGGGGAACTTGAATCCATATGCACTGCCGACGGAAATATACAAAGTGAAATATGAAATGTAAGCTATGGTTCCTCCTAGAATGATCTAGGTACACACCCATGAGAAACTAAAGCACATGTCCACACAGAAGCTTGCACATGAATGCTCGTGGCAATAATATTTGTAAGCTCTCAAAGATGGAAAAGCCTAAATATCCTTCTATAAGTGAATGGAAAGATGAAATGTGGGCAAGTCATATACTGAAGTATTATTCAGATTGGGGGCATAGCATGGTAGAGCATGTGCTTAGCATGTTCCGGGCTCTCTCTGGCTTCATCCCTGGCAAAAATAAAGTAATGGAAGACCTGTGCCTAGTACATGGATGAACCCTGAAAACAGCATACAGAGTAAAAGAAGCAGTCATCAAAACCACATTTTGTGTGATTTTGTTCATTTCTATGTGTAGAGTTTGGGCATGGTGGGTCACACCTGTAATCCCAGTTCTTGAGAGGTAGGGACAAGGAGATAGGGAGTTCAGGACCAGCCTTAGCAATATAACAAGTTTTGAGACCAGCTTGAGCTATGTAAAACCCTATCTCAAAAATACACCAACAAGCAAAAGGAAAGTGTTCAGAGGCAGGACCTCCCTAGACAGAAGGGCTGAGGCCAGGAGGGAAGGGAGACTTAGAGACAAGAGTCAAAGGAGACAAGTTTCTGTTTGAAGTGAGGAAAGAATGCTCCAATGAGCATAATGACAGTTGCTCAGCTCTGTGAGTGTGCTCACCACCACTGACCTGTGCACTTGGAGGGGTAAGTCCTGGGATGTACAAATCCCACAACACAGAGCTGATGGGAGAGCAAAGAGGAGGAAGGGGGGAGCTCAGCAGATTCTGGTCCAGATGGCAGCACATGCAGGGAAGCCTGGGACCTTCAAAACACACATTCTTCCTGGGCGGCCAGGGCTATCAGAGCCAGCAGCAGGATGGGTGATAAGACTTTGAGGATCCTGGAGGATGGTGGAGATACGGATGGTGGGACTTTGGGGTTCCTGGAGGATGGTGGAGATATGGGTGGTGGGACTTTGGGGATCCTGGAGGATGGTGGAGATACGGATGGTGGGACTTTGGAGTTCCTGGAGGATGGTGGAGATATGGATGGTGGGACTTTGGGGTTCCTGGAGGATGGTGGAGATATGGATGGTGGGACTTTGGGGATCCTGGAGGATGGTGGAGATATGGATGGTGGGACTTTGGGGTTCCTGGAGGATGGTGGAGATATGGATGGTGGGACTTTGGGGATCCTGGAGGATGGTGGAGATATGGATGGTGGGACTTTGGGGTTCCTGGAGGATGGTGGAGATATGGATGGTGGGACTTTGGGGATCCTGGAGGATGGTGGAGATATGGATGGTGGGACTTTGGGGTTCCTGGAGGATGGTGGAGATATGGATGGTGGGACTTTGGGGATCCTGGAGGATGGTGGAGATATGGATGGTGGGACTTTGGGGTTCCTGGAGGATGGTGGAGATATGGATGGTGGGACTTTGGGGATCCTGGAGGATGGTGGAGATATGGATGGTGGGACTTTGGGGTTCCTGGAGGATGGTGGAGATATGGATGGTGGGACTTTGGGGATCCTGGAGGATGGTGGAGATATGGATGGTGGGACTTTGGGGAACCTGAAGGATGGTAGAGATGTGGATGGTGAGACTTTGGGGATCCTGGAGGGCAGTTACCTGTATTAAATTTTGATTTCTCTTCTAAGTGTATGCCTACCCTGATGACATGTGTACTCTCCACTCATGTGTTGCTGCAGTGCAGTGTCTCTCTGGATGGCCATTCAGCACAAGCCATGGAGTGGTCTTGGAGGGTGTGGAGGGGTCATAAAGGTCAAGCGGCATCAGGGATTGTTTATTTCAACCCTAGCAGAGGGGAAGAGCTTGGGCAGGAATGATGTCTCTGGGGCTCAGGACTTGCTCTATCCAAAGCTGGGGAGGATCCCTTTACTTTTCTCAATAACCCTTTAGCTGGCTTTGGTCACAGCCATGGTCACCGTGGCCACTCAGGGGACAGACCTTCACCCCCCCCCCCCATCATATTGTGCAGACTGTTCCAGAAGTGACTTACCAGCTCATACAAAGTTCAATATCCTGGAAAGAGAGGCTGACTGCTTTTCTTGGGCCGATGTATATGTTAGAAAAGGGATCAGGGCCTGGGGCTCGGTGGCAGAGTACTTGTCTAGTATGCATGAAGCCCTAGGTTCCATCTCCAGAACCATTTCTACTCATACCATCATGAATGCCTGTATCCCAGCACTGAGAGGGAGGTTAGAGATAAGAGGGTCAGAAATTCAAAGTCATCCATGGCTACATAGTGAGTTTGAGGCCAGTCTGGGATAAATGAGACCCTGTTTGAAAAAGAAAAGGGGGGGGTGTGAGAAAAAGGCTTAGGACTTAGGGTGTTCATTCCCGGGGCAGAGTACAGTGATAATGGCCTCAGTGAATCACACAGCCTTGGATCTACACCCTGATTCCGTGGCTCCACCCGTCGATGGAGAGATTCCATTTCTACACCCTCTTGAGTCTGGCCTGCACCCGAGGCTCGACTTGGCCAGCAGAATGTAGCAGAAGTATCAGCACATGAATCAGAGAATTGAGGGTCCAGGAGCCATGCATCCCCTGTCCATGTCCCCTGGCAACCCTGTGTTCTCGAAGTGCCTGCTGGACACGTGAGAGCCATGTAAAGGAGAACCGCATGCTTCAACCCAACCTCCAGCACAGACTGTCTGGTAGAGTCTTCCAGTCCGGCACCCTCCAGTGGGATGCAGTCGGATGCAGATGCCAGGGGAACCCTGCGAAGGATCTCTCAGATTAACTGGTCAGAGTCATAAACAAACCATTGGTTCTAGTCCCTAAACTTTGGGGAGTGGTTTTACTATGTATGCCCTGCAGAAGTTAATGGCAACACACTCTTTTCATTAAGTAAATCCGCTTTCAGAATGTATATGGGGGTCGAGCATTGTGGCACATTGCCATTTAACCCAGCACTTGGAAGGCAGAGGCAGGCAGATCGCTGTGAATTCGAGGACAGCCTGGTCTACCAAGTGAATTCTAGGACAGTCAGGGCTACACAGAGAAACCCTGGCACAAACAAATAAATAATTAACTATTAAATAAATAAATAAAATGAGTTATGGCTGGGCACAGTGGCACACACCTTTAACCCCGGGACTTGGGAGGCAGAGGTAGGTGATTTTCTATGAGTTCAAGGTCACCCTTGGTCTACAGAGTGAGTTATAGTATACAGCCAGGACTGCACAGTGAGACCCCGTCTAAAGGACAAAAAAAAAAAAAAAAAAAAAAAGCACCATGATACTACCTTTGGAATTTATTAATCGGACAGCTTTTAAAATGTGTAAATGTGGGCTGGAGAGATGGCTCAGAGGTTAAAAGCACTGGCTATGCTTCCAGACGACCCGAGTTCAATTCCCAACAACCACATGGTGGCTCACAACCATCTATAATGAGATCTGGTGCCCTCTTCTGACATGTAGGCATACATGCCAACAGCACATTGTATGCATAATAAATAAATATTTTTAAACATAAAATGTGTAAATGTGACCTCCCCCAAATATGAATATCTCAAATATTTTAATATGAGATGATAGGTCCACAGGTGTGTAACTCTTCCCTTTGTTATGTGAAATGGATCTCTCAAACATCCTTTCTCTTCCCACCTGTAGTGAGGAACCTTCCTGACTCTGTTTTTTCTGCCAGCCCTGCTCCCCTGGGGTTGGCCCCTCACGTGAAGAATTTACAGAGTTTAATCCGCCCATTGTCATTGGTGAAACTGATCCTCAGCAAAGCAAACGTGGCCTCTGCTTAGCTTCTCTTCACAGATTTCCTGATTTTCCACCCAGACCCACATTTTCCCCTGACCTATTTCTCGCCCAACCCGGTTCGTTTCCAGGGCACACTTGGGCAGGAGGCAGGGGACACTGTCTCTAGAAGCCAGGCCAGGAGGTTGCAGGGGATGGCAGCTGGAGCCCTGGTTGTCAAGAGGGAGCTTCCTGCCCTGTGATTAACTTTTCTTTAATCCTTGAATTACTGAGCAGCTCAACCTGCCTGCTGGCCCAGCAAACCTGTGTGAGCCACTGAATAGCTCAGCGTGGCCCAAGCGTGCTTTTATTCCTCCTTGTCCACATATCCTTGAGAAAAATGCATAATGCCAGTCAGCACCATCGAATGTCATTTAAATATTGAATTAACATTGCCTTACTAAAAACAAGTCAATGTTGACTTACGAGCCCTGGGGAGGGCTCTGGCACAGTGCCAAAGAGACAAAACCATTTTGGTTTTTTTTTTTTTTTTTTTTTTTTTTCTTCCTTGCTGTTGGCTCAAGACTGAGGGTCCCCTGGACACAGAACATCTCCCCTAGGTAATAAGGAGGTTATGTACTTCTGGGCTAATTGAGAAAATCATTGACCAAGCCACTTGTTAGACACTGGGCCAGCAACCTTTGGACGGTCATAAAGGCTGAGGAGTGGGGGTGGGGTGGGGGCGGGGTGGGGGGGTGGGAGCGTTGGAGCCAGCTGTGGCCTGCTTGACTCTATTCTTCTAATGTGGGTCACTACTTGAAGTAGGACAGTCTGCAGGTGTTCTCTTTGTGCTCAGACAAAGACTGGGCTCCTAACCCTTAGGAAAACAAAGGACTGCCCCAGGGCGGGGGCTGGCGGAGACGTGAAAGGGTGGGAAGCTGCCGGTCTTTGCAGAGCGGCCGGGCCTTGGCCTCCTCTGGCTGTTAGACTCTGTTGGGATCCTACAGCCCGGTACCCCACATCACTGCCTCACCACTTTCTGGTTGGGTGACTTTTTGGCAAATTGCCTAGCCGCTCTGATCCTCGCGGAGCCACTGTGAGACTAGCGAAGGATGAATTGAGGGGAGGGGTGTGGTAGGAAGAATAATGGCTTCCAAGGCACCTGCGGCTCGATTGCTGGAAGCTGTGGCTGCTGCCTGGTGGGATAAACAGCTCGGGCGCTCTCACTCTCCGACCCTCCTTTCCCCATCCCAAGGTCAAAGGGCAACCTCTGGTGCCAACACCTCAATCTCCGACCCTCCTTTCTTCATCCCAAGGTCAAAGGGCAACCTCAGGCGCCAACACCTTCTCGTCTTTGAGGAATTTCACAGAACCTGGAAATCACGCAGGAGGCTAGATTGGCTGGGAACGACCCGCCCCCATCTCTACAGGGCTGGAATTACAAATCTACACTATCATGCCCAGGTTTTTCACATGGGTTCAGGAGCAACCACAGGTCCTGTGCCTGCAAGGCAAGCACTTTATGGCCTGAGTCATCTCTCAAGGCCCACACAGGGGTCTTTTTTGGGGGAAAAAACCATTTTATTATTATTTGTGTGTACATGTATATGTCTGTGTATGAGGTCATGGGGATTGTCAGCTTCCCTGGAGCTGGAGAAGCAAGCAATGGTGAGCTGACTGACATGGGGTCCGGGAATCAAACTCTAGGGTCCTCTTCCAGAACCTTGTGCTCTCAACGGCTGAGTCATCTCCCAGTTGTCTAAAAGGGAGGTACTTGGAGGCTTGAGAGACAAAAGAGGATGTGAAAACAAAGGCTGAGCTGCAGGGATGTGGCCTCAAGTCAGGGAGTGTGAGCCACTCCTGGGAATTTCAAGAAGCAAGAATGGGATTCCTGCCTAGAGGACCAGAAGGATCCAGCCCAGAAATTTTGACTTTGGCGCAGTGAAACTGATTTTGAACTTCTAACCTCCAAATTTAAAGATAAGTAATGTGTAAGGTATATTTTTTAAAAAAATTCTTTATTTGGTGGCCTGGGTGTCAGTTTATGAGTAGAGGTCAGACATGTAGGAGTGGGTTCCCTCCTACCCTGGGATCCCAGAAGTCTAACTCAGGTCTTCAGGCTTAGTGGTAAGCTCCTTTCTGTGCTGGGCCATTTGGATAACCTGAGCAAGCTGTTTTTAAGCTTCTAAGTCTGTGGTCATTTGTCCCAGCAGCCGCAGGTAACTAATGCAGACCGGTGTATGCAGTTATGGAAATGGAAGGGTTTCTGTTGTGCAGCTGCAGCAGGTGATTGACAGATGCCAAAGCTGTGGGTATCCACGAGCCATCAAAGTGTCAGTTTATCCATGCCAACTTGCTCAGGCTCTCTCACCAGGAGGTTAGCCCCCCCCCCCCCCCCCCCCCCCCCCCCCCCGTCCACCCCTTTCCCCCCCTCCCCGGGCAGGGCTGTGGCTTACAGCTGGCCTATGTCTGCTACCTAACCCTGCCAGACTACTGGATTGGAGCCTGGCCTCAAGAGAAGTGGCTCTGAGTGCTTCCAAGGGACTCTGACTGCATTGCCAATACAAGCTGCACTGTTTGTGAGCTCTGGTAAGAGGATGAGACATAAAAGGGCACGTGCCCACCCCCTCACACAGCACAGGAGACATTGCTCAGTGCGTTCTGGCATCCTGAAGATATTTCAGGATATTTAGCAGACCCCATTATGATAACTGTACAGATGACTGCAGAGACAATGCTTCCTCATGGGCAGCCAGAGTCATCAAGGGACATGCGCCAAAGACACAGAGCTCTCCTAAGCTCCCCCAAGAACTGATGGATAGGGTCCTGGTCACTGTAGAGTAACCAGGACCCTAGCCCTTGGCCTAACACACGTAGGTGACCAGTCACCCTCAGGCCTCCACAGGGACTGCTGGTAGGCGTTTCTTTCCAGGGCAGACACCTGTTTCTGAGCAGATCCGCTGTCCTCGGGTCACTGCACAGGTGGGACCATGTCTCTTTCAAAGCGTGGCTTAGTCACGGGCATTCCTGTGTGAGTCTCAGGGAGGGATGTTTTCAGTTCTGAAGACTTTTCTGTCACATCCCATGAATCTGCTTAAAGAGCCTTGAGGAGCTGCAAGCCATCAGGATGCTTGTCCTGGCAGTATTCCTCCCTCCCCCGCCCCCGTGCTGCTCTCTGATTGGAGCTTGTTCACTGCTGGCTTGTGCGCTGTAGCTCTGTGAATAGGGGGTCATGCCTGCCGAGCACCTGCACTCACAACCCAGCACAGCGCCCAGCAACACACAAAGGTCGCCTAATTAATTAGCTGACTCCCCCGGCGTAATGACTGAGGACGGAGGCTGGAGGTCTGGGATCTGAAAGCCACATGCAGCCCGTCTCTCAGTCCACGGATCACTGAGCTGGAAAATCTCCCAAATCAGCCGAGTGGAAGAGGCACAGAAGGAGATAAAGGGATTTTTCCACTGTGGTGGCCGGAGGGGGCCAGTGGAAAGCTCTGGAAGAGTGCATGTGATGCTCCCACCAAAGGACAGCCCCCTCTTCCCTCAGGGTACCAAGGAGCTCCTTTGCTAGCTTCTGTCCTCCTCTGGGTCTTGGGGCATAACCCAGGCTGCATCTCCTGTGCTGGCCCCATCCTACCCCTTGTCCCTCCTCATTGAGCTCCTCCAGGCACAGGTAAGATTTTTGGAAAGTTGTTCCTGGCTGCGTGGTGCTTGGGTAAAGATCCAAAATGAATCTTAGCATTGTTATAGGTTTCTCTTTGACCCCTTACTCAAGAAGAAACATTCTGACTCACTCCAGAATTTTAGACATTGTTGCACCAAAGGCAGAAAGGGTGGGGTCAGAGGAGGCAGAGAAAAAAGCCACAGAGAACCTCTTTGAGTTTATCCAAGTCAGGCTACCAAGTCTCCAAGTTTCTAGGTCTCTGAGTGCTCACAGCCTTCAGAGGGGACTCTGGTGTGTGAATGGTGGAGGTCATTTACAATGACGATTCTGTGAAATGGAACTGGAAGAACAAAGGCTTCCACAGTACAGGCCCACTGATCATACACTTCCAAGCGGTGACATCCAAACACAATGACAGGGTCTAAACACTGACTACAAGTACTCCACAAAGGATGTATAATAAGTGCCAGGGCCCTGATACCAGTCCGCAGAGCAGCCTTTGAGTGCCTGGTAAAGATGGGAGGACAGACTGCTTGCTGTTCAAGGATAGAATTCTGAAAATGTTTGGTATTTTTCAGTGCCTGAATTCACAGCCCAAGTATTTATCAGCAAATACTTGAAAAAGAAAATACAGAAAAGAGAAAAGAAAGTCAGCGTAGCTCACTACCCACCGATCTGGCTGTAGGGCCACCAAGAGAGCCACCAAAGTCACTATCTATGGCAGGAGGCAGAGGTGTCCCTGTTGGGTTCTTGATGACTGCTACCAGGGGGGAGGAAGCCACAGGAAAACCCGAGGCCGGGTTGATTAGAGAACTATGGACAGAATTTCGTCCTTCAGCTGTCCTGGCTGGGAAGAGTTCTCTCTGCCCCATGAGCTCTGAGGGCCACAACAAATATTTGTACTGAGATTTTGGAGTCGTGACACTTCAAATTCACAAAAGTGTATTGGAATTTAGGCTGAGTGGTGGCTATGAGGCAGACTGCCTCTTGGGTCGTTTCCTTTACTGGCCCCAGCACTTCTCCAGGAGGATCTCAAGCCCTTCAGACCTGCGTGTTTTGACACAGGAGCTAGTCCACAGACCAGCTGGCTACAGCACTCAGCTACAGCATCACATCTTCTCCCCCGTCCTTGAACTGGGCTATTTATGACTCTCCAGGAAAGACCCCCACAGTACAGGGCTTCCCAGAGTCCATGGCATTGCACCATGAGAGCAGGAATTTATCTACAGGGAGAACATCATCTATAGCCGGGTTCTCGGCCCTTTAATTCAGGTCCTCATGAGTGGTGACCCCCAACCATAAAACTATTTGCATTGCTACTTCAGAACTGTAATTTTGCTACTGTTATGAGTTGTAGTATAAATATCCATGCTTCCTTGTAAGCTACTGTGCTAAAATAGGAGTTGGGAGGAGACACCGTTCCTTCTAAAATTGTTTCTAATGGTAGTTTTCTAGTATATTCAATTAGTTCTGTGTTGTTTTTCATATAAATGAATGAAGTAGAGATTCAGCAGTCTTCTGGGCCCACTTTTTTTTTCTTTTTAAATACAGGGATGGCCTTAAACTCACAATCATCCTGCCTCAGACTCCTAAGAATTGGGATTAAGGATGGTTACCACACCATCCAGGATAGTGCTAAATAGTCAAGTTTTTACAAATTAGGTTGCTCGAAACCTGAGTTTAGTCCCTAGGATCCACATGTGCATCCTGTTACAGGTGAGACATACATGTAAAAAGAATGTGATTTTTTTTAAAAAAAAAATTACGATATTTTTGTACTTTCTATTTTGTAATTTCTTTCCTTAATCACTTCTTATTCCTTGGATTTTCTGAAATTCTTTCAATTAAACTTTTTAGCATATTCAAAAAAAATCTGTGTTTCCCAATAATCTTAGGTGTCCCCTGTGAAAGAGCTGTTTGACCTCTAAAGGGGTCACGACCCACAGGTTGACAAGCACTGGTTAAGTCAACAGTTTTTGGGCTTGACCAGCTGCATTAATTGGTGGAGGACTTGTTACAACACAGACTCTTGTGGGCTTCCAACCCCAGCAATTCCTGTTTGGTGGAGCTGAGGTGGAGATGGGAGACTGTATGTTCAGCAAAGCTGCAGGTAATGTTGTGGCTGCTGGTCCCTGGACCGTGCTTTGAGAACCTGGTATACAGTAGATTGGATGTATGGGGGATGCTGGTGGGGCATTGCTCTCTGGGGAGGCAGCCTGGGCAGGAGGAAGCTTGATGGTATATTCTCTCCATTCAGAGGATTTCTCAGTGGCCCCTTTTGCTGACAGATTGTTCTGGAAGACCAGACTCCAAATCAGCATAGTTTCATGTGCTTTGGGGTATTATAGCTCAAGAACAGGTGCTTGGTTGGAAAGGTGGCTCAACGGTAGAGAACTGACCTAGCATGGTTAAAGTCCAGGGTTCAAACTCCAGCACTGGAAGAGGAAATAATAGAGAGACACAGTACTAGAATTCTTTTTCTGGCCAAGCACCCAGCCCAGTAGCAGACACGTGGCAGGCATCTGCTGCTTAGAGTCTTGGATTAACAAACACGTTAACCTGGACCATCTAGTGGGTGGGAGAACACATCCTAATATTTTCCTTCTTTGCTGGACACCATACCTTCAGCAGTGAGATGTGCCCAGCCAGAGACATGGGGAGAGGAAGGGAGGCCCTGGAAGATGAGATTCCACAGGGACACAAGCAACAAAACAAAGAAATCAGAGCTGCCTTGGTGCAGGTGGACATCAGAAGTGGATTCTGAGAGCTGGGATGCAGCTCAGTGGGCTGGGGCCCTCAGCTCCTTTGTGAGCACTGTGAAGGAAAAAATTCTGCACACAATGGGTAGCACCTCATTCTGCTGGACAGCTGGCTCTCCGGTGACACTGGGACACGAGACACAGCGGGTGGGACTATTTATTGACTTAGGACCACCTCTGACCTGACCCCACTTTAGGACTCTATACAGAAAACAAAGGAAAGCTTGGTGCGTTCCACATCTAATCTAATCTAGATTTGATAATTTGGTGTCTGTTTTGAAAGAATATTTACAGTTTTGCTTTGAAATTATTCTTCTGTAATAATATTTAATCAATTTAATCATTTAATCAACAATACTTTTTTTAAAGATTTATTTATTTATTATGTACACAGTGTTCAGCCTCCATGTATGCCTGCAGGCCAGAAGTGGGCACCAGATCTCATTACAGATGGTTGTGAGCCACCATGTGGTTGCTGGGAATTGAACTCAGGACCTCAGGAAGAACAGTCAGTTCTCTGAACCTCTGAGCCATCTCTCCAGTCCAATGATGCTTTTTTTTAGCAACCCTGTAGAACTGGGAACTTCTGTGACATGAAAGAAATCTGTTTTATTCATTTAAACGCCCCACAACTCTACCTTGGGACTTGTTATAGACCGTATGCGGAGGTTTGCATCTTTATTAATTCTAGCATTTGCATTTCCTCGCTTTGAAATGAGCAAACTTGTTTTTCTAGTATTCGTTGTTCTCAAAGTCTCCTAGGAGCAATCTTTGGCTTTTCCGTACCTGCCTTAGGTTTATTTCTGTTTCTGCAATAAGAGAGAGAGAGAGAGAGAGAGAGAGAGAGAGAGAGAGAGAGAGAGAGAGAGAGAGAGAGACGA
>NW_026068042.1:4027607-4039776 GCF_014885135.2 Alexandromys fortis
TGGAGGGAGGGAGGGCGGGAGGGAGGGAGGGAGGGAGGGAGGGAGGGAGGTGGGAGGGAAAACAGAGCAAGAAAGAGAGGGAGAGGAGATTGTAGAAATCTGAGTTTTCGCCTCTATCACTCACAACCCAGTGGTAGAGATACAGAATGGACCCTTAAGCCACAATCAAGATGAGAACTCTGCACAGTGTGACACTGGGCTCATAGCTGAAGAATGCTCCAGACAAAAAATCAGGTACAATTTAAAAGCCATATTTTTGGAATGGCTGGAGGGCAAATGCTTGTGTGAAGGAGGAGGCAGGAACATGACCTCATCCACTACCTTTAGCTGACTCTTCTGAACAACCAGCCCCAGTCTTCCCTTGCTACTCAGGTAGAGGTCTCACCCAGCCTACCTGACCCCTCTGATTCTTGTCTGCCATGTTGCAGGCAGGGTAGCTGAAAGCACAGGAGAGACCTGGGACTTGAAGGCTTTGTCAGTTACTGTCTTGGTATTTCGGTACACATGTCGGGTCAGCAGTGTATGGCAGCACCCGTCGTGGGTCCGCAGCATACAGCAGCACACATCGTGGGCCGTAGTGTACAGCAGGACACACACATCATGGGTCAGCAGTGAGAAGCCCTCGGAGCCTGCCCTCACGGATGCTTGCACTCTTGGAGAACTATTGAACTCTTGGATCCAATACTAGAGCAGACATTTTAGTAGCTCCAGATTGAGGAGGGAAAGTGGACACCCTTCCTTAACTTGTGGTGGCAGCTCCTGAGTTGCGATGGGAGCTAAAGGGAATGAGGGGGTCCTGGAACAAGACCAGAGGATGGACTAGAATTCAAAGGGTCCCAGGAGTTTGGCTGTGAGAGCAAAATCACATCAGAGACCGTCTAGCAGGGTCTGCCTGGGCAGTGTGGGAAGTTCATTTTCCTTAGGCCCCTCCAGATTATTGGATCCCCATAGGGCTGTGCTTTGGGTAAAGGACTCTGAGTCTTGTAAAGGGCCTGCTCTTCGTAAGAATCTGAAATCTGTCATTTAAGGAGAAAGGAGGAGGGGTCTTTGGCCATATGCATAAGGGGTGGGCTGCACATGCCAACAGTGATTGTCTTCAGCCTGTGATTTTTCATATTGAGAATTAACCATGTCTACTGAAGACCCAGAAGGTTGTGCCAAGTTTAAAGGGCAGGGAGAGCTAACGAGAGGGGCAAACTCCTTATCAGGTATTCCCATCAGATGATGCTGAGAAGCACTGGACGGCACAGCAAAGGAAGAATGTTTAAACAGCTGTCACTAACTTAGTTCTCTGGAGGTACAGGCAATTGTACATTTTAAAGTACACTTTTCATATTTTTTTCTTAGTCCACTCTCAATTATAATAGGAAATCAGAGACTAGCTAACGTGTTTTTAGAAAAACCAAAATGGTTGATTTCTGCTCATGGTCTAGAGGCTGAGAAGCCATTGTTGTCTTCTGGACTTGTGGCAAGGATTCATGCTGCTATCCATAGCGAAAAAGCAGGAGAAGTGAAATGGGCACTTCCAGGAAAGAGGAAAGGAGACGGGAGCTGACACAGCTTCCTAATCATGAGCTCTGGCAACAGCGCATCCATTTCCTCAAGAGCAAAAATGAATAGACTCGTGAGGGCAGCTCCCTCGTGAACACAAATGCCCTGACACCATTGCACTGGAACCAAGCTTCAACATGACTTCGGTGACCCCACCTACACTCAAGCCTATAAAGCCGTGTGTGCAGGCTAGGCCTGCACTGTTGCCGAGATGTAGCAGTAATCCTGTTCACAGGTGAGCACCCACCCCACACACTGGGTGTTATTGTGAGAGCAGGCCAAGTGGGAAGAGAAGGCTTGCAGGGACAGGTTCCCTGCCCTCTCAACCCCAGGAAGCCTGAGTGACAGATGTTTCCCCCTCCTCCCCAGCTAGGGCGGTGTCAGAAAAGGGCCAATGGAAACTTGAGACTTTCCTATACTGACCTGTAGTAGTAACAAGATGACCCCGAGACCTCAATGCCACTGGAGGCCACTTGGGGTGCAAAATGAGCACCCCTGCCCTTTAAACTGAGTAGGTATCTGCTGGAACCTAGTGTGAAGACCTGCATTTGCCCAGAAATAATGGGGCTCCCCCACACCTCCTACCCATCTCCCCTGGCAGTGGAGGCCTCGTAGAGAACTTCAAAATTCGTCACAACCCAACCCAGTTCAGGGCATTTAGCTCCCTGCCAGAATGATTTTTCAGAATACTGCAGAAGGGCTGGAGCCCAAAGATAATAATGTCTAGGGCCTCATAACAAAGTATGTACCCAAATGTCTAAATTTCAACAGAACAAAAGTTACTCATTGTTTCAAGATTAAAGATCTTTACTTGAATGAAGAAGAAAGAAGAAAGGATCCGACATGAGATGACACAGATTGGAACTGCCTGACAGAGACTTCAGAGTAGCAATTCTATATGCCCGTCAATCAACAGCAAAAGTGCTGTGAGGGAGGTGTGAGCAAGCGCTACCTAGAATTCTCATCCCAGGGCTAAAGGGATGGCTCAGTGGGTAAGAGCACCAGCTATGCAAGCCTGAGGATCTAAGTTCGGATCCTAGCACCCACCTAAAAAGCCAGGGGTGGCCTCATAGGTGTGTGTGACCCCAGCATTGTGGAAAGTGGAGGCAGGGGGATTGCTGGGGCTTGCTGGCTGCCAGCCTAGCTCAAGACTCAGTGGGAGTCTCCGTCTCGAAGACTAAGGCAGAAGGTTGATAGAGCAGCCCATCTGGCTTCATTGTTTAGCTTCTTCACGTGTACAAGCATGCACACTCCCACACATGTGCACATATACTTCATGCGCATACATACACACACGCATGTGAAATGATCAATACAGAAATAGAGACTGTTGGAAGAAGAGCCAAACAGAAACTTCAGAACTGAGAAACCACAATATTACTTTCAGTCTCTGAAACACCTGTCATAGATAAGGGAGAACGAATTTATTTCAAGTCGTGGTGTCTGAGAGTTCAGTCCGTGATTTGGCAACCCTGTGTGTATAACATTCTTCATACGGCTCATGATTCTGTAACCCCGCATGCTTGACATGCCCCATAGAGTCCATGATTCTGTAACCCTGCATGCATACATGGCCCATACAGTCCATGATTCCGTAACCTCACGTGTGTGCCATGTCCCATACGTGGCACAGGGAAACCCCCACCTGGGGTTGGGCAGGAAGCATTCTGCTGGCGTTTTCCTTTCCTTCTTTATTCCGTCCAGGCTCCCAGGTCATGGGTGATGCTGGCCATTTTCAATGTGAGTCTTTCTCATTGCTTACCCTTTCTAGGAGTGCCCTCACAGACACATCTAGAAGTGTGCCTCACCAATGTCCCGGTCACTCCACATCTGCTCCAGCAGATGATGTAGACTAACTGTAGACATTAACAACGACGAGAACAGAAAACAAAGCAAACGAAAGAACCACCCCTCGATGGATATAACAATGGAATGAGAACAAAAAAAAAAGAAGAAGAAACATGATTTTGAAGATAGGAACTACCAAATCTAAAAAAAACCAGAGAAAATAAACTGAAAAATAAAATGTATAGAACCCAAGGGATACATGGGAGTATAAGAAAGAATTATACCATGAGAGCCCCAGAAGAATAGAGAAAAGAGAGTGGGACCAAAATTGAAAAAGAATAGAATAAAGTGGTTTTGTGTCCCTAGTTTGGCGAAAGATGTGAGGCTGTATAGTCAAGAAGGCGGTTGAATTATAAATATGAAAAAACACAGCAATCCACCCTCAGAATCATTAAAGACAGTTTCTAAAAGCTGGAAGCAAGTAAGATACCTTGGGATCATCAAATACATATTTAGAATTAAAAAAAAACAAATCACATAACACCATTAAGACATTTAGATAGCAGCTTAGACAGCAGCAGATTTTTTCCATTAGAAACTTTGGGGTCAGAAGGAAGAGGCACGTTTTTTGATATTCTAAAAGAACACGGTTGACTCATAATTCCCTAGCCAGTGAACAAATCAGGACTGAAGAGCAAGATTTCTCGGTTGAAGGAAAGCTAGGATCACTTGTTGCCTAGAGACAGGCTCTAAAAAATAGACAAAGGAAGCTCTCCAAACACAAAGAATGATAAAGACACCTATGAGGACAGCTGATATGAAAGTGGTAAGACCAAATCTGACAAAGATGGGAGGGTGGGTCCTTCACACATTGCTGATACAAATGTGAAGTGGGTCAGCTATTTTTTGTTAATTAATTGAAATAGCTTTATTTTTTTAACGAACTCACAAATCGCATCACACAGTTAGACTACTGAAAGCACTCAAGCTGTTGCCCAGCCCACGCCTTGTAGCTCAGTGAACTTCTCTACACAGGTAGAACGGTCATTCCGACAAAATGGAGTTTTGCTCTGGACAAAATGTAGGGAAATGATTATAATTATTTTTTAGGCCAGGCAGTGGTGGCATACGCCTTTAATCCCTGCACTCGGGAGGCAGAGGCAGGCGGAACTCTGTGAGTTCGAGACCAGCCTGGTCTACAAGAGCTTAGTTCCAGGACAGGCACCAAAAACTACAGAGAAACCCTGTCTCGAAAATTCAAAATTAAAAAAAAAAAAGATTTCTTAGTTAAAAAAGAAACAAAAAACCAAACCTAACCCTATACTTATGTGACCCAGAAGCTTCACTCTGTGTACTTACCACATAAAAGCAAAGGTAATACATGTGACTATTGATAATTTCTTTCCTTGTAACAGCCCCAGATTGGAAGTAACCAAAATATAGTTCTTTTTCTTTACTTTTGGTTTTTCAAGACAGGGTTTCTCTGTACCTTTGGAAGCTGTTTTAGAACTAGCTCTGTAGACCAGGCTGGCCTCGAACTCACAGAGATCCGCCTGCCTCTGCCTCCCGAGTGCTGGGATTAAAGGTGTATGCCACCACTGCCCAGCCATAAATGTAACTCTTAAATCTCTGAATAAGTGAATGAACAAACACATTGTAATCTATTCAAAGTATGGAAATACTAATTATCAGTAAAAAAAAAAAAGAATGGGCTATTAACTCAAAGATTTAAATGGATCCCCAAATAGTTCTCAAACACAAGAGATATTTGTAGTGACAGGTGGATCTGTATCTTGACTGTCCCAGTTACACACAGTGCAACAAATGGAATAAAGCTATCTAGCTGCACACATTGTAGCAATGCCAATTTCTTGGTTTAGATACTATGCTACACCTGTGTACCTGTAACCATTGGGGAAATGGCGAAGGATAAAGGGTGCTTCTTTGTACCCTCTTTGTAACTTCCTGCATGTTCAATTACTTCAGAGTTTAATTTTTTTTTAAGAATATGAAGTAGACTATATTATTTGGTGAAATCACTTGTCCTTAGTTAAATGGATCTGTGTAGAGAGATATCTGGAAAGATATTTGCCAGAGTTAAGATGGCATATGAGGATGATTTTTCACTGTCTTTGTGTTCTATGTATCATCTATCTGGGTTATTTTCAACTTAAAATCTAAAGTGATTAAGACCCCTGATGCATGCTGGGAAAAGGAAGGGGAATGGAAAGAAATGTTCTGTGTTTGTCTTGAGCGTGAGGGAAGGAGTGGTGTGGGCTATGGCTAGTTGTGTGGATTTGACACTTGGGGGTTTGTCCCTGGTGGGGACATTTGCTCCTTCCTAATGGTTACAGCCTCTCTGGGGAGTCCAGTAGCACCAGGTGCTTTCCTGACCCTTGTTCAGAAGCATATAGATAGATCTGCCTCACCACCACCTTCTTCACCATGCGCATGCCCAGGAGAATGCCTCTGAACTCAGTTCATTTCACATTCTCACTCAGCTAGCAAACAGTGAACA
This sequence comes from Alexandromys fortis, assembly GCF_014885135.2. Lineage (NCBI taxonomy): Eukaryota > Metazoa > Chordata > Mammalia > Rodentia > Cricetidae > Alexandromys > Alexandromys fortis. The sequence continues at coordinate 4,033,465 of NW_026068042.1, forward strand.
CACAAGAGAGATCCTCTTGAATTTTTTTTTTTTTTGAGCTGACCTCTGTGCCAACACAGGCTGGGGATGTGCCTTCAAAGATGCTGTTTCCTGAAACTCTTTTGCTCCAAGACAAGGCATCACTAAATATCCTAGGCAGGCTCCGAATTTACAATCCTCCTGCCTCAGCCTGCTGAGTTCTGGGGTTACTGGCATGTGCCACCATGCCTTGCTTCTTCGGGATACCTATCGGTGAGGTCTGTCTGCCCATAGGGAAGGGCCTGTGCAGTAACAAGCACATTAGTTATTCTGCAAAGGACAGACAGAAAGAGACAGTCTCTGGGTCACGGGGACAGCTATTTCTTCTCCAATCTCCTCAGCATTCCTTTAGGGATTTGCTCTTTCCATTCACTGGCCATTTATTCAGGTGCTTAATTCTCTCCCGGAGTTCATTTAGCTATCAGTTTGGTTATTCAATTGCTGATTCATGCAGTTAGCTAGTCCTTTGTTCACAATCAGACTCAGTCATCCAATACCTATCCCTCCAACCCTTCAGCCATCTCTCCTCCCTCTATCCCTTCATCCCCTCCACTCATCCATCAACCTGCTTATTCACCTCACATCTATCCTTTCATTTGCTCAGCCAGTAATAAAATCATCTAGGCAACCCACAAATACATATAAACTCCAAAGTCCAAAGCTCTTTCAGCAGCGAGGAGAGAGAGGCGCTAACATCCGTTGCCAGGTTACCATACGCCAGGTATGGTGCTGACCTCTTAACATACTAGACTGTCACTTTAGTTCCAGAGGCAGTTAGCAAGCTTTCTGCCTACAAAGGAGGAAAATAATACCAGCGAGACTGGATGGCCTGTCTAAAGAGAGTCAAGAGCAGGAGACTGAGCCAGGGTTTCATACCAGACCTCCCTGGCACTTCAGCCGTGTTGTCTCCAGCTCTTATTTGATCTGAGTGTTTACCAAGTGCTTTAAAATTCCCATGATACCATGACCCCTGGAGATGCCTGTGTTGGCCTATGGGCAAGGGAGAAAAGCGTGGCTCGGGGAAGCTGTGAAGATGCTGAAGACCATGAAGCAGCTACACAGACTCGGGACTTGAACTCGGGGCTTCCGACAGCAAAGGTTTTGTTCTTTTCACAGTACGGTGTCCTCCAGGAATTTAGCTGCCCCAGGGCAGCAGTTACAAGTGGCTCTCACCTGGGCACGTGTGGGAAAAAGCTGTGGGTTCTGGTAGCGCAGGGTGACAATCGTGTGTTGCGGGCCTGGAGAGAGTTTCTGGAGGAGGTATAGTAACCTAGACCTGAAGGACAGTGGGGGACGCTGCCAGCAGAGGCAAACACTGCAAAAGAGGCAGGAGTGCAAAGTCTGCTTTAAAGCGTAACTGGAACAGAGACAGCATTGATGAGGCCGGACTGGGATGGGGTGTAGTATTCGCTCCCAAACTGCCTGCTCAGACTCCATAGGATTCATTCCTCTGCATTTATTATGCATGTATGTATGTATTTATTACGTATTCCCCTACATTTCCCTAGGGTAAATCTCCTACCTATTGTCAGGCTTATAGGGCCCCTATCCCTGTCACTCTGCCTCCGGGGCAATCTGCCTCTGACATGTCTGTGGGTGTTTAGATGTGCTGGTTTCTCTCCGCGATGACTCAGGGATCAACTTTTGTTTCAAGGAACCGTATGGGCAGGCCTGCCACTCCCTGGCTGGCCTCCTGCATCCAAAACAAACAGTCTGGCGGGCAGCATGTGGGCAGTGGAACGGAGTGCAAGAGGGCATCTCAGGATAAGCAGGAGAACTTCCAGAGAAACCAACTCAACTGTTGTTGGGAAGCAGATGAGGAAGCCAGGAAGCAGACTGCGTAGAGCTCCCGCATGACTCTTGCCGCGGTCCAGTGGATGTCATCATTAAAGCGCTTGCTGGCGCTTACTGTGTGCCAAGCGCCATCTTCCAGCCTTTTCGGCACCAGATTGGTTTTCCAAAGAGAACACAAACTGAATCCCAGAACTGAATTTCAGTGAGTGGCTCAAAGCCACACAGCCAGCAAGCAGTGGGCTTGAACCTCGCGTCATGGGTCAAAAAGCTTAGATCCCAAAGACATGATGATCGTTTAGGTTTTGATAAAAGGCCAGTCACTGTCATAATGTTAAAGTAGTTTTCCTAAGTAAAACTTACTAACTGTGTGTGTGTGTGTGAGAGAGAGAGAGAGAGAGAGAGAGAGAGAGAGAGAGATGTCTGAGAGAGATGTGTGTGTGGTATATGTGTGCTGTGTATGCCTTATGCCTGTAGTGTGTGTGTGTGTGTGTGTATGTGTGTGTAATTCAGAGATTGACATTCGAGGCAGTGTCTCCCACTGAAGTTGCTGTTGGTGTTAACTGACTGGCTAAACTGGCTAGACACTGAGCTCTGAGGCTGTCAATCTCTACCAGCTTGTGCTCCGGTTACAGACAAGGAGACCATGCCTGGCTTCTTTTACAGGGTGCTAGGGATCTGAACTGAAGCCATCTTCTTGTAAGGTAGGCATTTTAACCATTGAGCCATCTCCCCAGCCCCTACTTACTATCTCTGTATGACAGAAAGCCTATCTAGAGGCAGATCCTGGGTATGAGGCTTTCTCAGTACTGCTGCTGGGTTGCCATACTGGATTTAAAACTATACCGATGTCCTTAGTGGACTCATGTTAAGAACAAGAGAGAAATAAAAGAAATTCTGCCATTAATTTTGTAACAGAATCCTCTGATGAGCCTTTTGGACAGGTTTAATGCTCCACTGGGAGCTCATGAACCACGTGGTACTTACTACCAGAGATGGAGTTCAGGATCCAGGACTCTAGCCTTCAACCCTTTGTTGCTGGGCTCACTGATCCATCTAGAGGATCTGTTCTCCCAGGAGCACAGGGGCTATGCAGTTCAGTGTCTGAAGCTGAGAACGAGGGTTTGGAAGTCACCAGGGGCTGCTGCCAGAGGGAACCCTGAGTAGTACCCAATGCTCCTTCCAGTGTGTTGTACCAGTGTCCTGTCATGTTGCCCTTTATGTTCTCCAGTCAGTCACCTCACCCCAAAGCCAGATGCACCCAAGGCTTGCCCAGGTGCACCCTAGTAGCAGACCTGTCTCCCAGAAACAAGCTACCAGCCCTCTATCTTCCCAGTACCTGTCTGGGACACTGCACTTGGGCAGAGTTTTCTTTTGTTTTGTTTTTGTTTGTTTGTTTTTCCTAAGACAAGGTTTTTCTGGTTTTTCCGTGTAACAGCTTTGGCTGTCCTACAACTTGCTCTGTACACCCAGCTGGCCTTGACCTCAAAAATCCGTCTGCCTCAGCCTCCTGAATGCTAAACATTAAAGGCGTGTGCCACCATGCCTGGCTTTCTTGGGCAGAGTCTTAGCCAGACAGTTAAGACAAGGCCCTGCTAGTGAGGAAATCAGAGTCTCCTGGCTATAGGGTGAAGTCCGTACTACAGTGTAAAGTAGATGGGGATGCAGGCAGAGGGGAGACCACCTTCCCCAGAGAGCTCAGGAGGATTCCTCCAAGGAGTGGAGCTTTCTCTGAGACCTTTGTCCCTCGGGGTAGAGGTTTTTTTTTTTTTTTTTTTTTTTTTTTTTTTTTTTTTTTTTTGAGGTTAGGGGGTGGGGTAGGGCTGGAGGGAAAAGCCATTCTGGGCAGAGAAACCAACATAAGAAAATAGATTCAGGAGAGGAAACAACCAAATGTCTATCAGCAGATAAATGGCTAAACATACTGTGGCACACCCATACACTGGGGTGCTATTCAGCAATAAAAACCTACTGATACATTTAATTCTGTTACAGCTCAAATTGATGAGCAAAAGAAACCACACACAGAAGAGAACATACTGTATGACTCCACTTATAGGAGGTTCTAGAAAACTAAAAATCGTCAAAGGTGGTTAGTGGGAGCTGATGGGGAGCAGGGGGGAGTGGTAAAGGGTAGAGGGAGGGCGGCTTTACACTTTGGGGTGTCAGATGTGCTCACTATTCCGATTGTGGAGATGTTCTCAAAGGGTGTATTTTTAAAACGAACTGTGTTGCTTTACTCCGTAGATCTGTGGGGTTTCCTGCACATCACTCATACTCAGTAGAGTTCGTTTCAGACACCGGGGCCTTGTGCACACTAAGCCTGGGGGCCATTTATCAGACTGTAGCAAAGCCTCTGCTGACTCAGACAGCAAAAGACCGTTGTGCTGAGCTTGCAGTGGTTCTCAGCCTTCCTAATGCTGCGATCGCTTAATATAGCTCCCTGAGTGGTGGTGACCCCCAACTATAAAATTATTTCCATCGCTGCTTCATGACTGTAATTTTGCTACTGTTATGAATCATAATGTAAATGGCTACATTTTCTGATGGCCTTAGGAGATCCTGCTGAAAGGGTCGTTTGACCCCCAAAGGGGTTACGGCCCACAGGTTGAGAACCACTGACTTAGCGCTTCCCCTGGGAGCCACGATGCTCTTTTAAGCAGAACAGATGTATAGAGTTTGTATATGAAAGGTGGCTCTAGAAGAGGCTGACATGGGGTTCAGGCACAGATGGCAGGGCCCAGCTCAGTGAGGAAGAGTGAGGTAGAGGGGATAGATAGATCTGCCCGATGGTCAAGAGTCAGTTGAGACAGATGACTCAGTGGTTAGGAGCACTTGCTGTTCTTGGGAAGGGCCTGGGATCCGCTCCCAGCACCCACTTGGTGACTCATAACATCCGTGACTGCAGTTCCAGGCAGTTCCAGGAATCTGATTGATACTGTCTTCTGTCTTTTTTGTTTGTTTGTTTGTTTTTAGTTTTTCGGTTTTTTTTTTTTTTTTGAGACAGGGTTTTTCTGTAGCTTTGGAGCCTTTCCTGGAACTAGCTCTCGTAGACCAGGCTGGCCTCGAACTCACAGAGATCCATCTGCCTCTGCCTCCCGAGTGCTGGGATTTAAGGCGTGCGCCACCACCACCTGGCCCTGTCTTCTGTCTTTTATGGGCACCAGGCACATACATGGGGCACATACATACACACATACACATCAAAGAAGAGGTAAAATTAAAGAAAAAGTCAGTCCTGACAATACTCAGTACTGACTGTGGGCAGGAGGGGTAGGAACTAATCGAAGGAGGTGGCCAGACTTCTGTTTGTTGACTGAAAGGTGTTGGGACTGCAGGGAGAATGCTCAAGGAGATTGATTGGCTCTGCTGGGCAAAGTGCACGGTGCCAGCAGCTGCCTCCCTGGCTTCTCCAAGTACTAACACCTGAGAGCCTTCAGCTTTCTCTGCCCTCGGGCCATGAGGCTCAGGAACACACCTGTGTGAGCCCCCCTTCCTCCCCCCAGCCAGCCAAGGAGCTTCACCACTTCCTCCTGCTCCCCCACCCCTTCCCCTGTAATGCTGACACATCAAAATCAGACCAGCTTTGCTCAGCGAGACCTGACCAGAGCGCTGACACACGTCTCGAGGAGAAACCTAAGCTCAGGAGTGGGAAGCCCTATGCTGTTCTTTGCCTCTTTCTTTTCTTAGCCTCAGAGTTTTTTGTTTTGTTTTGCTTTGCTTTTTTCTAGTCTACAAATCAAAGCCAATAAGACGCTTGAGTCTCAACCCAGGCTGTAAATGATAGTATGGGGATATTTTAAAATCAATGGGACCATGGTAAGGTTCTGTTATGCACCCACTAGAAGGACTAAAAGAGAAAGGTCAGTAACAGCCAGGGGTGGTGAGCAGCTGCAGCTCCCAAGGTCATGCATTGCTGGTGGGAAGGAAGTTGGTGCAGCTCTCTGAGAGCAGCATTGCTGTTTCTTGTTGGGTTTTGAATGTGACTTCAGGAGGACGCAGAGACAGATTGTTGGGGGACTAAAGAATTCAATAGAAGAGTTATTAATTAGCTCTATGAACACATAGAAGGACAACCATAGCAGGGTCTCTGAGGGTCTGGCATCCAGCACCCAGCATGGGACAGTGTGGTAAGGTCTCTCAAGAGAACTGGAGCCCATCCCAGCACTTGGGAGGCAGAGGCAGGTGGATCTCTAGGAGTCCAAGGCCAGTCTGGTCTACAAGAGCTAGTTCCAGGACAGGCTCCAAAGCTACAGAGAAACCTTGTCTCAAAAAAAAAAAAAAAAAAAAAAAAAAAAAAAAGAGAGAGAGAGAGAGAGAGATTAAAAAGATTTAATTCTGACACCAAGAATTGTCGTAAGGCAGAGGGTGAAGCCTCTTCTTATCCTTTTTGAGGATGGAGGATGGGGGTGTTCACAGTAGGAGGCTGCAGTTAGGCTCTCAGATTCCCAGGCAGGAGTGGGAAGGGGATGGGGGACAGGATGTGGCCTTCTTTGGTATATA
>NW_026068042.1:4039816-4107368 GCF_014885135.2 Alexandromys fortis
TATATATTCTTCTTTGGCACATCTGATCTGCTGATCGGCTCACAGACAATATCCTAGTAGCGCACCTGTTGGTGTCTGTGAGCTGAGGAGAGTGGATGCAAGCTTGAGTCTAACATCAAGGTCTCCCATTTCTCAATATGATGAAGATACTATTAGTGGATGACCTGTGAAAGCCACTTCTCCTCTGGGGGCTAAGAGTACAAATGTCCACAAAAGAGCTGCCGAAGAAGGTTTGAGGCAGCTTTAGTCACCACAGTTCCAAACTGGAGCCTCAAATGTCCCACAGTAGAAGTATGGTAGAAGAAACAATGGTAAGCTAGTCACACAGTGCAATATCACACAGCAATGTGATACCCAGTGACATTTTTTTGTGTCAAAGAAACAATGTTGAGCCAAAGGTTTCAGGCCATCAAAGACTAAATAACGTGCTGTGTTGATACCGTTCTGTGAGGTTCACGAACAGGCGCAGCCAGGCGCTCTGTGATGACAAGAACCAGAAGAGCGGCTGTCTCCAGCTGTCAGAGAAGTCTTGTAGGATATTGGAAGTGTTTCTTGGGTGGTAGGTACAGTTTATTGAGCTTTATATTTAATAATTCGAGACTTTTAAGTTATACCCCAAACAAATTAAATAGAAAGAAGGAAAGATGGTATTGTGAAGAGATGTAGCTCTGTTTGCCCGGCAGGTGTGAAGTCCTGGATTCCATCTCCATCACTACGTAAGCCAGGTGTGGTGGCACAGACCTGTTGTCCCAGCACTTAGGAAGCAGAAACAAGAGGACCAGAAAGTCAAGATCATCATTGGCTACATAGGGAAATTGAGGTCAGCCTCAGCTACACGAAACCTAACCTACACAAAGCAAAAAAGTAGCCAGGGATTCAGACCACATTGTGTTCATGGACCCCAGTGACTCTGTGGTGCAGCAGAGACCATGACACTGGCTGGAGCAGTCTCAGTGAGCTCTCTTCTCCAAGGTTGCAGGACCCCCATGGGTATGGCATTCAGCAGCTGGGGATGTTCTGGAACATGCGACCACAGTGTCCCCAGGAAGTAGCCCTCTTTCATCCTGAGTAAGTCCTGCATGAAGAGCTCGGGCAGGGATGGCTGCTCCAGCTTGGGGCCCTCTGGCTCTGTCATATGACCACTGTACAGACTACCCAGAGCCAACTCTTGCGGGTACACCTGCTCTTGGCTCTGGGCCAGGCGTGGCATGCCTTCTCAGACCCTCGAAAGCCCCGCTGAGGAGGCAGGAAAGCCTTGACTCAAACAAGCCTCCGTGGGGCCGGGTGAATAATGGGGAATGGAATTCACGGTTCCGCTTCTGGTTCTCACAGCTGCGGATGGGAGAGATCACCAAGGGAATTGGAGGTATTGTTCGGCACCGACTGCGGCCCCCATTGTTGGATTCTGATTGCAGCTTTTGTTTCGCTCGAAAGAACAGTTATTAAATGCCAGCTGGGAACAAGGACGTGTTTACGTGTGGCGGGGTGAAGGGAGTCGGTGGTGAAGGAATGCCCGATTTAGAGGGTTGCCTTTGCTGCTGGCTGAGGGCGGGCCAGTTGTCAGTTGTCAAGGAGGGAGCAACCTGGGAGTCTTTCAAGTTTAAAATGTTTCTCAGAGAGTCACAGGGGATGATGCCGGTGACACTCTCAGAGTCAAGCCTTAGTGTCTCTTAGGCGGATGTGCTTATTTGTGTGGTTGTGATAGCAGGGTGCACCTGAGAAGGCAAACCAGAAACCCTGGTATCTGGAGTCCTTCCCCGTCCTCCAGCACTGCTTCTACTTGGCCCTGCTCTCTAAATAACCTGCTAAATAACCCCAGGGCAGAGCTGCCAATCCCACGTCAGTCTCCCTGTTAACTGTAGCAGCCCAAGAAGCTGGAGTAAACTACTGAACTTAATGGTTCACAGTGATAGGGCCAGTCTGTGGGCCAGACTTCACCTGTGTTATTTCATTTAAGACTCCCTCGGAAACCATAAAAAGAAGAGCTATTATCCCCTCCATTTACAAAGAAGCAATGTTAACACTCACAGAAGTCAGGTAATGGGCCAAGATGGCCCAGCTGGTCAGTGCGGATGGACTGTAGACCCAGGTTTCTTGTGGTCCTTTCCTGGGGTGGGATAAGGCAGCCATGGGATTGTGATAAAAGCTGCGTTTTTTCATGTTCTCTTTATTGGGGAGCAGATCATAGCATGCATTTACCCCTCTGGTTTTACTGCATTTACTCGAGGTTTTAATTCTCGTTGTTGTTGAATTTTAATATTAGATCACTTCTGGTAAATGGTAAGATGGATGGGAAAAGCCAGCGACCCTCTGACTGCAGCTGGAGTCTGGTTGTAGTGGGGCAAGCACGTGGCTGTGATCTAAGGAGGATTTCCTACAGGCTGAAGAGCCTATGATACCAAGATAGAACTGTTCCCAGTTTTCAGAGACTCTCTCAATTTTCTCTGACAAGAACCTTCACCTTCAAGAATGTTCTTTACCTTAACATAGCAATGAGCAATCGAGACATAGCTGTATGGTGAGCTTGAACTCAGAAAACCTTGCTTTTCAGGTCTGAATGACACATTGGCGCAAGAGGCCACATGCTTGGCTAACTAACACACAGCAGTCCGAGTGCCTCAATTTTCGGGCTTACCTGCATCCTAGAATCACCAAGTGTGGTCAGAGGAATTAGACTATGTCATAACCAGATGTCTCATGTGGCTAGAAGCTCCTAGACCCGAGAGATCACAGAATGACTGGCGACTTTGGGCACTCTAGTGGCACTAGGTGATTTTACGTCACACCGATCCAGATGTGGAGGGCTATGTTCTTTCCTGGTTGCCTGACGGTCAGCAATCCGGAAAGACTTAACTCTGCTCTCTCCAGGTGTCTGAGCTGGTCACCTGTGCGCATGCTCTCTCTTCTCTGTGGGCCTGGGATTCTGGCTGGTTGCGGACCCACTTGGAAATCTGACTATTCTCGCTGGCACCTGAGCAGGCACCAACCCAGGATAGTCCTTCACATTCATTCTCGGAGCAGGGCTGTGCTGAGCAAGACGTGGCTTCTGAAGGAGACTCCAGCCACCTCATTTGTAGTCTAGGCAAGTCCCTTAACCCGACCAGCCCTGAGTAATTACCAGGAACCTTCCTCCCTATCACTAGCTTGTTGCCAGGTGTGTGGGTGTGGCGGCGAGCCAGGAGCCAGCTTCACCACTGTAGCTGCAGAGGCAAAACCCTGACTCTCTCCTGCCTCTACTTCTACGTTTCTACTGAACATTAAGGAAAAGTTGTGTTCTTTGTTTTTTTTTGTTTGTTTGTTGGTTTTTTGTTTTTTTTTTTAACTTTCTGATTCCGAGTTTCCAGAGGGAACACAGGACAGAACTGGGTTCAGAGAGCGTTCCATCCCTGTTTAATCCTTGCCCCACCTCGGCCCTGACTTCGGCTAGACAGGGATTTACTTCAGGAATTGTTTCTGCGGTTTGACTTGGGATTCTGACTCCAGCATGACAGGAGGCTTGTGACATTGTTCAGCACACATTTCTGTTCGAGACACTCAGAGGGCAGCAGTGAATTAAACATGGTCAGGGGAGGGCTTCTACTCTAGTGGGACGGGAGACAAATATGACCGGTGAGACATGTATGCAATGGTCTTCTCAGGTTTGTAGAAACAATACATGAGCACCACAAAGGAGAGGAAGTAAAGTGGAGAAGTGAGGTGTGAAGTGCTCCCAAGGAAAGGAAGTCAGAGAGGGGATGGCATCCAGTCACACCATCTGCGATGGGACCAGTCTCCTGGCTTCTCTATGCTCCAGTCTCCTAGGCTTTATCAGAGGGGCTAATGTCTTGCCCGAAGTGTGTGGAGAAAGAAGCCAAGGCATATTTGGAAGAAAAGGCCCAAGGGCGTTATCCATGTGCAGTGTGGTGATGACAGGCCAGCGATGCTTCAGAGGGGAATTACAGAGCCGTGGATGGAGACTAGATCTAGGAGGTATCTCGGCATGCCTTCGTTCCTCACTGGGCCCACTTTCAGACTCTAATCTTGGTGGAAGAGTAGTTCACATACTTATGCTTTTTTTTTCTTTAAATAACACCGAAAGTACTGTTATGTAATGAACTGAAAAATGGGGGGCAGTGGAAGAGCAGAGAACCTTCTATTACCTACACTTGCTCCCCCCCCCCACCTTAATCTTTGCACTTAGAGGCAGACCAGGAGTTATCAAGTTTTGGCTGGCTCCCAGTCTCGAAGTAGCCCTGGGACTACTCTGCTGTGTGTCATGGGGCAAATTGAGTCACTTCTCTGGTTCCTGTCATTATGTGTGTGTGTGTGTGTGTGTGTGTGTGTGTGTGTATGTATATATCTCAAAGCCAATGATCTTTAGGGTTCGTTATGCCATGCACACTACTCAGTCAAACGGTAATAACAATCATGAGAATGGCTCTCTGGTGGACAACAGAGGAACAGAGGGACTGAGAACCTCACTGCTATGACAATCTGATCTCAGGGTTAGGGTTTTCATGAAGAGACACTGAACTTGTATTTGATTTTCAGATTGTGTTGGTTGATCTTAATTGCTAACTTCATGGGAGAGAGAAAGAGAGGAGAGAGAGAGAAAAAAAAAAAAAAAGAGAGAGAGAGAGAGAGAGAGAGAGAGAGAGAGAGAGAGAGAGAGAGAGAGAGAGAGAGAATACTACCTTAGGGCATATCTACGAGGGAATTTCCAGAGAAATGTAACTGAGGCGAGAAGACCCACCCTGAATAAAGGCCACATCATTCCATGGGCTGAGGTCCCAGAAAGAAGACCAAGTAGAAAGTGAGCTGAGCACCAGCGTGCATCTCTTTCGGCTTCCTGATCACAGACACAGCGTGGTGAACCATCCATTCTTCTGCTGCCATACCCTTCCCCGTGACCATACCTCCAAACTGGGAACCAGAATAAGCCCTCCCTAACTTAGCGGCTTCTCTCGGGTATTTTATTACAGAAGTGCAAACCAGCATTCTGTTGGATATGTCCTAATGACTCCCAATGGAATCTTCTAAGGCTCCAAGAGCTGAAAAGTCAGAGATTTCTTTCAGGTCTTCGAGAAACCAAGGAAGGTGGTCTCAAAAGTTTGGACAAATCAGACAGGTGATGTCTGGATTCCTATGTGAAAACTTTTTAAAAATGTCGTCTACACATTCAGTTAAATCAGCAAAAGTCCTGTGCACGGATCAAATAAAAGTGTCGGCTCTGGCTACTTTATAGATTCTCTCTGCCATTATGTAGATGAGGAAAGGAATCCTCTGCTTCCACCCTAAGAAGAGACGTATTGCCCTCAGCAAGCTGTGCAGCTGAGACTTCTCAGAAGGTACCACACTGACTCTTGGATGGACAGCAGCTGGTGATGAGGGGCCAGAGAGTCAGCAAGGGGCAATTTGCCACCTTTTCTCACCTCCACCCTCTCAGCCCACTCTGAGACTAGCACATCCTAAGGGTTGTCTCATGTACACGAGGAAGGCTATCATGAGAAGCCTTGAGAAAGATTTTCTACTGAGAGGACATGATCCACAGCTGTGCAGAGAGGGGATATGAAGGACACAGAACCCACAAACGTTTGTCGAGAGTCTAGAGTGTGTCACTCACTGTGAAAGGGGGGAAGTGTAATTCTCTCCCAGTTCTTTGCATATTTGAATACTTCTCCTCCTTCAGGTTTTAGCTCAAATATCTCTTCCTCGGAGAACTTTGCTGGATAGGACATCCTTTGTGAGGAAGCCCGACTCCCCTGTCTCTGAACCTCACTCTTCTCTCCCACGTATAAATATAAGGACTGTATTTTTGACAGGCCTAGTTTTCCGTATGAAACATAGGCTTCATGAGGGCAGAGACCTCATAAACTGTAGCTGCTCAACAAATATGCTGACTATTTCTAATTATGCCCCTGAAAGGGTTTTGAGCAAACCTTTAAATTTCCTTTGGCCTTTTGCACTATTAACACCATTATAAAGATGAGGCGAAATTGTATTTCGAGAAAGAAATGGTTATGATTGAAAAGCTGATGTGCAACCGGTGAATTTTATGCTTCTTAGACCCACTGTGGGACAGCCTGAAAATTATCTGTAAAGGAACCAAGCCTATTTTTAAGGATCCCTGCGCCTTGCAGCTCTAGGCGATGACATCAGAGAACCCGGAGTTCCACGTCCCAAGCCAAGCCTCGTGATCCTCGAAAACTGCAAGCCCCAGGATGCAGCGCGGCGCAGGGACCCAGCGCCCCGCGCAGGCCCGCGAGCCACCGCCCTGAAACTAGGAAGACGCCCGATTCCTTTGCCCGCCACGCCGCCGGGCGCGCGCGGAGCCTGCCGGGACTTGTAGTGTTCTTGGCTGGGAGTGCCCGCTCCGGAATCTCAGTCGCCGTCTGGTGGGGTAGAGGCGGCGCGTGCACGCGTGCGCAGTGCGCGGGCGGGCCGTCGTGGGCGCCGCTCCCGGCAGCTGAGTGCCTGAAGGAGCCGGGTCCGCGTCGGCGCGGGTGCTCCGGGCGGAGGCCGCGGTAACGTGGGGCGGGAGGCGCGCAGCTCGGGTGTGGGTGTGTGGAAGGGGAAAGCGGGGTGAGGGACGAGAGGCTGAGGCGAGTGGGAGGCGGCCGCTGGCTGCTGAGGGAGCGCGGGGCCGCGCCTCCTCGCGCGGGCGCGCGTGCACCTGGGCGAGGCCGGGCTCACCTGTGCGCGGGCTCCTTCGCGCCCCGCGGCCCGCCCTGGGGGTCCCCTCCAAGGCCCACGGCCCCGCGTGTCCTCGCTGTCGCCTCCGCGGCTCGGCCCCTGTCCGGGATTCCGGTGGCGACGCCTGTCGGAGCGGCACGGCTCCTGGGCCGTGTCCGCCTCATCATCCCCGCCGCTCGCTCCCGCACAGCCCAGCTTCCTCGCGTGTGCGGACGGCGGGTGGCACGATAGGGAGTGCCTCGGCCAAGGTCACGCGGGTGGGACCCGGGAGGTGCCCGGATCCGGGGCTGGGGACTCGGAGGAGGACAGCGCCGGGGGGGCGGCCCTTCCCGGCTTGTGGTTCCTTTCTGATGCTTTCTATTGACCCTCCCGGGAGAGCGTCCGGGAAGAAAGTGGTGTCAGGTTGAAAGCGCCCTGCTGTGCGTGCTGCTTCGCCTTTGCTAGAATCCCGGTGCTGCCTGCTGCGACACCCCAGCGGAGCCTCGACCGAGGGCCAAGTCAGTTCAGAAAGTGACTTGCTGGTTGGGGTCAGATCCCGAGGACAGGTTTAAGGAACAGATACCCAGGTAGTTGACGGCATTTCGGTTTCTAGTTCGCCTTCCCATTCTTTCTAATACTTGCTTGGATAAGTCGGTCGTTATCTATTGTAATGGGATTTTCTGTACTCTAATGAAGTCGTTGCCCTTTGTAAATTAGTTTTCTACCTAGAAAAGCTTGTTTCCTGTGTGTTTAATGACCGGAACAAATAGCCCACTCCAAGGTTTATACCGTTGTCTTATCTTAAAACTGTAGAGCAGCCTGCTTTATTTCCCTCCGAGGAGCTAGCGTCCACGCTTGTCTTCGTTGACTACCACTGGAAGAATCTACTGCAAAGTTTATGAGAACGTTAAGTGACTCAAGCTTTGGGGGCAAAACTGAAAAACCATTTTTAGTTTACTGCTGGACTTGAGGAACTATTACTTCAAAAATAGTAACATGCATTTTGAATGCAATGCGTGCGTCTTAATTTTTTTTTCTTGCCGACACACTTGTGGCAAAGCATTTATCCTCAAAATTGAATATTCCATATTTTGTACTAACTCTCTTCTTAGGGAAAGTTAATTTTTTTTTAAGAGCAGAGGTACGTTTAAACTGGAATACTAAATCAGACAGAATTCAAATTAATAGTTTATTTTATAGTGTTATAAGCCATACAGTGTGCCAAGTGACAGATTTCTCCTGAGAAGTAACCTGTGTCAGGGGATGTACTGTGAACCTGGGCTTGTAGTAAAGGGTCAATAGCTTGCCACAGCAGGGAAGTGGTATATACATGTTGCCTTCTATCTCCCTTATCCTGTTCGCCAATAGTTTCACTGTTGCTGTTGCAGGGAAAGGAGCAGGTTTGTATCTTTTTTTTTTTTTTTTTTTTTTCTGTCTGGGTTTAGCAATGTAGCAAAATAGGAAAGAGGTCTTGTGTACATCTGTTTGGCGGGAGACCGAGACAGCGGGGCAGGATAAGTATACAATTGTGAGGAAGCGGCGGTGAGTTCATAAGCAGGAAGGACCTTTTTAGAAGTATTTAAGGATGTTAAGAATAGCAGTGGATTCTTTTCTTTAAACAGTTATTGTGGGCAGTGTTCAGAGATGGGATAAGATATTGTGGGCAATGCCCAGGAAGACACTTGAGAAAGGTGGAAGCTTCCATCTCTCTGTGGACTTTTCTCCTGATAACATGACTTCTGGGCCTAAGGCTGAGCAAAAGTTCTTTACTATTTATGCACCTAGTTAGATTGCAGATACCCCCCCCCCCCCCCGTATTTCCTAAGCCACAAGGAAATGTCAGAAATAGTTAATTAGTATGATTCAGATCAGACTTTATCATAGTCATGTTGTGCGGTGTGCACTTGTCTTGTTCTTGTTTAGAAGCTGTCATGTAAGAATGAGGAAGATGGCTTTTGGTAGATTGTAGTGACCGTACAGATGTGCCAGTAGCTACTCTGCTCTGACTAAGAAGTTTCAAGACTGTGGTAGTGATGCTTTTAAGCATCCACTGAATGCCAGCTGTGAGCTGAGCATACACGAATAATCACCTTCCATATGTCCAAGCAAAAAGTTGCTTCGGATCTGTAAAAATAAAATAAGATGGGTCCAGTAGGAAATAAATATCAAATTTTAGTTTTATTAATTTACTCATTTATTTTGACTGTTTATGAGTATGCAGTATTTGAGAATGGATTGAAATTACTTCATGTGGGAGAAATAGTCAGTAGCTTTAGATGCCTGCCTGTAATACTCAGTTGTTTTAAGAAATGCTTATATGAATGTTTTCATACAAGAAAAAGACATCCCCTTGAGGCCGCCTTTAAACTCAGCACTTGGGAGGCAGAGGCAGGTGGATATCTGTGATCGGGCCAGCCTGATCTACATAGTGAGTTCCAGGACCCAGGACAACCAGAGTCTCATAATAGAACTTGTCAAATAAATAAATAAATAAATAAATAAATAAATAAATAAATAAATAAATAAATAAGACATCCTGTGGATAACTTGCCACATAACTAGGACTCTGTAACAGTTAAAGAGTAACTAAGCAATAGAAGGGTTAATAGTTTTCCTTGTAGTTTCTGTATGATAAAGACTATGTACATTTGTGATTCCTAGAATATATTTAAGTGAACATTTGTTTGATGAGCCATTGGACAAATTGAATAGCTTTGATTTTTAAATGATAGTGCTTTGGCAATTTTTATACCATACTTTCTTTGAACATGGAATTTTTCTTGGATGTAAAAGAAAATTAGTCATTTAGGATTTGAATGCCTTTTGGAATAAAATACTGTTTGGAAATGAAACTCTTAATTTGACTTGTCAGTCTGAAAGCTTTACACTCCAAAAGTTGTGGTAATGCCTTTAGGCAACTGTGCTTTTTATAGTTTAACCAGTGAGTTCTTGGTTCTGGATTCTGTTTATCCTTTTCTTGAAGAAAAGATAGTCGTTAGCAGTGCCAGAGTTAGGGGTGATCTCAGAGGGCTTCTGATGCAGCTTTTTAGCAGGTACAGTAAATGTTCCCTGAGAATTTCCATGTCGGGTGTTCCCTTCCATTACTAAGGGTGGTTATGCAGGTCCATAGGCTATTGTATTATTGAGAAGTCTGAGCTAGTGACAGTAAAGGTAAGACAGTTTTAATGTTCATTGCTTTCAGTCGTGTTTGAAGGATCTTTTTTCTCTCATACCCCAAGAGTAAGGCTAGCTTTTCTATCATTTACAGCTATTAAAAGCTCAAGTCAGACAAAGCTTGGCGTAGTGGCTTACTCCTTTAATCCCAGCACTTGGGAAACAGAGTCAGACAGATTTCTGTGAGTTACAGAACAGTCTGTTTTACATAGTGAGTTCCAGGACAGCCAGAACTACATAGTGAGACCCTATCTAGGACCCCCCCCCCCAAAAAAAAGCTCTAGTTTAATCTATTCCAATTTAAAGCATCTGTCTTATATTTAATTAGAACTACTTTCCTCTCTTACTCAGAGTCTGGCCACTTACTGCCTGAAGCTCTTGGGATACAGAGGGATTGCTATTTATTACTATGTAGCTTTTGTTGTACCTCTTTGGGGATCTGCTTGGAAAGGGACTGGTCAGAAGAATGGAAAAATGCACTTATTCCTTATCTGTTCCTCCTTAATGGTGGCGGGTCTGATACACAAGCTGGTATTACTGGTGAGTTTTTGCATGGCGACTCCCTGCTGCACAGTTCCTGCATATGAAATTTCTCTGCCCAGGCCTTTTCCATTTCTCACTCCACCAGCTTGTTCCCTTTAGTGTGTAGGGGTGAAGAGGGTTAAGGATCTTTTTCTTTATAGTCAAGTTTTTTGATGATGCCAAGACCGCTTGAGTACCACTATGCCTGCCTTTGCTGTTCAAGCCACTGGAAACTTGCTTCTTTGCTTGCGGGCTGCTTAAGACTGCCTTTCTGTGCCTGCTGCTTTTTCGGAGGCAGAGCCTGTTGCATAGTCTGCTGTGCAGGCTGAAAGTGAATTGGAACATGGAGTGCCAGTCTCCCTGTCTCCTAGGCATTCCAAGTTTTAGTGAATAGAATGTCTATTTGCTGGTGAACACTTTCTGTCTTCTTCTCCCTGAAGACATGGGACACTTCCCTCTCTCTGTCAGTTACTTCTACTGAGGAAAAGGATGTTAAGGAGGTACTCGGAGTGCCAGAGCCCTGAGAGCTGTATGTGGCAGGTAGGTGAAGGCCATGCCTAATTGCCCAGCTGTCTGTACAGTGTAGATGCTATCCCCAAAATGAGCTACCTATAGTTTAAAAAGATTTCATCATATTTCATGCATGTACAGGTTTTTTTCTTGTCATATTGTTGCATTAGCAATCGTGTATATATATTTACTTGTATGTGCTCAGTGTTGTAAGTAATCTAGAGGTGCTGTGCAGCAGAAGGAGAAGGCCTGAGTTATATGGAAATACTGTAGGTGGTTGAGCAGCACAGACCTTGGTATCAGTGGGAGTCCTGAAACCAATCCCCATGGGTAAAGGAGAACAAATGAATGTTCTCTGGTCCGTCTGTGTGGGGTTTCTGGTCCATACAGCATCTGATTAACAAATAGTATGACATTCTGTGGCCTGAGGTCTTTCGGTGTAAAATTCACATTTTCCTTCCTTTTCTTCTGTCTGATTTTTGTTTTGTGTCTTAAGGGCCTTGCTTCTTTCTACCCAGCTGATGAGATGGCAACTGAATGTTAATTTGTGACTGAGTTTTAAATCCATCTATGCCTCAGTACATAAATCTAGCTGAAGAGTAGATGTGAGGCCGTGGGCTGATCTTGGAATTTTATGTTTTTTTTCTGATGCTTGCTTTGCTGAGAATATAAATTCAAATAGGAATATAGTACTAGGGCCTTTTTCTTGCTGTCATCTGAACAAACGAGTTAAATCTGCTACATGACTTTTTATCTGATAAAGGAAAAGCAGCTTTGTAACTGGAAATGCAGTAATTATGGGTAGTGACTTCACACTTCATTCAGAAGGTAGTTTGTGAACACCTTCCACCATGCTGTTGTAGGTTTTGGAGAAGCGGCAGTGAGTTAACAAAACAAAAGTCCTGCTCTCATGAAGCTCGCACTCCAGAGTGGGGAAATAGAAAAGGTGCAGGTAAAAAAAAGTTAAGTCCTCATCTGTTAGGTGTTGAATGTGCTAGAGTGCAGCAGGGAAAGGAGATGAGAGGTGGGCTTGGGAGGTTCTGCAACTTTAGCTAAGGTCGTAGGGAGGTCTCCACTGAAGGAAGCAAAGAGGCCCTTCCCTGCACTACACAGGGAGCTTGTTTGGTTAGTCTGCTGACAGATGATTGAGTGGGTGGGTGGGGGTGTACTGGGATGGCAGGGAGCAGGGAAGTGGTGAAGCCTTATAGGTCTTTGTAAAGGCCCTCCCTGGTTTTTACTGAGTGGCATGGGATCCTGTTGAAATGACAGTGTTTCAGCCTTGGATGAACAGGAAGGTACTGGTCACTGGGTTCAATCTCAGAATTTCCTCTAGAGTTGGTCTTGAGAA
Source organism: Alexandromys fortis (assembly GCF_014885135.2). NCBI lineage: Eukaryota > Metazoa > Chordata > Mammalia > Rodentia > Cricetidae > Alexandromys > Alexandromys fortis. Next base: position 4,052,022 of record NW_026068042.1, read on the forward strand.
GGGGTAGAGTGGGGCATCATCTGACCATCCAAAGCGTCAGAGTTTTCAGAAACTCAGAGTAATTCTACTGAACAGCTGGGGTTGGCATCCACTTTACTGCAGCTTTTTGAGTAGTAGGAGATTCTGTGTAGTGTTAGGGGACATGGGCTCCCCTCATTTGAATCCCGGCTCTGTCTCTTCCCAACCCTGTGCTTTGGGCTTTGATTCTTCTCATCTGTAGTATTGTTGTTATAAGGATTAAATTAATATTTAGAACAGCATCTAAAAAGAGGTAAATGTCTGTGTTTCTATTGAGTAAACACTTGAGTTGTGTTTATTCAATTATGGGATTGCTTTGATTGTAGTGTTGAGAACGGGTTGCAGTGGGGCAAATACTGAAAAAGCAAGGCAGTCCATGCAGCAATCCAGGTAGCAGCAAGAATGGAAAGTGGAAGGAATCTGTATATATTTAAAACACAGAACCAACAGGATTTATTGATGTATTAGACATGGAGTGAGAAAGGAGAACTTTATTCAAGCATGACTCGGTGAGGTACTTTGCTGGAACTATTGAAAGGAGGACATGGTGGTTTTCTTAGATGGACAAGACACAAGAGTCAGGTATATGAGGGAAGTGTCTGGGTTTAGTTCTGTGAGTTGCAGATGTATGTTAGGGAAGTAAGTGGATTATATACTGTGGGCTGTGCATCCATGAGTCTAGAGTTCAAGAATGTTTGAGACTGAAGGTTCCATCCAGGCTGGCACTCTACTGTTTTAGACATGTGAAAGTGAGCTCACCAAGAGCCCAGGTTTAAATAGAAGTGAAGCCTTAGACCATCATTCACAGATCTGGGAGAGAAAATGCCTCTGAGTATTTCTGATACTCTTTAGGATGAAAGACAATTATAATTATTTCATTTTAAAAAGAGACTTTATTGAGAGATAGCCCAGTATAATTCATATGCTTAAAGTTAGTTCATTGATTTTTAGTGTATTTGCAGCTGTATAGCTATTAACAAAATTTTGAATATTTGTATCATTGCCCCTCCCAAAAAACCCCCACATACTTCCCATCCTCATGTCTTCATTTCCTACCTACCCTCCTGTAAGTAGACAGCTGCTGATCTACGTGATTTACGTGTTTATTTTGGATATTTCATACCAGTAGAATCATATAGTGTGCTTTACTAAGAGAGAAGCCATATCCATTAAGACCAAGTTTCTAAATTCATTAGATTTTAAAACACTTGGTAAAGGTGGGGCTAGATGATCTCTTCATTGAAAAGATACATTTTCCTCTTTGTGATTAGTAAAATTGTGAGGTAGTATTTTGAGGCTATTTGATTTTTTTCTCCGTTTCATTTGGTGGTTGTAATATCCGTTGGGGTGTTTGCATCTGATCACTCAGTGGTGGCATTACATACAGTGATGATTTGCTCTTGTTGTCATGTTTCCAAAGATCTAGAGCTCACAGAATTTCAGATTCAGATACATTTGTGCAGAGGTTTCTCTTTTCTGTTAGCCCTTTTTTAGGCTCTCAGGCTATAGTACTTTTCTGTGAGGAAGCACACAAAGTCTGATTGTATCTTTTTCTGTGCACTGTCTATTCATGTCTGAGTCATTTTTTGTTGAATTTTTGATATTTTTTTTATATTTCATGGCAATGGAAAATAGCCCTTTGTGGAATAAGTTGCAAACATACTCTGTTAACTTTGATTGTACATGTTAATTTTTGCCATCCAAATTTTTTAAAATATTTATTTATTTGTTTATTATGTATACAGTATTCTTCCTGCAGGCCTTATTACAGATGGTTGTGAGCCACCATGTGGTTGCTGGGAATTGAACTCAGGACCCTTGGAAGAGCAGGCAATGCTCTTAACCACTGAGCCATCTCTCCAGCTCTTTTTTAAAAAAAAAATTGTTTATTATGTATACAATATTCTTCCAAATTCTTTTAAAATTATTTGTGGTTATTTATCAGTGATTTCTTGAATCGTTACTATTTCATTTATTTATTTATTATGTATACAACATTCTGCCTCCATGTATGCCCACACGTCAGAGGAGGGCACCAGATCGCAGTACAGATGGTTGTGAGCCACCATGTGGTGGCTGGGAATTGAACTCAGGACCTCTGGAAGAGCAGTCAGTGCTCTTAACCTTTGAGCCATCTCTCCAGCCCTTATTTATTTATTTTTGAGACAGTGTCTCTCTCATAGCCCTGGCTGTCCTGGAACTCACTTTGTAGATGAGTTTAGTTTTTAACTCAGATCTGTCTGCCTCAGCCTCCCAAGTGCTGGGATTAAAGACAAGTGCCACCACACCAGGCTCAAGATTGCTGTTAACCTTTCAATTTGCTTTTTGATGTTAATCTTCCTCCTTTACCCAGTTCCAAGTAACTAGAGTTGTGCTGTTCATTGTGCAGCTTTTGTGCCTGCCTTTTTTCTACTTGGTACAATAATGATTTTGAGATTTATCCAGGCTGTTACATGTCAGTAACTACTTTGTACTACAAACCAGTGTTCCATCATTTAGCTGTGCTGCATTTATTGTCTGTTCATTTGCTGAGGGGCATCTTTGTTTCTAGTATATAGCCTGTAAATGAAGCTGCTCTGAGCATAGTCAGTCTTTCTATGCTTGTTTTCATTTCTCTTGGGTTGATATGTGGGATGAGATGGGTAGGCTACAGGGTAGAATGATGTCTGAAGAGGCTTATTATTTTATATTTCTCATCAACAGTGTATGCATCAATTATGAATGTTTTATGTTCTTGATACATTGTAATGCCAGTCTGCTTCATTTTAGCTGTTCTCTGGAGTATATGTGCTACTATTTGTTTAAGCTACGGATAACTGAAATGTTATTTACATGCAACCAATTTTACCCATTTTAGCGTACAATTCTGTGAATTTTGGCATAAGAATGAAACTGTGTAACTAGCACAATCAAAACGTGCCCCTCAAAAAAAATCCTGAAAGTGTTTTGTAGTTGGTCCTTTCCCTAGCCGTGTATCTTTTCTACATGGTGGTGTGGCCACTTTACTCTTTTTACTTTGCAAGAAGTTTATTCTTTTACTATTTTTTTTATCTTTTACAGTTTCATACATATATACAGTGTATTGTGATTATATTCACCCCCATTACCCTCTATGATCCACTTTCTTTTCTCTTTCAACTCCTTATTCTCCTCAGCTAGTCTCCTAGTGGCTGCAGGAAAGCTTGTCAGGAAAGGATGGAGCCCCATAGGTACTTCCTGTGTCTGTGATGGAATGTTGAAGGGCCCAGTCCTGTGAAGGTAGCCATAGCTGCTGTTTGTAATTGCAGTGGCAGTGTCATGTCTTGATGGCAGTATTTTGTGGCACTTCCCCTACTCCCTCCAGTTCTTTAATCCCCTCTTCACTTCTTCAGTGGACCTGGAGAGGTGATGGTGATGTATATATCCTGTTTAGGACTGAGTTCTCAACAGTCACTGTTTCTTGACATTTTGGTCAGATATGAGCCTCTACATACGAGAGATGAGCCTTCTGAAAAAGAAACTTCTTGGTCCTAGGCTTCCAGTGGCACTAGTCTGTAAGTTTATGGTAGTTTGACAGCATGTCCATTTAGGGCAACAGCGGTATAGTAAGCTAGCTCTCCCTTTGGGCCTCTGGCTTTGATCGGGCTATAATACCAGATGTATATTCCTTCCTGTGGAGCAGGCCTCCAACCCAATCACAAAGTGGTTGGTTATCCCCAATACCAATTTAGCTACTGTTGCGGCAGGGGGCGTAGCTTGCCTGGTGCCTAGTTTTGTAGCACACAGGTGGGTAAAATCATTGATTGTGTTTTTCCTTAGCAGCCTTTATAGCACCTTCCAGCACTGTGAACTTAATCAAGCTGGTGGGGAAGGACCCTCCAGCTCAGTTCCAGCTTGTTTTTTCTGTCCTGTAGCATGTAGACTTCATAACTTTGATAAGCGCCTAGTTCACCACAAGTAAGGTATAAGACATTTCATCACACCCAAAATTTACCATTTTGAAGTCAACCTAGTGATCTGTTCTAACTTCACAGCATGTTTAGTTTGCCTTCTTTCACTTAGCACAGTACAGATGAGATTTCCGTTGCTCTGCGAGTCAGTAGTTCAGCCCTTTCCAAGTAAAGCTCCACTGCACTGTGCTCACTCGGGAGCCTGTCAGTGGGTTGCTTCTGATTCTTGACACTTAGGAGTAATGCTGCTGTAAACAGTTGCTTACAGGATTTTGAGTGAACAGACCTTCATTTGATTTGGATAAATACCCAGAAGTGGAATTTCTGGTTTATATTGTGTGTATTTTTAACTTTATTAGAATCTGTTGCTAACTTGTTTTTCAGAGTTGTAAACCATTTTGCACCCCGGCAGTGTGTATGAAAGTTTGTCTCTCATCCCTGACAGTGGGTATTAGGTGCTTTGTTAGTTTTGTTTGGGCTGTCCTAGGAGACACTAAGAGTATCTCAAAGCTGTTCTTAGAAATCTGCCGTATCTTCCTGAATATGATGTGCATCATTATTTGTGCATCTTTGCTAGCTGGTCTGTTAAGCTTGTGTCCATTTTACTGTTGTTTGTTTTATTGAATGGTAATTATTAACTGTTCTTAGTATCAGTTACCTGGTGTAGGTATACTGTATATGTTCTCTGATGTTTGTGGCTTCTTTTTCTTTTCTTTTTTTCCTTTCTCTCTCTCTCTCTCTCTCTCTCTCTCTCTCTCTCTCTCTCTCTCTCTCTCTCTTTCTCTTTTGGACTGATGGTGCTAGAACCTAGGTCCTTTACATGCTGAGTGAGTGCTGTAATACTTTTAAAGATTTATTTTTATTTTTATGGGTGTTTTGCCTTCATGTATGTGTATGCACCATGGGCATGTGGTGCACGGCAGAGACTGAAGAGGGCATCAGATCCTCTGAAACTGGAATTACAGGCAATCCTGACCTGTCATGTGGGTTCTGAGAATTGAACCCTGGCCATTTCTAACCTCTAACAGGTTAAATCTGTAGCTCCTCTTTACTTTTGAAAAAATTGGATTGAATGTCCTTTTGTTTCGCAGTTTGGCTTTTGCTGATGGAATGCTTGTGGAGCAGTTCAGTGTCTTCCATATTTCTTATAAATTGGTAGTTGAATACAGGAGAATCTAGTAACTCAATCAGATTTAGATAAAATCTTTTTTTATCATGTTGATTTCACAGGTGATGTTTGAATGCCTTCCATAAGGAAATACATAACACCTGGTCCATCTTTCTTTGTTGTTTATTTGTTTATTATGATTCATTTTAATCTGAACAGTTTAAAGAGTTCTTGATAGGAGTCTAATGCCTAGGAATATGTGTTTAAGCAATTATTATTTTCCTGCTGTCTTGTTTGTTTTTGAAACAGGGTTTCTCCACATAGCTCAGGCTGTCCTGGAACTCTCTCTGTAGACTAGGCTGCCCCTGAACTCACAGAGATCTGCCTGTCTCTGCCTCCCAAGTGCTGGGATTAAAGGAAGTGCATCCATCCACTGCTGGTCCCCTTCCCCCTATCTCCCCCTATCTTAATTGGGAAGCTTACTTCCCTGTTAGCGTTGACTTCTGAGAATCGGAAATGCTGATGACTGTTCATAGGGTTGCTTTGAAGATTATGATTATGCTTAGAAGAGAACCTGCCACAGAGGCTAGAGTACAGCAGTGATCAGTAAATGTTAATTCTTGTTGTGTGAATTTAAAAATATTCTGAGGGATTAGAGAAATGGCTCAGAGGTTGAAGAGTGTGCCGTTCTTAAAAGAGTACCCAGGTTCGAATCCTAGCACCTGTACCAGACAGCTCATCACCACTTGTAACTCTAGTTATGTGGAATCTGGCACTGACTTCTGAACTTGGCACCTGCCCTGCTCTTGCATGTGCACATCCCCATACCCTGATACAGGCACACACACAATTAAAAATAAAATCAGTCGGGTGTGGTGGCACATGACTTTAATCCCAATACTCTGGAGGCAGAAGCAGGAAGATCTCTGTTAACAGGAGGCCAGCCTGGCTACATATTGAGTTTTAGGCCAGCCAGAAATACATAGTGAGACTTTGTCTTAAACAAAAAAAAAATCAATATTTTTATTTATTAAATTGATTTTATTCAGCTGTGTTTTTTCTACTCCCCTCACTTCCTCTCCCGTTCCCTTCAGCCTTCTCCCATGGTCCCCATACTCCCAATTTACTCAGGAGATCTTGTCTTTTTCTACTTCCCATGTAGTTTAGATCCATGTATGTCTCTCTTAGGGTCCTCATTATTGTCTAGGTTCTCTGGGATTGTGATTTATAGGCTGGTTTTCTTTGCTTTATGTTTAAAAACCACTTATGAGTAAGTACATGTGATAATGTCTGTCTGGGTCGGGTCTGGGTTACCTTACTCAATATGATGTTTTCTAGATTCATCCATTTGCCTGCAAATTTCAAGATTTTTTTTTCCTGCTGTGCAGTACTCCATTGTGTAAATGTACCACATTTTCCTTATCCATCTTTAGTCGAGGAGCATTTAGGTTGTTTCCAGGTTCTGGCTATGACAAACAGTGCTGCTATGACATAGTTGAGCATATGCCTTTGTGGTACGATTGAGCATCCTTTGGATATATACCCAAAAGTGGTATTGCTGGGTCTTGAGAAAGGTTCTTTCTTAATTTTCTGAGAAATTGCCATACTGATATCCAAAGGGTCTGTAACAGTTTTGCACCACCACCAGCCAAAAAAATAAATCTTAAAAAAAATTAAAACCATGAATAATCTTAAAAGGTAGGTCATCTTGATTTATGAGGAAATTAAAGTTTGAATGGGTAATTTTTAGCACACTTGGTTTTATTTTAGAAGGAAATCAAGTGAGTTATTTAATTGAGTAGATGGCTCTTCTTTGTCCACACCAATTTGAAGTTGGATTTAGTGGCACATTTGCGGCAAACTTAAGTCCTAAATACTTTCTGCCAGTGTGATCGATGTTGGCGTGAGCTCCTGTTAACTGGTCTCACCTGTAGTGGGGTTTGTGCTGCTTGTGGAATAGACTGAACTGTCGTCCAAGTTTAATCTTTATGTTTGCTTAGAAATTACTCTTCCTAGGGCTTACTGTTGCTCTTTTCATTCTACAGTGTAATGTACAAGCCCAGAAATGCCTTATGTGGATCGGCAGAATCGCATTTGTGGTTTTCTAGACATTGAAGAAAATGAGAACAGTGGGAAATTTCTTCGACGGTATTTCATCCTGGATACCAGAGAGGACAGCTTCGTATGGTACATGGATAATCCACAGGTTTGTAAGAGCCCAAATCACCTTAGGACAGCATAAAGAGTTATATTTGTTACAGCGTTTGATGTAGATTATGAGTTTGTCTTCCTAAACAGTTCATATTTAGATTTATTCCACTGGTTTAACTTTCTCCCCCTGTTGGTACCTGTGACCTGTACTCCTATTTGAACTTCAGAGGATAAAATTAAGTTTATTTGATTGAAATTAAAATTTATCCTTGTACATATATTTTCTCCCTCTTGTGAGGGAAGTACTCTTCTTGTAGAAAAATTTTGACTAATCACAGATTTAAGATACTCTGCGTAAGACTGTGAGTGTTCCTATTTGAAAACCTACTGGAACTCTGATACTCCTGGGCTCATGTAGTTCTTTCATCGTGTGCTGCCCCTTTGAGTGCCAGTCACTGCGATGAGTCTGTGACGGAAGTTGACTTTAATTTTGTTGTTTTCTTGAAAACTTTTGGCTAGATGTAAGAAGTTGAAAAATAGAATACTACTTTTAATTACTGAGAGATGGCTCAGTAAATCAAGGCACCGTGGCCAAGTCTGAGGACCTAGAATCCATACGGTAAAAGTAGAGAACAGACTCCCAAAACTGTTCTCTGACCTCCGCATTTGAGCCATGATGTGCACGCACTCCCTCCTGCCTCAATAAATATAAATATAATATAAATTTAAAAAATCCCAGTTTTAAGATCAGTGAGAGATCTGGAATTAAAAATTTTCTGCTGAATAGTTGAAAACTTCTTGCCTGTGGAGCTCTTTATTTCAAATCAAAATTATTCTAAAAGCTAAAAATGGAGGTATGTGGAAAGTGAGGAATGGGTCTGGCCAGCTTCCTACCCAGGGCGTTGACTGTATGGCCTGGATAGAGCAGGAATTTTAGAAAGGTCACCATAACCAGAAACAGGTCCCCTGTAACTAGTCTTTAGTCTTCATTATCTGTACTGATGTGATAACGTGTAAGTAATCATTTATATAGACTGGGGGTTACAGATGACCTTAGTATTAATTCAGTCTCCTCAATTTCTTCAGTTTAGATATAGCTTGAATGACACACAGCTAAAAAGTATGTATCATATATGAAATTGTCAATTATTATTTTTGCCAGAGCTAAAATCCATGTTCCTTGACTTTTCTCACCAGTCTTGATTTTACCCTCTGATTCTCTGCCATGTAGGTTTAGCCCTTTATTTACAGGTAATCTTAGAAATTTGGGTGGATGGGATGGGTTATATTTTAATTCAGCTTATATTAGCTGTGTACTCGCTTTGTATGGTGAGACGTTTTAGCTGGCAGTAGCATCCTCTGTCAGTGTCCATGCAGAGCTTACTGACACTGTGTTACTCTCTTATCCCTGAGTGTAAGGACCGTCCTCAGGAGGCAGCTACCTGGCCGAGCAGGCAGCTACATTGTTATTATCTTCATCTCCTTGGTCTGAGTCAGTGAGAAATAACAGGGCAGCAGGAACCAAAAGTTCATGTTGATTCCTTTTCCTCAACATATGAATCAGATTCTTGTCTTTAATGGTCTTGTGTGTTTAGCTGGGACATGATTCCCTCAGAAATAACATTGAATCCTCTTCGCAAGATCTCAGCTATTGGATCCTGCAGAGCCAGGGTGTAGGTTGTCAGCGTTTTACCCTGATTGGCTTCTTTACAGAGGACCTTACATATGGTTCTTCTGTCATGGAACTCACTCTGTAGACCAGACCGGCCTCAAACTCACAGAGATCCACCTACCTCTGCCTCCCAAGTGCTGGGATTAAAGTTGTGCTCCACCACCTCCTGTCTCCTTACAGTTTTTTTCTAGCTTAAGTGAACTTTTTAAAATCTTGTTTCAGTCAGTCAGTATAGTAGTCATTAATACCAAGTTTGTTTCACCTTTAAATATAAGGACTAAGCCGTATGAGATTGTCAATTTAGAGCCATTTTGAATGGCTGAGAAGTAGTAGCAACTTCAAATGGTTCCACTTCATCATATATGTCCAAGTGCTTAAGAGCTTTGGTCAATAAGCAGTTTGTTTCTCCTCTCCTTGGAGAGCCACTTCCTTTTTCCACTGCTTTCTTTGTCACTAGACTTCAGTCTAAAAATCCATTCGAGTCTATTTTATGGCAATGTTTTGCTGAGGAAGTTGGTAATGATATAGAATTAATGAAGTATCTATCTGTACTAGGAAGTGAATTTGAAGAGACTTGAATAGTTTGGTATTTGGCCGAGGACTTAAAAGTATACACAGCACATTTTCATCAAAAAGGGAATGAGTTAATATTTTTGAAAAATAAAAAGCATTAAAGTAGTTTATAGCATAGCTCTTAAACCATTTAAATGATGTGTCCTCTGGCTGTTACACTCTTTCTACCTACTCTTCTGTTGGGTTCCCTGAGAGGAGGGATTTGATGGAGCCATCTTGTTTATGGCTGAGTTTCCAAGGTCTCTCACTGTGCACAATGTCTGGCTGAGGGTCTCTGTATTTGATCCCATCTGCTACAGGAAGAAGCTTCTCTCAGAATGGCTGAGCAAGGCTTGGATCTACTTCCTGCTTGGGGTCAAAAGGCCAATATTCTTAAAGAGATATATTTGATAAGTTTTACTAGATCAATGTTAAATGGATAGTTTTTTAAAACTAATTAAAACTATATTGCTTTGTGTCTCTAAATATTCTCCCATTGCTTACATAAACAAAACTTGATCTTATAAATCATTAAGCTCTAAAAAGAATATTAGTTTAGCTACAATGAAAAAGACATCTCTTTAGCTCTAGGCTATACCATGATGGAGCATGGAGACTCACCTCCATATCCCAGTTGTCATCTTTTCATTTTGTTTCACTTTTTTGCCTGCAGGGATTAGAACCTGTGGCCTCACAAATGCTAGGCTACCACAGAGCCACACCCACAGTCCTGTTCTGTTATCTTGATATCAGATCTAGTAAATGTGTAAACCAAATACAGTATATTTATAAAATTTATTTTAAAAATTTTCAAATGTTTTTAGTACATTTGAACTATATTATATAATACATAAATAATGTTGGGTAATAATTGTATTTTAATATTTATTTTTAGAACTTGCCTTCGGGATCATCACGGGTTGGAGCCATTAAACTTACCTACATTTCAAAGGTAGACTATAAATTATTTTTAAAATTTAATTTTTTTGTTCTTTGGTGTTTCTGAGAAAGCATCTTAACTATGTAGCCCAGGCTAGCCTTGAATTCTCCATCTTCCTGAGTGCTGGGATTACAGGTGTGTGTCATCCTGTGCAGTTTTCATTGTATTATTCTCATGTGAATTCCTGTCCCCAGGTGGGAGTGTGAACAGATCAGAATAGCTTCTTTCTGTCATTTAGCAGTGATGCTCAGGTTCCAGTAATATTGAAGATTGCCCCTGCTTACTGTGACTAGTTCTTTAAGTTGATGAAACTAATTTATAGAATATGACAAATTAGACAAGTAATATTAATTTTTATGATTGGTACCTGGATGTCACAAAAGGGAGAAGTTGCTGAGGACAGTGGCAGAGTTGTAATGCTGGCAGCAGGAGAAGTGGAGGCAGGATTGCTAGTTTAAGGCCAGCTTTGGTTACCAGCAAGACACTGTCTGGAAATTAAATAATGAACAAAAAGACCGTAGAAAAGCCAGCTAACGGGTTCTGTCTTGAAGTTCTAGGAAAGAGTTGCTAAGTTTATATTACTTTTAAAAGGTTTTTTTCCCCCAATTTAAAAAATTTCATTGCCTGACATTTTTAAGATTTATTTTTATTATTTGTATGTGTATGTACATACACATACTGTGTATGTGGGTGCCTGCAGATTTCAGAAGAGGACATCAGATCCCCTGGAGCTGAAGTTAGATGGTTTTGAGCCACCTGACATGGTATTAGGAACTGAAATTGGGGCCTCTGAAAGAGCAGCAAGTGCTTTGAACCTCTGAACTCTCTCCACCCCCTATGTTTTATTTTGAGAAAAATGTGCACTGTCATCATGTTGAAGGAATGATGGTTTCTCCTTTTTACTTTGCTTTTACTGATTTCTGTTTCTTAAAATTGATTTTATGCCAGGCAGTAGTGGCACATACCTTTGAGTTCAAAGCCAGCCTGCTCTACAGAGCAAGTTCCAGGACAGCCAGGACTGCTACACAGAGTAACCCTGTGTTGAGAAACCAAAATGAATAAATGAATGAAAGAAAGAAAGAAAGAAAGAAAGAAAGAAAGAAATAGATTTTGTAGTACTAAATTTTAGTTTTCAAAAATTTAGGTTATATGTTTGTTTAATAACCTTTTTGCTTGTTTTTTACTTTTTAGACAGAGTCTCATCATATAATCTTGGTTGTCTGTGAATTCATAATGTAGTCTAGGCTGGCCTTGAATTCAAAGATCTCCTTGACTCTGCCTTTAGAGTACTGGGATTAAAGGTCTAGTAAACCATGCCAGGGTACTTTTTGGGGGAGGTGGGGGACAGGGTCTCTTTGTAGTTTTGACTGTTTCAAAGATTACTATGCAGTAACCTAGACCAGGCTGGCCTTAGACTCACAGAGATCCATCTGTCTCTCAAGTGCGGGATTAAAGAAGACCACCACTGTCCCCCCCTCCCCTTTTTTTTTTAAATTAGTGTTTTGTAGAGTTAAGATTAAGTGACCAAGGTGCTATCCTAGCCCTATGGGTTTGTTTGTGTGTGTAACTTTGTTTTACACAAAAGTTTTGAGCATCTGTTGATAATTTAAAATATGAGGTGCAAATGTTAGTACTATTGACACTTTTAGTACTGTTGATGGTAGTGACACACTTAGTACTTCTGAGCATATGCTATTGTCTTGTGGCAGGTGTGGATTGCTTTAACAGGACACCAGTCTGCCTTGTTTTAGAGTTTCTATTGCTGTGAGGAGACATCATGACCACGACAGCTCTTCTAAGGAAAATATTTAATTGAAGAGACTTGCTTATAGTTTTCAGAGGTTCAATCCTTTATCATCATGGTGGGGAACATGGCAGTGTGCAGGCAGAAATGGTGCTGGCTACATATTGAAATGCAGGCCACAGGAAGTCGACTGAGACACTGGATAGTATCCTGAGCACAGAAAAGCTCAAAACCTGCCTCCACAGTGACATACTTCCTCCAGACAAGGCCATACAACAACAAAGCCACACCTCCTAATAGTACCACTCCCTGTGAGATTATTGGAGCCAATTACATTCAAACTAATATAGCCTCTATTTAAGATAACCATCTTTATACGTAAAATACTTGGTTATCAGTTTTATAATACAGCATTTGTTCTTATTGGCAAAATATATCTGTATTGTTCCTGGACAGTATTTTTAAACAGAAACATTTCTGCTCAAGCCAAACTGTAAAATTTCAGAAGACAAATAATTTTCTGTAAATTGATGCATTGAAAATGTATTTCAGAGCTGGGTGGTGGTAGCGCACGCCTTTAATCCCAGCACTTGGGAAGCAGAGGCAGGCAGATCTCTGTGATTTTGAGGCTAGCCTGGTCTATAAGAGCTAGTTCCAGGGCAGGCACCAAAGCTACAGAGAAACCCTGTCTTGAAAAAACAAAGCAAAACAAAACAAAACAAAATTGTAGAAAATGTTTTTCAGAATGACTTAACAACCTGCCTCTGTAGAGATGGTGATTGGGAGAAGTAGGATTCCATTGTAAGAATGGAATTTTGACCCCCAATTTTCTTGTTATCCATGGTACATGTGCACTACAATGCAAAAGTACTGCCAAGTGCTTTTCACTGTCCACAGAGTGACACAGAAGGATTAGTTGTAATAAACTGCTGAGAATGGAGTACTGCCCACCAACCTGTATCTCATTTGTTGCCTTGTAGTTTTTAAAATGGAAGATTGTCCTTGAAATGAAGTATTAGTTAGTTCCGTGAGGCAGGCAGGGAGTGGCCACTGTTTCCCCTGCTTCACTATTCCGAGTTAAAATGTAACCCTGTTTGTGTAGTGCCTCTCCTTCAACTCTGTAGTTTGGACTATACAATTTTATTGCTCCACTTTAGGCATGCGATTTTCCCTAGGATTTATTCCTGAAACAGACTTCATCATGACTGGGCTGTGAATTGGGATTTGTCAGGAATTCATTTTGAAATGCAAAATATGAGTCCTTTCATTGGGAATAGCCCAGCAGAGGTCATGAATAGGGTCTGAGGGGAACTTACTCAGAGGAATAGTACTGCGGTAGTGTGGTTAGTTGTATCAGCTTATGAGACGAGCTGTTCTGCACGTCATGACCTCCAACAGGAGGAGGTTGAGTGCCATGCTGACTCCTCAAAGAGATTAAGGCCTTCTGGGCTTTGGACTTGAGATTAACAAGCTTGCAGTCTACCATCTTCACTTCAGTTGACTGCCAACATAGAAACAAGTTTGGGATATCCATAGTTTTTCGTATTCATTGAGGGCATGTTGTAGATTATGTTATAAAAGTGTGTGTGACAATGCCTACAGGTACACTTTCAACTTCTTTACATTTTCTGGAGAAAAGAAGTTATTCAAAGAAACTGTAGAAGTATCATTTGTCTTATATTACAATTGGGACCCAGATTATTCTGTATCTAATTTGCTATCTTTAGGTTGTTTTAAATTTTAATTTCAGATTGGTATGCTAAGTGGGAAATCGTGCATGTGGAAGATTGTATAGTACTTGAAGCTGAGTATTGTGTGTAACATGTGGAGAAGGAGTAACTCAGACCTCTTTTTCTTACTAGGTTAGTGATGCAACTAAGTTAAGGCCAAAGGCAGAGTTCTGTTTTGGTAAGTAGCCATATTTACATTATTTTATTTTCTAAATGATAACCATTCTACCAACCTCCTCTTAGTTCTTCTTAAAAAACGATTACTTATTTATTTATTTGTGTGTGTCAAACATTCATGTGGAGATGAGAGAACAACTTCCAGGAGTCAGTTCTCTCCTGTCACCATGTGGGCTCAAGGGGTTGAACTCAGGCCGTCAGGTTTGGTGGCCCAGTGCCTTTACCTGCTGAGCTGTCTTGCCAGCTCTGCTTGCTATTTTAAATTAGGCTGAAAAAAAGTAATACAGTCACAAGAAACAAACCTATGGCTGAATAAATTTATATGAAATTCCTTTACACCTATCCAGGTGAGGGAATAAAACTTTGACCCTGGCTACCAACCCCACGTGTTTTTCCTCTTCTCATTCTAGTCATAATGTACCCACATTCATATGTAACTGTTGTGATCTCACCCAGCAGAATTTCAGGTAGTTTTTAGTTGTACCTTTTTTTCTCTGTTGACCACGGAAATAATGCAAAGGATGTTGTCTTTTGCAAGGGAATGAGAGACAGAAGGAGTTGAGGATGTTACATAGGCTGTGAATAGGTGTGCAGTGAATGCCTAGGACACATTGGGCTGTGGGAGAATAAGGGGGATTGGTGCCTCAAGGATCTCAGGCTAACTGACAGATATATCTGTCGTTATCATTCCAGCCGACAATAGACAGGGATATAGAGTCAAAGGTGCCACCATGGGTGAGGACACCCCATGCTGGGGGCCAAGTAAATCACGGACCACTTTTTACCACCAGTCACAAGAAATAAGACCTCATGGGAAGATGTGTGCAGGGGAGGAGAACGTGTGTAGGAACTGGAGACAGGTGCTGGAGGCAGAGGTGTGCAGGGGAGGAGAACGTGTGTAGAAACTGCAGACAGGTGCTGGACGCAGAGGTCAGGGTGTGGTATGTTGACAAGCAGCACAGTTCATTTTGAAACAGGGAAGAAAGTAGAGAGTGCCTGAAGGTGAATGAGCTGCTGGCTCCACGCAAGGGACTTCAGCAGATGGGTGAGTCATGTGACTTAAGGTCTTAACCGGGATGGAACTGATGGGGTGAGAAAAGCTAGAAGAACGTTAGAAGTACGGAGACTTGGAGATTTGGCCTCCACCCAGGCAGATTCCATATCCTGACTGACTGGTTTGCAGTTGTCTCTCTCTTGTATGCTGATTTCATTTCCTTTAGGCATATACCAAGAAGTGGCCTTTTTATTCCTAATATGTAGAAATTAGAGGTAAAAATGGTCTAAAAGTAGAAAGGGTCAGGGAAAGAGAGAGAACCTTCTCTTCTGTGGAACAGTGTGGAGCAGGATGCTAGGGTGTGGTGCCTAATCTTGATTGTCATCTTATAGAATTTAGAACCATCATGAAAACAACCTTGTGGAGAAACAAGACTGTGAGGGAGTTAATCTGACCTAGAGATTAGATTAACAGAGGTGGGAAGAACTTCCTAAATGTGAGTAGTACCATTACATGGGTTTGGGGAGGAAGTGAGCAGAGCACAGAGGTTCATCATTTTCTGCTTTCTGACTGTGGATGCAATGTGACTCCTGTTACTGCTTCCACATCTTCCCTGCTGTGGGGGCTGTATCATCTGGAACTGTAAGCGAGAATGGACCCTTCCTTCCTTAAATTGCTTCTGTCAGATGTTTTGTCATAGCAGTGAGGCAAGGAACAAGAGCAAGAGAGGATCCAGCCAGGGAGGGGGGACAGAGTGGCTCAGTGAAACCTCTTGGCTTTTACAATTAGTGTGCATTAATATATGGAGAAATTAAGAGTGTGTTAAGAGAATGGGTAGTTGGTAGCTCAAACTGAGGAAATTGGTGCCTCTCAGTCTGTTAACGTGGGAAGGAAATTAAGATTGACTAACTCCTATAAAAGGGGGACTGTTTTACATTGAAGTTAAAAAAGGGTACTTTTGGGGCAATGTTAATGTTAAAGTTCTTTGCTTTCTTCCAAGTGTAGAGGGTGCCTTTCTCCTGCAGGTTGGTATTCAGAGCAGAATCTGATAGCAGCCACATATGTCCAGTAAGTTAAAAGCCACTGTGAACAGATTGAAGTTAGCTGCTCAGAGAAGCCTGCTGTGTTTGTCCTTATTAAGAAACTTTTGTAAAAGTTATACATTGCTGCAGATTAGAATTATGGTTACTAAATAAGAGGATGTTCAGAGCCTTGGAATTGAAGGCTATTAGGACTCATCACCTAACAGAGAATTCTGTTAGAATAGATGATCACATGCTTATTTTTAGTGCTGGATTTTGAACCTAGGACTTGGGCACACTAGGCAAATGCTCTACCACTGAGCTAAATACACCTCCAGCCCAAACACACATCCTTTTAACACTTAAAATATCTCCCCTTTGTTAGTTTGAGGGCATTGTTTAAAGTGTTCAAGTGGAATTCCGCCTAATTTCCCCACTACAAACCCTTCCCAGTCTCAGAAATCACAAGAAATGGTGGCTCTTCCTCACGACCACACCCACAGGGTATTAAAGGCCTCCTAAGGAAAGGCCAGGTGGTTTTCCTGTTCCCTCTCTCCTTCTCCTCTCTTGGAAGACCATCCTGGTGTGTTTTATTCATTAAATCTGGACTTTTAATTCTTAATTCAGCTTGATTGTGTTTGCTGCATCGGCAGAGATACTTAATATAGGGGTATAGAAACCTTTTTATATAGTTTTTATATAAACTCAACATTCATAGTTATTGGGCCTAATTAGAGTAGGTGATTTTATTTGGGATCAAAGAATAAGATGAACTTCTTGTTCGTTTTTCTGTAGTCTGCTGCATCTGGCAGGAATAGAGATTCATAAAACAGTTGCCTTCAGAGAGAGATACTAGAACCCCAACTACATTCTAAAGTGCCAGGCTATCTCTAATTAGCCTGAAACGGGGGAAACAAGAAACACTCAAACCTTATCTTTGATAAAGGTAGGAGACATGAGCAGGTGGCCCTCAGTGTATAAATATGGAAGCAGATGGAAGAATAGCAACTCACTTTGCAGAGCAGAGAAAGAGGCCAATGAAGAGCTAACCATTTCAGTACCCTGCCCCATCCCTCTCTAATAGGCTTAGGTAATGGCGCCTGTTGGGGGATGGGGAAGCTACAGTGAAGGGGGACTGAGAACAGGTTCTTTGTTTGGATGTCTTTAAAAAAAAAAACCCAACAAAAACCAAAACTCTAGTCTCTGTCTTTCTTTGGCTCACATCCGCAGCAGCCCTTCCCCCCCAGCTCAGCAGGGAATGGGATGTGGTGTGTCCAGAAATAGAAACTAGCAGTAATCCCAGAGAAGGGAAGGAATGAGGCACAAACTGAAAAGGAGGATTAAAGGAGAATCTGAATACTGAACTAGCCCTGTCCTATGCAGCCCCAGGGAACCTGCAGCCAGCTGCAGCCAGCAATAGGTGGGTAGCGCCTGAGTACCCTCAAAAACTGTAGAGTGGTACTGACATCTGGATGTTTTAGCTAGGCAATATGTGCCACCCTCACAACCCAAGAGGGTACAACCGGCCTTTTAGTCCCTCTTAAAAATAGTAACAGACAGCCCGAATTACTTAGTATTTGAGAAGACTTATCAGATAGAAAAAGAAACAAGTAATGCAAAATGCAGAAGAAAACCTTTTTCTCTTTTCTCCCCAAGACATAGTTTCTCTGTGTATCCCTGGATGTTCTGGAACTCTGTAGACCAGACTGGCTTCAAGCTCAAGAGACCTCACTGCCTCTCTAGAGCTGGGATTAAAGGCATGAACCACCACCACCAGGCTAACTTTTTTTTTTTTAAAGGCAAATCAGCAAAAGTTAAAAAGAGGTAATAGAGAAATTGATGTGGCGATCTCATTTATAAACTTGTAATCTCAGCATTTCAAGAGGATGGCAGATCACAGGCCACCAGCCACTTTCTCCAAAAAAAAAAAAAAAAAAAAAAAAAGGGGGTGGGAGTGAAAGCCAGAGAAATGAGAGAGGATCCCATCACCACTAAATCTGTGGTCACACTAACACATTTGAGTCATGGCGGTTTAGTCCTGGATCATGAGAGGGTTTTTGCTGCAGTTACATCAATGCCTGTGCTGTAGCTTTTATGCATTTGTTTTATTTCCTCTCTTGTAAAGATTTGAATAAAAATGTACTCAGGTGAAAAGGTAGGAAGCAAACAAGCCTCTGAGGTGCCCTAGCTTTGTGTTTGTGGGAGTCGCAGTTTTTTCTTCCTTTCCATGTCCCCTTCTCCCCTGCACCGCACACACCACTTTCCAGTAGAGAATCACCGTGCCCACGTCTTCACATGCATTGCCACTTTTTTCTGGGAAAGGATGCATGACATTGCTGATGGGAAGGTGAGGAGAGCAGGGCTCATATTAGACAGTGCTCGGGAGCCCTGCATACGTTTATCAGCCTTGCTAATTCCTGACTTCCTAGTTTGTAGCAGATGGCTTTGCTCCCCTTGCCATGAAATAAAAGCATGCGAGTTTTTTATTCCAACGACAAGGTATACCAAGAGCTGTGTTATTTTGTTGGTTTTAGTTTTTTGTTTTGGGGGTTAGGGGCTGGAGATGAAACCCAGAGCCTGCCTGTGGTAAACAAACACTGAGCTACATCTCAAACTGCAAGGAGTCTTTTTAGTTTAGTTATGTTGGCCTCCTTTTTTCCTTCAAAAAAGCCTTATATAAACATGACACTTTTAGAAGTATGTTTATTATATACATTTGCTTTGTGCTAGCTGTTGGAGTCCTCTGTTAGAGTCTATTTATTTTTAAACTTAGTATTTTATTTTGTGTGTATGGGTGTTTTGCTTTCATGTATGTTTGGGCACCAGGTGTGTGTCTGGTGGTGCCTATCAGATTTCCCTGGGACTGGAGTTATAGACAGTTGTACATGGCCACATGGGTTCTGGAGTCGTACTTGTATCCTCTGGAAGAACTAAGTTCTTAGATCATAAACTTAGATCATATCCTCTTAGATCATAAACTTCTTCAGTGTTCTGAGCTGATGCCCTAAACATTATTTTGGAGAGGAAGTACCATTGAGTTGACAATGGACAAGGTCTGGATGAATACTGTGTTGACTACTGTATGTTAGCAGCAGATCTGTCCTAGGGAGTTCCAGTTATGCTGAAATACACGTTCTCTAGTGCTTCTGCGCCTTCCTAGTGCTGTGACCCTTTAGAACAGTTCCTCATGTTGTAGTGACTCCCAACCATCAAATTATTTTCGTTACTACTTCGTAACTGTAATTTTGCTACAGCTATGAATCACAATGCAAAATCTGTGTTTTCCGATGGTCTTAGGCGACCCCTGTGAAAGGATTGCTCAACCCCCAAGGGGTTCAAAACCCACAGGGGTTGAAAACCACTGCTCTAGAAACAAACAAAAGTATAAAATGTGGTGTATTACAGATTTTTACTTTTCAGATGAATTTTTTGTAGCACATCATAAGATAGGCTTTGACTTCTGTGATCTTCAACTTAGTCTAGGGAGCTCTGTTTTAGAGTAGTTTGTTCTCAGGCCCAATTTCAAAATCATGTGTGTTTGAGAAATAACTTTTCTTTTCCCTTGAGGGTTTTCATTTCCTTCTTCTCTTAGTCATATTCAACTCAGTGCTAGTACATTAATAATTCAATGTTGTGGTGGAGATTTTTGGAAGTTTTTTCTTTTTTTTTTTTTTTTTTTTATTGGTTGGTTGGTTTTGAGGCCGGGTCTCACTCTGCAGCCTTGGCTTTCCTAGAATTCACTGTGTAGATTGGGCTGGCCTGGCACTCACAGAGATAGGCCTACTTCTGCCTCTCAGAGGGTTAGTATTAAAGGTGTGTGCTGCCACGCCTGGTCTTGGAAGTTGCTTTTATATTTGAACAATTTCAACAGTGTGGCTGTTAAGGTGCATTAGATGCATTAGCTTCTACAGTAGTCTTTGATTTTTCTAAATACATGCATATGATAAAAATATGTAATTAAAGAGCCCCTTATCACTTGTAGACAGCTGTCTGCAGATGTGTTTTATGAAGTGCAGGGTTCCAGTCCCTAAGGAGGCATTTGTAAATTTCATTGAAAATATGCCTTTAATCCCACCACTTGGGAGGCAGAGGCAGGTAGATCTCCATGCGTTCAAAGCCAGCCTAGTCTACAAGAGCTAGTTCCAGGACAACAAAAATGGTTACACAGAGAAACCTTGTCTCAAAAAACCAAAGGAAAAAAAAGAAAAAAGAAAATATAAAGGGTTGGTATTTTATTTTCTTTGGCAAAAGCTTCAAGGATAACAATATTTGTATTTAAGGTTAAATGCAAATATTATTTTGGGCTAAAAATATTATCAGAGGCTAAATAAATATGTGTATAAGTTTAAATTATGGAGATTTTCAAATACATAAAATCTACAGGATTAAAAGGAAAATGATAGAATATTTGTTTCGTCAAGAATGCCATGAGAATTAACAGGGAAAATGAGAATTAACAGGGAAAATGAGAATTAACAGGGAAAGTACTTATGATAAAGTAACTGGTTAATAGGAAAGCGCCTGCAGATCAGTAAATTACAGATGAGCAGCTCAAGAGAAATGAGCAAAAGGATATATAAAGCTCATGAAGCAAATGCAGGTGCCTAATACCCATATAAAACTTACTTTCTCAATAATTAAATTCAAATTCAAACAGGGTTTAGTTATTTACTAATTAGCAACTAATTAGGTTGTTAATAGAGTGCTATATCAGCTAGGCTTCATTGAATGAAATAATATTTGAGGCATTTCTCGGTCCCAAGGTAATTGTTACAGGGGATCATTCTCACATATGTCAGAAGACAGAAAGTGCAGTGGAGATGTTGCAGTAACTTAGACATTAGGGACAGCATGAAGCTGCTCCACTTGGGCTAGGAGAGAGAGAGGAATCATCCATAGTGGAGGAGCAGCTACCAGGAAGCTATGCAATAACGAACGGTTCAGACTCTAAGCCTCTAAGCTTAAAGACTTTAAAGCCACAGATGCTAGTAACAGTACAGGTGAGATGTGTTAGAGGTCTTGTGCACACAATTGGGAAGACGCTTCTGGATAGGGATTCAGTATTAGGGAAGGCAATTTTCTATGCAAAAGTTGGCTTTCTTTTTTCTTTTCTTTTTTCTTTTTTTTTTTTTTTTTTTTTTGTTTGAGACAGTTTCTCATTATATAGCTCTAGCTGACCTGGAACTCCTTTGTAGTTGAGGCTGGTAGTGAACACAAAGAGATCCACCTGCCTCTGTCTCCCGAGTCCTAGGATTAAAGGCGTATGCCACCATGCCTGACCCAAAACAAAATTTTTAAAAATTACTTTTAAAATGATTTTATTAGTATGGGTATTTTGCTGTCAGGTCTGTACACCACTTGTATGCAGTATGCAGTACTCTCAGAGGTCAGAAGAGGGTATTGGATACCCTGGAAGAGGAGTTACAGACAATTGTGAGCTATTATGTGGGTGCTAGGAATTGAACCCAGGTTCTCTGGAAGTGTAGCCAGTGCTCTTAATTTCTGAGCTATCTCTCCAGTCCCCCAAAGCAAAATATTTAAATGTTAATACTCTGTGACTTATTTCTGTATCAAGAAAATTATTCCACAGAACTGCTGGTCAAAGTT
Source organism: Alexandromys fortis (assembly GCF_014885135.2). NCBI lineage: Eukaryota > Metazoa > Chordata > Mammalia > Rodentia > Cricetidae > Alexandromys > Alexandromys fortis. The sequence continues at coordinate 4,073,666 of NW_026068042.1, forward strand.
TGGAGGCACATGTCCAAGTGATGTTTCATTGTGATGTTCTTTTTGTTTAGCTTTTTCGAGATAGGGTTTCTCTGTGTGATAGCCCTGGCTCTTGGAAATTTCTGTGTAGGCCAGGCTGGCCTTGAACTCACAGAGATCTACCCGCCTCCTGATTGTTGGGATTGAAGTATACATGACTGGAGAACTGACTCACTATTTAGCAATATATGCATTTAATGAAAACTGGTCATGAAAGAGTTTTGCCTGTATAGCTCATTGAAAGCAGTATTTTATATGGCCTAATGTATTTTGTGAAATCCAAGAGTTGCAGTGTTGAATCTGGAAAGACATTTGCAGCTGTCCTAAACATAATTTAGAGGTAACAACTTTATTTCATGTACTTTTATTTTGACAGTTATGAATGCAGGGATGAGAAAATACTTCCTACAAGCCAATGATCAGCAAGACTTAGTGGAGTGGGTCAATGTCTTGAACAAAGCTATAAAAATTACAGTAAGTATGTATTTAAAATTTTCCCTTTACAGAAGTAATCTTTACATTTTTAAAATGTTTCTAATATCCTCAGATTACCAGCAGGTTACACATTCAAGCTTGGTTTAAAAGATATGTTCTGAATGTGAGCTATTTGCTTGTGCATAGGGTGGTCAGCCTCTGAATGCCTTTCAATGTGTCTCCAGTAAGGATCCATCACTGTGCATGCTGATTGTGTTTTTGTTGTATATCTAGAGTAGGATGAAAGGCTTTGGACCTCTTACTCTGGGGATGGGCATAGCATTACCCTTTTCTAAGCCATGTCAAGCAAAGGAGATGGGTGTGCACAAGGGAGAAGGCTCAGGTCTAGAGATTGAGTCTGAAAAGTTCTGGTGCCCAGAGGGTACTGCCTGTGTGCTCTAGGGATGTCTGAAGCTCTAAACTTCTTCTATCACCTGCCCTTTCCCCTGGAGTTTCAGGGCCTGCTGCTCTTCCCTCCTGTTGATGCTACAACTCTCTACTGTTACACTTTTCTTCTGTTCGGTTTAAAATGAACATCAGTACTTACTGATTATTTACACCATACCAGCAGGAAGGCTTTAGATGGGAGATTTTCCCTCAGTTTTCCAGAAAGGTTGAGTGACTTGTATAGACTTCAGCACTGGTAAGCTATGAGGCTGAAACCCAGGCAAGCCTGCTGGTTGGTGCTGGACCCAGAATTCTGCAGTGCAATGAGCAAAGAACCCCTTCCTAAAGTCAGACAAGCCTTTCTGAGCAAGTTCCCCTGCTGCTGCTGCTGCTGCTGCTGCTGCTGCTGCTGCTGAGCCTTTTCTCCTTAAAAGTAAGCTGCCTAGAAGGGTTTAGGAAGGAGCTCCTCCTGTGTGGGGTTGTATCAGTTAAAACTTTTTTTCAGTGGAGTATAGTTATTTATTGATCCTAATCTACTCTTGGTCAAAGAGCATGTTCCAGGAAATTAATGCATATATTCCTCATCTCAAGTAAATGCTTCTCTGTCTGTGCCACACAGCCCCAGAGTTAAAATAGCCAACCAAGGCTGTTCTTAGATCATTTTTTTTTTGTTTTGCATCAGAACAGCTTGTTACCACATGACAGAAAACGCCCACACACCACATCTGAGCTGTATGCGAAGCAGAAGTTATTTTGGGGCTTGTGCAGTTTCATGATAGCAATATTTTGAGCAGATTCAGAAGTTTACATTCTTAAAAGTTTTAGATGATCATTTTGAGCTCCTAATAAATATTCCCTGCCTGGAAGATGTCTTTATAAAATCTGTATGTAGTACTTTCCTGGATTTGCTTTTATAGTCTACAGCAATAAGCAGAACTGAATTCTTTTAATGATTTAAAGAAAGGTCTCAGCATTTTACTAAGTTGGAATGCCTTGAATTGCTCTCTTGTTTATTCATGGGACTAAATAGTTTTTTATGTCATTGTAAGCTTTTCAGCAGGAAAGAGAAACTGGTAATATTTAATTAGCTTTTGGGATCTTGCAGCTTTATTTTATATGGCATTTTTACTGTTTTTAGATAAACTTGATAATGATTTTTGTGATTTTATAGTTCATATTTAGAAAATATAAATACAAATAAGATACAGTAATTTTAAGTGCAGTGATATTAATTAGAACTGGTAACTGACTGGAATCAGTTTTAGGTAAACGTAGGAAAAGGAGAGAATTCCCAGGCTTTAATAAGATGTATTTTGCTGGGACTGGTTAAGAGCACTGGCTGCTCTTGCAAAGGATTTGGTTCCCTATACTCATGTAACTGTTCATAATTGTTTATAACCCCAGTGCTGGGACACACAGTACCTTCTTCTGGCCTTCACAGACACGAGGCATGTAGGTGGTACACGACATGCAGGCAAAGCACCCATACAGATAAAATAAAAAAAAAAAAAATAGCTGGGTGTTGGTGGTACACACCTTTAATCCCAGCACTCAGGAGGTAGAGGCATGCTGATGATCTATGTGAGTTTGAGGCCAGCCTGGTCTACAAAGCGAGTTCCAGGGCATCCAGGGCTACACAGAGAAATCCTGTCTTGAAAAAACAAATGTATGTGTGTGTATGTAGTTAAAAATAGACATCTTGGGGGACTGGAGAGATGGCTTAGTGGTTAAGAGCACTGACTGCTCTTCCAGAGGTCCCGATTTCAATTCCCAGCAACCACATGATGGCTCACAACCATCTATGAGATCTGTCTCCCTCTTCTGGTCTGTAGGCTTACATACAGACAGAACACTGTATACATAATAAATAAATAAATCTTTAAAAAAAAAAAGAAGAGGAAAAAAATAGACATCTTGTTAAATGTTTTAACAGAAATTTAGATCAGTTTAGACTTCATGGGCATTTTGCATATTTAATTATTTTGGAGTGTGATATGTCTAATCTCATATCTAAATGTCTAATGATTTATATGTAGGAACTTTGAAAGATTAATATTTCCATTTTAGTACGTGTGTAGTTTTACCTTTCTCTATAATCACTCCAAATAATATTTTGATCACCTATAATTTAGTGGTCTGCTGAATACTATGTCATCTGTACACTTAAAACATACAGAAATTTAAAATCGGAGTTTTCCAGAATGTGGTTTCACCTTGGGGATTGTTAGAGCGTTGTGGCTAAGAGCATGGTGATTAGTTAAGCGGTCCAGTCCTTGGTGCTCTGCTCTTCACCACTGCAGTCTGTCTGTCTTCACCTTCCGTCTGTCCAACACTCAGTTATCTCAAATATTTAAAGAAGAAGAAAGAGTTTTAAAAGGTCAACAGTATTAGAAGAAATAATCTTGAAGGACATATTTTGTTGCTTGAGTTTGGAAAGTCAAAATTGGAAGCATGCTTTCAAATGTGTATTCGTCTGCCGTCAGTGTAGTGGTTTCTGAACCCTTACTGGCTTACAGAATGAGAAAATGCCCATAGTTTTTTCCTAAGCAGAAGTCCACTATTTCTAGAATGTCTCATCAGTTCTAGTAAGTTCTAATTTAAAAGTCTACATTAGCTTTTAATCTAAAAACTAGTCTTTTGAAATTGTACAGAGATTTCACAGTGATTTCTTAATGACAGCTAGCTAGGACAAGTAAGCTGAGTATTGGTCTAAAGAATGCCTCTTTACCCTGCAGTGTTAACCAAGCCTTTGCCATCAGCCGGGTCAGATGGAGAGAATACAGGTCTTGCCGCCAAGGAATTTATCAAACACTTTAGGTTCTGTCCTCTAGCTCTGCACTCATTCCTGGCTGGCCGAATTTCACTGCCCGGTAACTTTTGAGAGGGCTGTAGCCTTTTATTTATTTCATCATAAATATCTGCTTTGCTCACATCTTCCTTCTCTAGTCAGTATTTTCTTCTCTAATATTGAAACATTCTGTTAGGATCATATTAAGTGCCTACTAAGCACATGTTCAGATCCTTCCCAAGAAATAGCCACATAAGAATCAGGGAAGAATATTTAATTCCTGGCGTTTGTCCTCTGCCCTGTGAGTTGGCTCTTTGATGCACATTAACAGCTGGCTGATTTGCAGGTGAACGTGTGTGTTGGGATGGGGGTTCTTTACGTTAGCGTTTTCAGTAAGAGTTTTTCATAAATTCTAAGGGAGTTACTTTATATCTGGATAGTTTACTTGCACTTTTCTTTGAAAACAAGGCAATGGTAATTTAGATAACTTTTATTGTAGTCCAGTTCAGGTGGGGGACTTGTGCTTGCATAGACTTTATTTTGAGGGTTGTTAGCAGTGGGCCGGTTGCGCAGAGAAGGCTTTTCGGTATGATATGTTTCTGGGAGGAAAGTGGGTGAAGCAGCATGTATTAGCACATTTTAAAGTTTCTATGAAAGCCTTTTCTTTGGCAATCTTTACAAGCAGCAGAACCCTTTCCTAGAGGATAACCACTGCTCCTCTTGTAGGTCACCACAGAGCAGCAGTCTCAGGTCCTCTCTGTGGCTTCAGATTAACAGGTTGACAGGATCACACTTTGTAAAATGACTGAAATAAGTTATGTGATTCTAGAGAATGTACTGGATTTCATCTGTAGATCGTTCTAGGGTGTGGTATCTTAATTTTAGCCTACAACTAACACTTTGTCCTCTATTGTAATCACCTTTAAAAAGCACTCAAGAGTGTGGCCTCTTAGGATTCCACAGGGATTCAGGATTCCTCTCCTTTCCCTTTCTTTTCTTTTCTTTTCTTCCTCTTTTCTTTTCTTTCATTTTCTGCTTTCCTTTCTTTCCCTTCCCGTTCCCCTTTCTCTTTCTCTCTGTTTTGGTTTTTCGAGGTAAGGTTTCTCTGTGTAGCTCTGGCTGTTCTGTAGAGCAAGCTGGTATTGATCTCAAAGATTCACTTGCCTCTGCCTCCCTAGTACTGAGACTAGAGGCATGTGCCACCGGTGCCAGGCTCCCTTTCTCTTTTATTCCTGTTTCCACCAGTGATTGATACTGTATTGGGAGTTATAGTGGCATTTCATTTGTATTTCAATAAATAAAGCTTGCCTGAGGATCAGAAAAGTAAAACAGCCACACTGGTCAGTCTTAAAGACCAGGCAGTGGTGACACACACCTTTAATCCACACTTGCTTGCCATGGAAACCAGATGGTAGTGGTGCACACCCTTAATCCTAGAACTAGAACTAGAGAGGAATATAAAATGGGAGGAGACAGCTCTCAAACACAGTCTCATTCTGAGATTCCTGGAGGCAGAATGGCCATTTTCTGACTGAGGTTGAGGTAAGAGCCAGTGGCTGACTGCTTTGCTTTTCTGATCTTTAGTTTGAACCCCAATTTCTGTCTCTGAAGATTTTTTTAAAACTGTGCTTCAGGGAGTATGCATTTGAAGCTGGAGATGCTGCCAGGGCCTGAGAGAAAGCCTGACAAGGGAGGCAGTGTGAGAAATGACCTTACCTAAGATAATAAGCCATTCGTATCCATGAACAGTTATGTTTATGAGTATAGATGGGCTGAGGTCTTCTCATGCACACAGCCCTGCAGTGTACCCTAGCTTTATTCCAGACCTGGTGAGTGCAGTGTGAGGTAGAACGAGAGCACAGTGTGGAGCAGGGTTTCTTAAGTGTGGTTTGTGAAACACCGTCCCACAAAAGCACCTGTCCCTTCTGAAACTCCAGTTTGCGGGGAATGTCCTAGAGACTCATTCTGGGGATGGAGCCTAGGAATTACAACTTTTAGTGATGTTCCTGTGTGATATCTTTGTACATTCCCTGCTTTGGATGGAATCACATTGGTACGTGTCGGGCCTTTGACTACAGTGTTAGTAGTTTCTCAGTAGTTCAAGGGTGATGGGCAAATGACTTAATTTTAAATTAAACATTTTTTAAATATTTATTTATTTATTATGTATAAAATATTTTGTCTGTGTGTATGCCTGCAGGCCAGAAGAGGGCACCAGACTTCATTACAGATGGGTGTGAGCCACCATGTGGTTGCTGGGAATTGAACTCAGGACCTTTGGAAGAGCAGGCAATACTCTTAACCTCTGAGCCATCTCTCCAGCCCATAAATTAAACATTTTTATACCATTATCGTTGTGTTTGTCATTCATGTTGTTGATAATACCTTTGAAAGATTGTGAGGATTCCTAAATAAAATATACTTTAAATCATACTCAGTATGTAATTGATGCCAAGTTTGATTTCATTTTATTGCACAAACTTGGCTAGAATGTAGTTCAGCTGGGATCTCAACCTACGTTCCCCGCTGCCTCTAAGCCCTGCTTCCCTCTCCAACTGTGCTGAGAATTGGCCAGGGGAGAGTGGAGGAAGTGTGTGAACTAATGACTGCACAAGCACCAGCAGTAGGTGGTGATGCCTGTGACCTAAAGTGTTACCAGACCAGGGCAATCTGAGATCTTGAATTGCAGTATTGCAAATAGATTGTCAGTCGTCTATAGATACCAACTAGCTGAAAAATCCGTGATGATGACGAGGGTTACAAGTACAGTTCTGGTTGTATGATAATCCATCTTACTCTTCCAGGTACCAAAGCAGTCAGACTCACAGCCGGCTTCTGACAGCCTGAGTCGCCAAGGTGACTGTGGCAAGAAGCAAGTGTCTTACAGAACTGATATTGTTGGTGGTGTTCCCATCATCACTCCAACTCAGGTACCAAATCAGTGCTTCTGTTGTATTTTCATCAAAACTGAAACGGAATATCTTTGCTGAATTGATTCAATATTTATTAACTACAAAAGCTTTTAATTTGGTTTCCTATTCCGAAAGTGCTTTGCAAACTTTTGTATGTTATTGTAAAAATGATCAGAAGTTACATAGATAAAACACTTGATCCTTCTCTGAGCTGAATTGTTTGTATTCTCCCTGCAGAAGTTGGGATGGGGGTTACATGTCAGACTTTGTAGCAGCATATCTTACATCAGGCATCAGAAGTTAAGTCTCTATCACTTGTAATGGCTGCAGAGTCCTGCCCTGGATTTGACCATAATTTATAAGCCTCTATTGGCAGGCAAATGGAGGGGTTTTCTTTCCTTTATTTTATTTAACAATGTTGTAATGAACATTTTTATATCTAAAATTTTAGAGAGTTAATGCTAGAGCCTTACTGCTGAGCTATATCATAGTTCTTTTTAGAGTTGCCCAAGTTGTCCTTTTTTTAATTTAATTTTATTTTTTTTGAGACAAGGTTTCTCTGTAGCTTTGGAGCCTGTCCTGGAACTAGCTCTTGTAGACCAGTCTGGCCTCAAACTCATAGAGTTCCGCCTGCCTCTGCCTCCTGAGTGCTGGGATTAAAGAAGCCCTGCCCAAGTTGTCCTTGAATCTACTTTTTAGCTCAGACCAGCCTTGCAACTAAGGCTACAGGTCTACACCAAGATAAACTAATGCTTTCAAGTAAAGTTGCTGGGTTAGCATCTGCAAATATGTGTAAATTTTTTAAAAACCTGTGTGCGTGTGTGTTTTGTATTTTTCCTACAACCTGAGGGCTGCAAATCTGGCTGGATTGTATCCTAAAAGTAATGATATACCTAGGTATTAGAGAAAATAAATTTATGTAATTTAAATAATGAACTTGAAACTTTTATATGAACTTAAGTTTCTTGTATTGCTATTGAGGAAATATACTTCTTTTTATTGCTTTTATTGAGCTGTATATTTTTCTCCACTCCCATCCCTTTCTCTCCCCTGCCCTTCAACTCCCATGGTCCCCATGCTCCCAATTTACTTAGGAACTTTAGTCTTTTTCTACTTCCCGTGTAGTTTAGATCCATGTATGTCTCTCTTAGGGTCCTCATTGTTGTCTAGGTTCTCCGGGATTGTGAATTGTAGGCTGGTTTTCTTTGCTTTATGTCTAAAAGCCACTTGTGAGTGAGTAGATATGATATTTGTCTTTCTGGGTCTGGGTTGCCTCACTCAGTGTGATGTTTTCTAGATCCATCTATTTTTCAGAAAATTTTAAGATGTCATATTTTTTCTGCTGTGTGGTACTCCGTTGTGTACCACATTTTCCTTATCTATTCTTTAGTCGAGGGGCATTTAGGTTGTTTCCAGGTTCTGGCTATGACAAACAATGCTGCTATGAACAAAGTTGAGCACATGTCCTTATGGTACAATTGAGCATCCTTTGGATATATATCCAAAAGTGGTATTGCTGGGTCTTAAGGAAGGTTGTTTCCTAATTTCCTGAGAAATTGCCATACTGATATCCAAACTAGTTTGCATTCCCACTAGCAATGGAGAAATGTGAGGAAATGTACTTTTAATGCAAATTAAATTACTAATATTTGAAAAACAAGAATTTAAAGTGATAGCTATTGCCAGTATTGGATATTCTCATTACTTTTGTCTTTTGATTTTAAAAGACTTTTTGATGCTTTATAGACTGCTCCCTAGTTCCCAAGACAGGGTTTCTCTGTGTAGCCCTGACTGTCTTGGAACTCACTCTGTAGACGAGGCTAGCCTTAAACTCACAGAGATCCAAGTACTGGGATTAAAGGAGTGCACCACCACCACCACCACCACGCGGCATAGACTTTCAAAATTTTAACAGATAACCATATTTTTTCAAGCCTTGTGCCAGGTGAGTGTGATTAGTAGGAAGAAATAACATCAATAAACTAACTTGAGTATCTTTTTCTGTGCCTTGTAAAGGATATTTAACAATACCAATCTCTGCTCTAGGGGGAGTTTACAGTTACTTTTGTTGTTGTTCAAAGTCGAATTAAAAAAAAGTTAGGGAGAAAGGTGTGTGTGTGTGTGTGGTGTTGCTTTTTCTAAAAGTAATGATTTTAGCTCTCTAAACTTGTGATGACTAGCTGGGCTGAACTTTCTCCCATGCTGACTGGTGTTGGCTATTGGATAAGTTTGTTAAGACACTATTGCACTTTGTGTGGCTATTGTAGAATAGATTCTATAGAAGATGGCATTTTTAAAAGATTTAAAATGATGCTACTGTTTTATTGTAATGCAGAATTTAAAATTACAAAGTAGCGAAGGCAGTGGTGGTGCCCCATTGTCTTTAATCCCGGTGCTAGTTCCTTTAATGCTCAGGAGGCAGAGGCAGGTGGATCTCTGTGAGTTCCAGGCTAGCCTGGTCTACAGAGTGAGTTCTAGGATAGCTAGGACTACACAAAGAAACCCTGTCTTGAAAAACAAAAACAAACAAAAATACAAATTAACATTTAGACAATATAGAATTGTAGGAGGTGGGCCCACTTGTTAGTCCCGGCTAGCTTGGCCCTGAAATAATCATACAGAAACTGTATTATTTAAAACAATGCTTGGCCCATTAGCTCTAACTTTTTATTGGCTAGCTCTTACATTTTAATTTAACATATGTCCATGAATCTGAGTATTACCACGAGGTCGCGGCCTACCAGCAAAGTTTCAGCACGGCTATCTCCAGCGACTCCATGGCATCTTCCTGACTCTGCCTTCTTTCTCCCAGCATTCAGTCCAATTTCCCCGCCTACCTAAGTTCTGTCCTATCAACAGGCCAAGGCAGTTTCTTTATTCATTAACCAATAAGAGCAACACATAGACAGAAGGACCTCTCACACCATAGAATCAAGAAAATGTTAACTAAATCTCATTTGGATGGTTAATTTATTCAGAATCTATTGGCTAATTATTAAGTATTTAATTAGTATTGTTGACCTGTTTAAATGTAGAACAGATTGAAAATACCTCATAAGCCTGGCAGTTCAGACTTAATTGTTCTTTTGAGTTTTAAAAATGTGACTGATTTATTTGTGGTGTTGTAGTTTGTGGATGTTGTAAATAATCAGGAAGTCTTGGGTATGGTTAAGGATTTGTCAACACTGAACTTTAAAAACATAAGACGGGCTGGAGAGATGTTCAGTGGTTAAGAGCACTGGCTGCTCTTCCAGAGGTCCTGAGTTCAATTCCCAACAACCACATGGTGGCTTACAACCATCTGTAATGAGATCTGGCACCCTTTTCTGGCGTGCAGGCATACATGGAGGCAGAATGTTGTATACATAATAAATAAATCTTTTAAAAAGGTAATTAATTTAAATTAAAAAAACCCCGTAAAACAATAGCACACATACACACAAACCACAAAACAAAACAAAAAACCCTGTAGCACTTCCAGGAGTGAGCATGGGAAAAACTGCAGGTCAAGGATTAGGCAAAGAGCTTTTAGAGTTGACGTGAAGCCCATTATCTGTAAAAGGAGAAGACTAATAATTGCACAACATCAGTATTTCAAATGCATGTTTTGTGAAAGAACCTGTTCAGAGGATGAATAGAAAAGATAGACTAGCCAGCCAGGTGGTTGTATACACTTTTAATCCCAGCCCTTGGGAGGCGGAAGCAGGTCTCTGAGTTTGAGACCAACCTGGTCTATAGAGTAAGTTAGCCAGGGCTACATAGAAACTATTTCTCCAATTAAAAAAAAAAAAGATTAGAAAAAAAGTCTACAAGATACCTACCTATTCAACCAAGGACTTTTATCTACATAAAGAACTCTCAAAACCCAATAATTAACCAACCAAAAATTCCTTAAAAGTAGATGAAATTAATAAAAACATTTCACCAAAAAATGATATATGTATTAATAGGCACTAGGAAAGATAGATTGCCACTATATGTAGCCATTAGAAAAGAAATTGAATTAAGAACCTAGTGAAAGGGAGCTGGAGAGATGGCTCAGCAGTTAAGAGCATTGCCTGCTCTTCCAAAGGTCCTGAGTTCAATTCCCAGCAACCACATGGTGACTCACAACCATCTGTAATGAGGTCTGGTACCCTCTTCTGGCCTTCAGGCATACATGCAGAAAGAATATTGTATACTAAATAAATAAATAAATATTAAAAAAAAAGAACCTAGTGAAATATTATACCTAAGCAAAGATGCTTGGGCCTTTCATCCATTGCTGGTGGAGATGTAAATAAAACAGTTCAGTCACTCTGAAGAAACAATTTGGTGTGGTAGTTTTCTTGTTGTCATCCTTTTATAAATAAACTTGCAGTTGCTCTCTAGGCTACTATGTATTCTCCAGCGTTTATCCTAAAGAAGTGGGTAATTATGGTCACACAAAGACCTGTACATGGATACTTATAATATCTTCATTCCTAGTAGCTAGAAGATGGAAATAATTGGGTAGGTGGTCAGCAGCATGGTATGGTGATACACCCATAGCACTGGATATAGCAAGTACAGACGGTGAACTGTTGACAAGGGCCAACTGAATGAGCCTTCAAAGAGTTATGTTGAGTGAAAATTTTTTAAAAAAATCCCTAAAGATCTTTACTGCGTGCTTCTGTTTGTTTTCTCAAAATGTCAGAACAAACGATTGGCTGTGAAGGAGTGCTACAAGGGCATCACAAGCAGACCTTGTGGCAGAGAGCAGTTCTTTGTGTTGATTATGGCAATTGTTGTGCAGCTTGTAGTCAGACTTTCCTTTGGGTCGCCGGCTCACAAATAATGACAGGAAGACTTTATTATGAAAGCTCAGCCTGTAGCTTAGGCTTGTTCCTAACTAGTTCTTATAACTTAAATTAACCCATTTATATTAATGTATGTTTTATCACATGGTATTACCTCTCTTCCATCTTGCACCTCCTCTTTCCTCTCTGTGTCTCCTGGCATCTCCCCTGTGCCTTGATTATCTCGTTCTACTTATTTTCTCTGCCCAGAAGGTCTGCCTATACCTCCTTCCTGTTGGCCATTCAGTTCTTTATTAAACCAATCCCAGCAGTATGTCTTCACACAGTGTACAAATATCCCACAACAGCAGCTGCAAATGGTAATACCATATATGGACAAACAAGTGCATATATAAATGTTGATACCTGAATAAAGCTTATGGATGCTTGGTTTGGGTAATCTATGTTAGAAATACATACTTCCTCTTTGGGAAGAATTCGGTTAAAGGGTATACAAGACCTCTGCTACTTTTTATATTTATTGTAACTTCACATAGATCTGTTTAAATGATTTCCATATAAAAAAAGCCCACCCCAAGAAAAACCTGAAGTCAGGAGTTTGCAAAACAATAAAAGTGGATGTTTGTGGTTTGATCAAGAAAGTTGTGATTGAGTGTCACCGATTTTAAGATTTTCTAAGATAACATTAAATGAAAATATGTTTTAAAGCAAGAAAATAATTTCTTTGGCTTCATTTTAGAAAGAAGAAGTAAATGAATGTGGTGAAATTATTGACAGAAACAATTTGAAACGGTCCCAAAGCCATCTTCCTTACTTTACTCCTAAGCCACCTCCAGACAGTGCAGTTATCAAAGCTGGATATTGTGTGAAGCAAGGAGCAGTGGTGAGTAGCTTAACCATACCTGTGAAGTTGGGGAGGTCACGTGCCAGCAAGCTTGCAAGTCAGAATCAAGCTGTGTGCTTTATGTTTGAAAGGCCCAGAGTGTAGAGCAGTCTGTTGCTGGAAAGGGTAGAAAGGGGTTGCTCCATGTTTATCATACATCACAGTTATTTCCTTGGTCTTTACACTGCTGGGTAAGTTAATGCTTATTTCCTTCTATATTTAGTATAAGTGAGCTTTCCCAAGTTTAGGTTTGTGATAGAAAGGATTTCTTGTTTGTTTGTTTTTTATTTAAAAAACTTTAGTTTGTCTATGTGCGTGCATATATGAGGGAGGGAGGGGAGCATGAGTGCAATGTTTGATGCTTTGAGAGCAGAAGACAACTTTGTCAGTTCTGGTCTTCCACCTTCACTTGGATTCCAAGGCTTAAATTTAGGCAAGTGACTTTACCTGCTGAGCCATCTTAACCCCCAGAAAGTTCTGTTGATTTCCTACATCTTCAGAGATGGTCAAGTATAGAGCCTTAGGAGAAGCGGAAGTACCAGGAGTGGCTGCTAGCAGACAGCTCTGAGGTTGGGCTACTTAATCTCCCAGACTTCCAGTTTTATTTTATGTGAGAAAGCTATTTTTATAAAACCTCTGGTCTGTGGTTTTTGAAAGGGATAAATGAGAGATGTAGCTTTTCGCACAATTCCAGGTGCTAAAGAAGCATCACAGGTGAGTGTCGGTTGTCCCCATAGCGTCATGGGAGGAAATTTCTTTCTTCTTGTTTTGTTTGTTTGTTTGGTTTTTCTAGACAGGGTTTCTCCATAGCTTTGGAACCTGTCCTGGAACTCGCTCTGTAGACCAGGCTGGCCTCAAACTTACGGAGATCTGCCTGTCTCTGCCTCCTGAGTGCTGGGATTAAAGGTGTGCACCACCAATGCCCGGTGTGGGAGGAAATTTCTATAAAATAAACATATCTACTGGTGCTCTAAGGCTCCAGATACTTTTCTGCCAGGTGCTGTGATTCACACATAAAATCCTAGCTTTTGGGAAACTGAGGAGGGAAGGAAAGAAAGTTCTAGGTTAGCTTGGGCTATATAGCAAAAATCTTGGGCGTTTTTTGTTTGGTTTTATTTGTTTGTTTTGATTTTTTGAGACAGGGTTTTTCTGTGTAACCCTGGCTGACCTGGAACTCTCTGTAGACCAGGCTGCTGGCCTTGAACTCAAAGATCTGCCTCTCTAGGCCTCCAGATTCTGGGATTAAAGGTGTCCTATGCTACCACAATTCAGCTGATATTTGTTTTGTTTTATCAGTTTATTTATTCGGTATGAACTAAATCTTGAGACTCTCAGGACAAGATAAAGTTTAACATTTGAAAACAAAAGGAAAAAATAGGAATAAGCAAATACTTCAAACTCTCCTGGTAATTCTGCTTGATTTTGCTTCACTTTTGGTAGCTCAGCTTGGAAAAATTCTTCCTGCCTGTTGGACCAGTTTCTCAAGATAGGCTGTCTATAGGCGGAGGAAGGATTTCCCCAGGCTGTGAGCCTTAGTTGTAGGCTAATTAGGCTTTTAAGGAGGTAACCTTTATTCCTAAATCTAAAGAAAAGAAAAAATTGCACATTTTTCCATTAATTTTTTTGAGATTTTTTAAAAATCTATTTTATTTTATGTATATGTGTGTTTACTTGAATGTACATCTGTGTACCATGTGTATGCAGTGCTAGAGGAGGCCAGAAGAGGGTGTAGGATCCCCTGGAACTGGACTTAGAGACAGTTATGAGCTGCTGTGTGGGTGTTAGGAATTGGACCTGGGTATTTTGGAAAAGCATTCTAACTGTTGAGCCATCTCTCTAACACTATTTACAGATAATTTCAGGTACTAAAAAATTGACAGAAATATTCATATGAAAACCTACTAAACATTTTCTGTATGGTTTTGTTCTGCTTTGTATTTATTGCTGACCTGTTATGTATGAAATATTTGAAATGCATGTTATAGATAGAGAAACCTGATGAGTTAATGACATTTCCCATGCTGATCTTTACCTTGTAGGCTGGGCTGGCAAGAAATGAAGGGAGTACTTTTTTTCTTTTCTGCTGTTAGTGATCATGCTGGGGAGATGGCTCAGTAATTAAGAGCACTGACTGCTCTTCCAGAAGTCCCTAGTTCAATTCCCAGCATCCACATGGTGGATCACAATCATCTACAGTGGCATCTGATGCCCTCTTTGGCATAAAGTTATACATGCAGATAGAGTACTCATACATATAAAATAAATATTTTGAAAATCTGAGGGGCTGGAAAGTTGGCTCAGCAGTTAAGAACACTTACTACTCTTCCAGAGGACCTGAGCTCAGTTCTCAGCACCCACATGGGAGCTCGCAACTGTCTATAACTCCAGTTCCAGGGGATCTGGCATCCTCATAAATAACATGCCAGCAAAAACTCCAATGCACATAAAATAAAAAGAAATAAATTTTTAAAAAAATTTGAAATGCCAGAGTCATTCATAAACTCTTGAGAGTGAGCTGCCCAAGGCTGAGACTGTCATTCAGGGACTGTTTAGCAGGAAGAGGTGTCAATTATCACCTCCCTTGGGGGAAGTCTGTTGTTTCTGTGTGCTTGGTGTTTCTGATTGTGGGTTCTTACTGGAACGATTAGGGGTGATTAACATTGGACATTCTTTGAAGCCTATGTCTGTGTTTTCTCTGGTAGATGAAGAACTGGAAAAGAAGATATTTTCAATTGGATGAAAATACAATAGGCTACTTCAAATCTGAACTGGTATGTAGTTACTTCATAAATATGCTTTCAAACGCTTGGCAAGTTACACTGTAGTGAATGTATGCTTGTATGCTGTTTTGTTTTTCAAATGTTCTGGTTCTGAGGGCATCTGTATTTCAGTGTGCTTGGTTGTAATGCATTTGGTTAGTCACATTTTTCTTTAACGTGTTTTAAATAAAACTGCCATATCTTCAAGGAAACATTACATTTTGATGGCTCTAAAATTGTCAGCCCCCTAGATGTAAATCTCTGTCAGAGGATTGGAAGAGGTGGTAAAAGGAATCCTCTAAAAGCTGCATTCAGCCCTCTGCATGTCTGCCTTCCCTGCCCTTCTTTTTCTTAGCCCTTTCTTTGCCTGTTTCAGATCAGCTTTTAGGTTGTTTCATTTGAGATATTTTTGTTGTGTTTTGAAGGCAGAATCAAAGATTGAGCCTTCCTCCCTCCATTTGAGTAATGTACTATTTAAGAAGTCATGTAGCCTAAATCTTTCAGTAGATTATTGCATAAATTAATGAAATTCTCTGCCTCTTCTTCAAAAGTGTGGGACTGTTGTATACTCCTTGTTGTATTTGAATGAAGGCATCAAAACAACATTGTCCAGTTGAACTTTCTGTCCTGAGATATGTTCCACACCTGTGTTGTTCTGTGCAGGATACATGTGACTTTCTGTCCTGAGATATGTTCCACACCTGTGTTGTTCTGTGCAGGATACATGTGACTTTTGAGTGCTGGTGATAAACAGTGTATAAGGAGCTGAATTTATTTCATTTTAAAATTAAAACTAATTTTACTTCATTTTAGTAATTTAAATTTATAGTTATTCATGGACAATAGCTGCTATATTAGGAATATTTTAAGATTTGTCTTAAGTGTCAGTTCTTTTAGGAAACTGTTGTGGGGTAAAATGGCAGAAGCAGTCTGTATAAGCTGGCATAGACAGTCAGAGCCCACATGTAATAAGGAGGCAGAGAGGATAGAATGCACAGGACGTGGATAGTGACAGAGATGAGAATGGTCACACAATACTTGTTGATAAAATGAGGAAATATATGAAGGATAATAGAAACCTAGAAACCAAGGTTCTTGGTATAAAATAATGGATTCTTGCTATAACTCAACAAACATAGTTCCAGACAAGTATTATATCCTCATGTGAGTGCATACGAGTATACCTTCCCCCTGAAAGAATCCTGGACTCCATGGAAAAATAGCAGATTCTATACCTGGGCAAGAGAAATAAATGCAAGATGAGCCTGGAATATCTTAAGTCAGAAAGCAAGGACATGCTGAGAAAATGATAATCACCCAGAAACTACTTTACAAACAATCCCCTCACCAGATTATAGACAGTGAGAGTATCAGAATACATAATGATTATAATATATTACAGCCCATATATCCATATGACTCAATGATTGGGTGGTGACTGAGTTCATGTAATTACAGTGAGGGACAAGATGCCTAAATAGGAGAGAGATCAGTCTGTGAAATAAACACTGAGCTCAGAGGGAAGAGAGCGGCTGTACAGTGAAGGCTGGTAGACACCACTTCCATCAGACAACCAGGTTCAGTGAACTTCATTGGTGGTGAAGATGTTGAAACCACTTGTCACGTGACAGGATAGCCTGAAAAAAAACACAGCATCAGTTTTGTGCTGCTCCTGTTGAAGGTGTATAGTCTGAGTTTAGTCACCAGGGGACAGTAGCCACATCCAAGGGAGGGGACAATCTACAAAATAAAGTAACTGTTGTGATCTGCAGGATTCTACAGTCCTCATTCTACAGGAGTGAGAACTCTTCATCCTAAAGGAAAAGAGAGACAGTGAGTGAGCATTCTTACCTTGTAAGACAGTGTGGAGGCCACTTGCTGTCTGTGATGCCCATAACGTGAGGACTTAGGTAGCAGACTAGAGCAGCAGCTCAGCTTGAAGTAGCCATATTCTTAGTCTTTTTGTAAAGTTGTGGTTGTCTCATGATTCAGAGAGAGACAGAAAATTGAGGGAAAATATCTGGTATGGAAAGAAACAGAAAATACAAACAACTCATTTAGAAAGAAATTGAGCTGAGTGTGGAGCTAAATGGTAGCATGTATACCCAGTGTGTCCGAGCCTTGGGGTTAGCACTACTGTGTAACAGTGTTCAGTGTCGCTCAGGATCAGGGAAATACAGATGTTAACTGCACAAATAGTGCTCATTAGTCACGAGGCCGTGGCTGAGAAAGATCACAGATCTTCTTCCCAGAGAAAATAGTGTTTCTTTAAATTCCAGGTTGATATGTATGTGAGTGATATTAGAAAAAAAAAATCACCATTTGGCAGGCAGTTATGTCAGTAATGATTTCAGGTAAGAATCCTCAATATTTGGTAAAACTGGTGGGGAAATTATGTTGGAAAATCGAGTACTGCATAGGCTCCAAATGTCTCAGTGGTGACCAATATGAGTCATGTACCAGCAGTTGGTCAAGTCCACGCCGTGCACCTCCTGGTAGGGATGGCTGAGAAGTAGTCAGTGCTGTGGTTTCCTTCTAGAAGCATGTGGCCTACGCATCAGAATGAATAAACATCAGACAGACCCAGACTGGGACACAGTCTGTGAAATAAGTGGGCGATTTACAGCTCTGCAAGATCACAGAAGACCAAAGAAGTAACTGCTCTGAAGTAAAGGAGACGAAGAGAAGGGACAGTGAAGCAAGTCTGCCATAGACTCTGAATCTTGGACAGAAAATATGTCAGCTTGTCTTCTGCCATGACGGACACCCATGGGATAACTTGTAAGATCAGAATGTGGCCTGTGGATTATGGTCATACTGAAAAGATGCCGAGGTCCAGCTTCATAACTGTGCCATGATCATGGAAACTCTGTTTTAGAAGTTAAATGCAAGTACCCAGTAGTATAGATACACCATGTCTTTACCTTACCTGCAGGTGCTCCCTAAGTGTGTATTCAGACACATGTGCACAGGCTTATAGCAAAGCTGGGCTTGCTGCACGGTGCTGTTGATGTCAAGATGGCATTCCAAAAGAGGAAATAGAGCACTTACTGGTCCTCATGGTCCACCATGACCAAGTCTGCTGCTTAGCAACTGTCATTGAGACCAGAGACTGAAACAGCTGTGTGTGTAAGGCCATAGAGCTGTCCTGCTGCTGCGGGTTTCAGAAGGTGCAGTTGTGTCTGAGATTGACTTGAAATGTCCTGTGTCTCTTTGCTTTTTTGCCAGGAAAAGGAACCTCTGCGGGTAATACCACTTAAAGAAGTTCATAAAGTCCAAGAGTGTAAGCAGAGGTAAGGGACTGCCTGGCGCTGGCACAGCAGTTTGAAGACCAGCGCCTCCCCTGGTTCAACTTACAGCATGTGCTTCTCATTGTGAGAATTTTAAACTGGTTGAGATATGCTACAGTTTTGTTTTTTAATCAGTAAGATATTGCGATGTTTTATTTGAGAACTACAAATTACTCATTTATAAATGACATTTTAGAAGTAGCTCATTAATGCAAAGGAAAAATTATGAGAAATCATTTTTAGTATTTCAAAGGTGCAGAGAACAGGTCGTCACAAGGAGCTGCACCAGCTATACCATGCTGAATTGAATAAACTGTAAGCGCTTAGACTCTAAAGTTGCTTTATGATTCTTCTGTAAATGAATTGTAATCAAAACTGAGAAAAGATAATATAGCTTTGTTAAGTTAGTGTTTTCTCTCTAAACATTTAATGACGCATATTTGGGATCGAATAAACAGCTGAAGGAGAAACTGTCAAAACTGATTTTCATGCAACTGGATGATTGTTTTTCACAACAGTGACATAATGATGAGGGACAACCTGTTTGAAATTGTAACGACGTCTCGAACTTTTTATGTGCAGGTAAGACACTTGGAGATTATAGATTGTCTTACAAGCAGTGAATAACATTCATAGGTGAAATAAATATAGATAAACCTTGTCTGTTTTGACAAGTGTAATTTACCAGCTTATTGAAAGATGTCAGGTGGTGGTTGGTGGTGGAGTATATATTTAGAAATGGGGGGTTATTGTGTTATGAATTAGTGATATCGATCAAAGTCACATTTGGAAGAAAGGAAGTGCTGTTTTGTTTATATTTTAACAGTGTGCCTTCAAGTGTCTTTTCTTTCTGTGTTTTTAATATTTTTTTTAACTTTATAAAAATGGAAGCCTCAAGTATATAAATGAAATTATTGGAAAGAGCATTTGTTTTGGTTCATTGCTTATTGCAGAAAAGTTAAAACGATAGTTTATAAAATACACATACTTCCACATCTAAGCACTGATTCTTATAGCAAGCAAGGCCATATATATAAAATCTTACTTGTTTTCCTATTTTGTCATTTTTCCTGTGTCATTAAAAGTTATTTGGCAATAACTAAGTCTGGTGGCTCTTACCTTTAATCACAGTTCAAGGCATTCAGGAGGCAGAGGCCGGTGGATCCTGGTGAATCTGTGGCCAGCCAGAGCTGTGTAGTGAGCTCCTGTCTCAAAAAAGTCAATCAGACAAACAAAAAGCCATCTCTGCAAACATTTTAGAATTACACCACACTCACTCCATGTGTGGCTGTTTCTCAAGTTCTGATCTTCTGTGACTACATGTTTATTTACAGAGTTTTCATACATTTACTGTGAAAGTATGATGATGGGAACATCTATATGTAAAGTTTGACCTAAATTTCTGATTTTTTAGGCTGTTCTAGGTCAGATTTAACCACCAGAACGGTCTTTCTGTCTTGTCACATTAATTTTGATCATGATGCTCCTACTTGCACTGAGTAAAAGCCTGTGCTGTGGCCATGCCACCCTGAGCATTCTGATCTTTGAATATTTAGATTTAGACTAGCCAGTCTTAATCAAGAAAAAGGACTATAGCCAGGTGTGGTGGTGTATGCTTTTAATCCTGGCATTTAGGAGGCAGGTAGATCTCTGTGAGTTCAAGGCCAGCCTGGGCTACAGAGCAAGTTCCAGGACTGACTGGGAAACCCTGTCTCAAAAAAAAAATGTTTCTAAAATTAATATGTAAAATGGTGCCAGAATGACTTTTAAAGTTTTAGCATATACATGTAGCAAGTTCAGACTCTAGCATTTGACAGCAAAATAGGAACTTTCTTTGTTTTTTCCTCTTATTTCCTTTCCAAAAACATTCATTATCGACCATTTTATATGTCTGGGTTTAAAACATGCAGTGGCTGTCATATGTCATATAGTACTATATGTCATATGCCATATAGTACCTTGCTCAGAAAAACCTGGGTTAAAAACAGTGCTTCTAGATCCGGGTTTGGTGGCATATGCCTGTAACCAAACTCTCAAAAGGCTGAAGCAGGAAGTTCAAGGGCAACTTTGATAAAGAATGAAGTAAAGACCAGCCTGAGCTGTGTCAAAACTAAAACACAAATTTTGAAATAAAGGCTCAGTGGCCGAGTGTTTTTCTTGAATGTCTGAGGGCCTTGGTTTATTCCCAATAACACGTTCTCACACAAAAAGTGCTTTCAGGGGTTGGAAAGATGGCTCAGAGGTTAAGAGCACTTGCTGCTGCTCTTCCAGAGGACCAAGTTTTGTTCCCAGAATCCACATTGGGAGGCTCACAACAGCCTGTAAACTACAACTCCAGTGGGGTCCAATGCCCTCTTGTAGCTGGGGACAGCTGGACCAATGATTCATGAGTTTACTGAACCCCACTCCACACACACACACACACACACACACACACACACACACACACACACACACAATGAACCTTTTTGAAAAGAGTTTTGAAGCCAGGCATGTTGGTACACACCTTTAATCCCAGCAGTTGGAAACCACGCACCTCTTGAGTTCAAGGCCAGCCTGGTCTACAGTGAGAGTTTATAACATCCAAGGCTACAGAGAGAAATCTGAGAAATCTATCTTGAAAAACAAAACAAAAGTAAATAATTAAAAATAAACAAAAGTGCTCTGAAAACTTTTTAAAGAAATTATTGTCTTTGAATGTGTTTGCAGGTGACAGTTTATTGCCACGGTATGGAATATATGGAAATAGAAGGTGATTTGGAGAAAAATTTCACTGAGATATCCCTTTTATTTCCTTTAGGCTGATAGCCCTGAAGAAATGCACAGTTGGATTAAAGCAGTCTCTGGCGCCATCGTAGCACAGCGGGGACCTGGCAGATCAGCATCTTCTGTAGGTTTCTCCTTGGGGAGACTCTGCATCCTTTGGTGTTGTTTTCTTCCTCTCCCCTAATCCTTTGGTTTCTATTTTGTTGAGATTATTTGCATGTTGACTTTCATACCAATTGGACTTGCAAAAATAATGCACCCTAATTCAGAGCTTCCTTGTAGTGTCACATGTACATAACCTTCTGTGCACATTGTGTTAATGCACAAGCTGGGCAGCTAAAGAATAGAGCCTTTCTTCCTCTGTTCTTTCAGTTAGGTTCTTGATAGTAGTTCTGGGTGTGGCAATTTGGCCCTCTTGATGTGGCATTGGCCTGGCCATTCAAGGCACTTTCAGTTCTAGCAAAACAGTTTTGTGATGTCTTGGTTTCCCCTTACTTGCCAATTTTCAGTTAAGATTTTTCCCCCCTTAGTATATCGGAATACCACTGAACAAATTAGAGCCTTACGTACAGTTTTTTTTATTCCCAGTTTTTTTTCTATTTCATGTTGTTATTTAAAATTTTTAGCAGGTTCATAGAAAAGCTTGTTTATCTTTGCTGTAGTTTGATAGTTACATTGGAACAACTTAATGATCTGTTCAGACATAGCAAGAGAAACATTTGTTGTTCATCTTGTTCAAGTGAATCCTAAGAAATAGTTTGTCAGGAATACTTTGGCTATTCATCTCTGTTCTGAAAATGCAAACCCTTTTGAGAAATTATATCTTAAAAGTAGCACTGTTGCCAGCTGTCCTGGTGTGCTGTGTCATAGCCTAGATATCCTGTACTTTCATTATTTTTCCTGGTAGTAATACTGTCTTTTAGTAGTTTCCTGGTAGTGATAATAACAGATCAGTAGATAGTAATCCATTTTTCCCATTTCTTAACCATTTATCATTATACTAGTATTCCTGTAGGAATATTGAAGTCTCTTTCATGGGTGTTAGTTTTGTAACTGCCTGCATTTTATGTGACTCTTTCAACAATCAAGTATGAGATTCTCTGCAAAAACAATGTCTGTTGGGAAGAGGGAAAACTGGAGAAGGGTGTTTGTGTTCTGTGCTTTGTGGTGGGGCAAATCGGACTGAGCTGTGACTATCAGCAGAATTCTCTCTTTTCCTCCTCTCCCAATATAGGTTAACTCTAATCTTAGCTTTGCACTGTGTTCCAGATGCGGCAGGCCAGAAGGCTGTCGAACCCTTGTATACAGAGGTATACATCAAGAGCTGGTGAATGCAGCACGTATGTGGGCTCTCATGCAAATGTGCCTTCTTAGTAGAGGGCCTGGACACGCTCCCTACTTACAGCTGATCATAGAAGGTTGAGTTAACTGGACTGCCATTTGCAGTTGTCATCACTAACGCAAACTATTTTACTGTAATCATCAGATTGATATGTATAGTTAAAAAAAAGACAAAAGCAACCCTACTAATGGAAGCTTCCAGAGCTTCAGTAACTAACTGACTGAATTGCTGCAAGAGTTTTTGATTTCCATGTTTTATGTATTTTGAGATTTTTTTTTTAATACAAATGTGCCTTTTTTCTGATCCAGGCAAACTTCTGCACGCATCCACCTTGGATAAACTTTGTCACCAGAATTGCATGGTATTTTATAGCTCTGGTGAAGTTTTACCTTATAATGGGAGCCTGTAGTGTTTGCTGATTGTGGTGCTGTTATCAAGGCAGCTAGTATCCTAAAGAGTGCACTCCAGGAGCTGCCCAGCACTCCAGTGTCTTCAGATTTGTTACTAGAAGTACAATAAAATCAGTATTCACGACTGATCTTACTTCATCAGTTTTAAAAGTGATTCAGTTGTACGCATTCTTACTTTTAAAATCTTAAACCATATGAATGTGTGACTTACCAAAATAAACAATTAAATCAGTTGCCATAATTACAGTGAAATTAATAGAAGCAAAAAAAAAAAAACCAGGTTATCAGACTACTAGACAAAATCATGTCTGAAAAGTCTTGATTCTTGATTAATCTATAGCCTTTCATTTTTGTGTTTTGTCTTTTTTTTTTTTTTAAGACTTGGGATAACCCCCATTATTCCTAAATACTGGTAGACTTCTTTCAACACAATTCAGTTGCAGTTGGAACACTGTATTTCATTTTAGGCTAGCTAGGCCTTCAGAGTGCCATAAGCTGACAAATTCAGCTTTGGTGACAGAATCAGTTTCTTAGTAGAATTGGTTGTTGGCTATCATTGCTTTGAACTCACCCCTAAAATGCATTGCTTTGGGAAGGAACTTGCACATTTACGCTGCATGGCTCATGCTTCTGCTTTGTGTGTGTGCGTGTGCGTGTTGTTTGTTTTTCAGAGAATCAAGTCTCACAGTGAGTGAATGACTAACTTCACTGTCAGTGATTAGCTGTGTCTGACTACCATTCCTCTTTCCAGGAGCATTCCGGCTGCCCTTCAGAATCCAAATACACTGTCCGCCCTGCCGGGGCAGCAGCAGCCACCTCACATTCCGCAGCCTCTCGCAGCCACTCTCTGGTCTCAAGCTATACCATGGAGAAGCGAGGATTTTACGAATCTCTTGCCAAGATCAAGCCAGGGAACTTCAAGGTCCAGACTGTCTCTGCAAGAGAATCAGCTTCCAAAGTGACTGAACAAGCTCTGCTTAGACCTCAGAATAAAAATGGCCCTCAGGGAAAAGATGGTGAGCCAGTGGACTTAGATGATGCCAGCCTGCCAGTCAGTGATGTGTAGGGCTGCCTGCCCCACTCATCCCTCAGTGTCCTTTCATGAGGATTCTAGCCAAAGATGATAGAGGATGGATGGTTTCAGTGCATATATTATATTGTCTCTTGGGTGTACTCTATAAACTGGCAAACCGAGAATCTAGGGAGTGGCCAAGTCAATGTAATTTCTTTAAGAAAGGAAGGAAAAAAGCTGTCTCCATATCCACTGTCTGAAGCTTTATGTGTTTGGGTGGTAAAAATGTGTGTGAGACTTTTTTTTTCTAGTGACTTTGAAATTTTAAATAACAACTTAAAACATTAAAATTTCTTATTATTTGGTCATTTAAAATGCTAATATGACTCCCTATGAAATACTCAATATTTACACATTCTTATCATTTAACATTATCAAATGGGACATTGCCAGACAAAAATTCTTAAACTCATGATGTCTGTGGTGCTGCAAAATTTATATTGCAATGTGGATTATATAGAAATTCTAACCATTTTTGATATCAGGTGAGTGGTAAATTTTGCATAGAAGATTTGATTAGACTGTTGGTGCAGGTAGGAGTTGAACGGGGGTGGAGCAGCAAAGGTCAGGGATTAGAGCTAAGCTATGGCTAAGGTTTTTTCTTTTTGGTGAGGACTTTTTATTTTTGAGACACGGTTTCTTTGTATCCATGTCTGTCCTGGAACTTGTGGTGATCCTCCTGCCTTTGCTGCCTCCCAAATTATAGGCATGTGTTACACAGTGTGATACTTGTTTGAGAAAGCTTACAATTTGCACCTATCAGTATTTTATTTCAGTAAAAATTATTTGGTCATAAATTTTGGGAAGATCTGATTTTTTTTTTCCCCCCAAGACAGTTGCTCTATGTAGTCCTTGCTGTTCTGGAACTTGTTCTGTAGACCAGGCTGGCCTAAAACTCACAGAGATCGTCCTGAGTGCTGGGATTAAAGGCATGTACCACAACATCCAGCTGATTTTTTTTTTTTGTAAATAGATCTTATTTTTGAATTTGGATTAGTGAAAGACCTCTCAGTTCATATGTGAAGTTATAACTGCCCTCAGTCATGAAATTGTTGTGGCCTCTACTTTCTCATCATTAATAACCTATATTCAAGTGCCTGTGTCTTCTCATCTCATTTAGGGTGTGCTCCAAGTCCTACATGATTGGCTTTAAATGTTTGAATAAATTAATTTCAATAGCATAGTTTGATATGTTAAATAAGATAGCTTTTTATGTCAGGGACACCAGAATATTGGTGTTCTACTATCTGTGCAATATTTATGTCTTGAAATAAATTGGAGTATGCATTTAATCGTGGGGATATCCTAAATGGAAGTACCTCTCTAAAGAACCCATAGTTTCTGGTGTTGAGTGATAGACTGGTTTGAGCAAGTACTGTTTTGTGGCAAAGTCTTAAGTGTTTGCTTTTCCCAGGCTGCTGCTCTATAGTATTCCCAGTCCCATTCACTTCTGTTTTGGTGACAGGGGTGTTAGTGTTTTGCCTTTTTATGTTCTAAGACTACTTGTTGGAGGAGGAGGAGGAAATCGCTTCTGTGTGGGGTCTAGGGGCCGAGATGTGTTATTTAGTTGTCCAGCACAAGAACATACCACTTACCTTTTGTATTCATAAGCTAATATGTTAGAGTTCTATGTAGTTTTCTTTTTTTGCAACTGCATTGGAAAACCATAGGACAACGAGGTTTTTAAGCAATCACCACCCTTCTGCTGCTGTGTTCATTATCCAGGCTCTTTGGGAAGTTCCTTTTTCATGAACATACCTAGGAACCATGTACAGATACTTTGCAGTATTGATGAGCCTGGCGCTGTTTTCTTTGGTACAGCCTCCACAGTGCACGTTTATTTTAGCATATTTTGGTATTGGTAATTTGATATATTTCATGGTGGCAAAATATTAGCTCTATTTTGGGACTTTTTATAGAATTACCCTTATTCAAAAGCATAGGAATATGTTCTTGTGGTTGTCAGAATTTCTTAATATTTATCTCAATTCTTTTGTAAGCTAATGGAAATTATTTAATTATTTTAAAACATACCTTCTTGTAAATATGTCACATCTGAAGTGTCAACAGTTACTTTGAATACCGTAATGTTTGCTGCATTTTTTCCTGTGTGTATATTATATCTCCTTTCAGAACAAGAATGTGCCTCCTGATGTTTACTGTTACACCTGCTCTCTTTGTATGTCCGATTGGTTGAACACTGTAATGACTTGAAAATAAACTGCTCAGAATTCATTTTCACTTCATTCTCATTTTGTTTGGTTCAGGTCTCGTGTGAACAAATCAGTAGAACTGGTAAGAACCGTTTTTGGTTAGTTCATTTGCTTATCTTTGAACAAATAAGAAATTTCACATCACGTGGTG
Organism: Alexandromys fortis; assembly: GCF_014885135.2. Classification (NCBI taxonomy): domain Eukaryota; kingdom Metazoa; phylum Chordata; class Mammalia; order Rodentia; family Cricetidae; genus Alexandromys; species Alexandromys fortis. The sequence continues at coordinate 4,099,909 of NW_026068042.1, forward strand.
GTGACCTTTAATCTCCCAGCACTCAGGAGGCAGAACCCAGCCTAGTCTACAGAGCAAGTCCAGGACAGCCAGGGATACAACAGAGAAACTGTCTGAAAAAAACAAAAGGGAAAAAAGAAAAGAAAATTCACATTCTTGAATTCTTAGGGTTTGTTTTTTGTGTTTTGTTTTTTGAGACAGAGTCTTGCTATATCATCTTAACTGGCCTGAAACTCATTATGTAGTCCAAGCTGACATTGAAATCACAGAGATCCTCCTGGGTCTGCCTCCTGAATGCTGGGCTATAAAAGTGTATACCACCAGGCCCAACAGATCCATGAATTCTGAAGACGGTTGTATATGAAATCCTATGAAGAAAATGTCTCTGTGTTTAAAAAGCTTGCTTATTTTACTTAAAAAAACAAACAACAAGCATATTCTCAAAAGCAACATTAAATGTAAAAATTACCAATGAAGCATGTTTGGATCATCTGTGCTGCATAGGGCTCAGACTTTGCCTCAGTCTGAGCTGAGGCAAAACTAATTGCAGAAGGCAAAGTACCCCTACCCTCCCACGCAGATTGCCTGCATGTGGGGAGTGGTTGGGGAGAGATTGAGATGTGAGGAGATGCAGTCAAACCCCTAACAAAACAAACCTTCACCCATGCTTTTTTTTTAAAATTTTTTTCTTATTTATTTATTTATTAAAGATTTCTGTCTCTTCCCCACCGCCGCCTCCCCTTTCCCTCCCCCTTCCCCAATCAAGTCCCCCTCCCTCGTCAGCCCAAAGATCAATCAGGGTTCCCTGCCCTGTGGGAAGTCCAAGGACCACCCACTTCCATCCAGGTCTCGTAAGGTGAGCATCCAAACTGCCTAGGTTCCCACAAAGCCAATACGTGCAGTAGGATCAAAAACCCACTGCCATTGTTCTTGAGGTCTCAGTAGTCCTCATTGTCCGCTATGTTCAGTGAGACCGGTTTTAACCCAGGCTTTTTCAGACCCAGGCCAGCTGGCCTTGGTGAGTTCCCGATAGAACACCCCATTGTCTCAGTGTGTGGGTGCACCCCTCGCGGTCCTGAGTTCCTTGCTCGTGCTCTCTCTCCTTCTGCTCCTGATTTGGACCTTGAGATTTTAGTCCGGTGCTCCAATGTGGGTCTCTGTCTCTGTCTCCTTTCATCGCCTGATGAAGGTTAATATTCAGGAGGATGCCTATATGTTTTTCTTTGGGTTCTCCTTCTTATTTAGCTTCTCTAAGAACCCGAATTATAGGCTCAATGTCCTTTATTTATGGCTAGAAACCAAATATGAGTGAGTACATCCCATGTTCCTCTTTTTGGGTCTGGCTTACCTCACTCAGGATAGTGTTTTCTATTTCCATCCATTTGCCTGCAAACTTCAAGAAGTCCTTGTTTTTTACTGCTGAGTAGTACTCTAATATGTATATATTCCATACTTTCTTCATCCATTCTTCAATTGAAGGGCATCTAGGTTGTTTCCAGGTTCTGGCTATTACAAACAATGCTGCTATGAACATAGTAGAGCATATATTTTTGTTGTATGATAAGGCCTCTCTTGGGTATATTCCCAAGAGTGGTATTGCTGGGTCCATGGGTAGGTTGATCCCAAATTTTCTGAGAAACCGCCACACTGCTTTCCAGAGTGGTTGTACAAGTTTGCATTCCCACCAGCAATGGATAAGTGTACCCCTTTCTCCACAACCTCTCCAGCATAGGCTATCATTGGTGTTTTTGATTTTAGCCATTCTGACAGGTGTAAGATGGTATCTTAAAGTTGTCTTGATTTGCATTTCCCTGATCGCTAAGGAAGTTGAGCATGACCTTAGGTGTCTTTTGGCCATTTGAACTTCTTCTGTTGAGAGATCTCTGTTCAGCTCAGTGCCCCATTTTATAATTGGGTTGATTAGCCTTTTACAGTCTAGTTTCTTAAGTTCTTTATATATTTTGGAGATCAGACCTTTGTCAGTTGCGGGGTTGGTGAAGATCTTCTCCCAGTCAGTGGGTTGCCTTTCTGTCTTAGCGACAGTGTCCTTTGCTTTACAGAAGCTTCTCAGTCTCATGAGGTCCCATTTATTCAATGAGGCCCTTACTGTCTGTGCTGCTGGGGTTATACGTAGGAAGTGGTCTTCTGTGCCCACGTGTTGTAGAGTACTTCCCACTTTCTCTTCTATCAGGTTCAGTGTGTTCGGACTGATATTGAGGTCTTTAATCCACTTGGACTTGAGTTTTGTGCATGGTGATAGATATGGACACCCGTGCTTTTTGCAAATTTTCCTTTTAATAGTGAACTCAGCTGACCAGCTGTGGCGAACTCTATGTCTAGAGTCTAACTCAGTGCCTGCTTCCCAGAGACAATTCAAACACTTACCAATTGAGTGAAGGATGGGCCACTAATGTAAAATATATTGAACTGTACACTTATTTGAAATACAAAAGGTTATCCTTATTATATATTGCTTTGGGACTGGAGAGAGTCTCAGCAGTTAAGAGCATGGTAGTGCACGCCTTTAATCTCAGCACTTGGGAGGCAGAGGCAGGCGGATCTCTATGAATTCGAGGCCAGCCCAACCTACAAAGTGAGTTTCAGGACAGCAAGGGCTGTTACATAGAGAAACCCTGTCTCAAAACAAACAAAAAGCAAACATGTACTGCTCTTGCAAAGTTCAGTTCCCAACACCTACCTGTAACTTCAATTCCAGGGAATCTGACCTCCTCTTCTGGTTTGAATGAGATGATTCCCACAGGCCCATATATTTGTGTGTTTAGTCCCCAGTTGGTGAACTGTTTGAAAAGATTATGAGGTATGGCCTTGTTGAGAGTTTTGTCAGTGATTTCAAAAGCCCACACCATGCCCGGTTTCTTTCTCTCTGCTTATTGCTTTTGGATCAGGATATAAATTCTCAGCTATTTCTCCAGTACCATGCCTGCCTGCATACCACCACACACCCCAGAATGATAAGGAACTGACCTTCTGAAACTATAAGCGAGCCCCAACTAAATTTAAAGATATAAGGCTGGATGTGGTGGTGCATACCTTTAATCCCAGCAGCTGAGAGGCAGAAGCAAGCAGATTTCTTTGAGTTTGAGGACAATCTGGTTCACAGAGTTTCAGTCTAGCTGGGGCTGCATAGTGAGACCTTGTCTCTAAAAAAGAAAACCAGTAAAGTTCTAATAGCTTAATTCTAAATCTCATATAAAAGCTTGGTGTTTGGAAGGGTTTGAAAAATCTATTCAAGACATGATTAGAAGCATTTTTAATTAGATGATTTTGTATTTTCCATTTGCTAATTTTCACATTACGGAGATTAAAGTTCAATTTTCCCCCATTTTCAAATGATTTTTAAAAATTGTATCTTCCCTAAAATTCCTTGGTCCCCTTAGCTTTCAGGCATTATAGGAAGCCCTCAGACCTCTTCAGAAAACAAAAATCCATTGTATGCATGTGTGAAATTTTCAAAGAATAAATATACATTTAAAAAATGTATTTTCCCCAAACATCAAGATGTATTTTGGGGCTGGAGAGATGGCTCAGTGGTAAGAACACTTCCACACAGCATGGAAACCAGTGACGTCCACATGAAAAGCTGGTATGGTCATCATTTCATGCCCGGAGCCCCAGAGCTGGTAGGGACAGGTACCTGAGGTTCAAAGGGCCTGTTCAAGGAGAGACCCTGACCCGACAGAGCAGGACGCACAGATTCCTCTGGCTTCCATGTGGGTGCACCTACATCCGTACATGTGTACACATACACTCCCATATACACACAAAATAATAAAATAAAAATTTTTATATCACTTTTTTTTTTGTTTTGTTTTGTTTTTTTTTTTGGTTTTTCGAGACGGGGTTTCTCTGTGGCTTTGGAGCCTGTCCTGGAACTAAGCTCTTGTAGACCAGGCTGGTCTCGAACTCCCAGAGATCCGCCTACCTCTGCCTCCCGAGTGCTGGGATTAAAGGCGTGCGCCACCACCGCCTGGCTTTACATGACTTGTGTTGAAAAATATTGCTGAACTGGTTAGTGTTTATGCCCGGACATCGAAGTGATTTACTGGTGTCTGTTCGTGTGACAATAGTGCCACCTTCTGGTCTTGGGTGCTGCAGTTGAAGTAATTTGACATCCGCTTTATTTCACCCAGCAGGACATGAGAGCTGTGGCAGCATAGGATCACTTGGAAATTCATGGAAATTTGAAATCACCTTTCCTAAATGATTGTCATTAAACTTTTTAGTAGATAACTGTAGCTTCACCTATATAAGAAATAATAGAAGCTGGGCATGTCCACAGTGAGATGCCAGCTCATAAAATGATAGAATACAGGATTATCTTGTATGCCTTTTACTCAGTCCCCCCCCCCCCCCAGTTATCTCTTATAAAGTTACAGTACAGTATTAGAACCATGATAGAGTCCAGAAACACAACAGTCCCATCCCTGCGGGGACCCCTCGTCCTAGTAGAGTCAGTATCCATCTGCTAGCGTACAGTTTGGATACACATTAGGGTTTAAAACAGTCTTCAGGTGCTGAAGTTTGACCCCTTAGTCCCTTTGGTATTTTGCTACGTGTGTAGGAGTCTTGAGAACTGCCCTTCGTATTTCCTGATTAGTAAGTGATGGAATTTTCGGCTTGTTATCAGACTCCTGTTTCACATGACAGATGTCTTTATGCATTCTTCTCAGTTAACGTGCAGAATAATAGGGAAATACCTTGTTGGTAACCACAGTGCAAGAGTTCAAACTATTTTTTTAAACATATATTTTTAAAGGTTTATTTCTGTGGGTGTGAGCGTGTGAGTGGAAGTCAGAGGACGACATTCAGGACTCAGTTTTCTCCTACCCTGTGGGTACTGGGGACTGAACTCAGGTTAGTGTTAGGTGCCGTCTTGACGGCTCATCAGGCTTTGGATGTCGCTGTAGAGCGTGAATATAAAGAATCATTTTATATATATGACTGGTGGACGTTTTTCTCCTTTTGATCATTTGGAGTTAAAGTCAGATTCTTGCCTTCCATGTACTGTAGACCTAAGGTAAGAAGCACTGTATCAGAGAGGACTTCTAGAAAGCCCTAGAAGAACAAGGCGCTTCCAGGAAACTTGTGTTTTACATGGCAAGGAATGCATAAATGTTGATTTGCAATCTCCGTGGTCCAAATAGGGATAGAGAATTTAAATTATTCTCTTCATGGTTCAAGGACCTTTCTCTCTTCCAAGATACGACTCACAAATCTCTCCTTGCCCTGGTTTTCTTCAGGGGAAAGGTAAGAAAGGGAGGAGATGGGGGAGAATTTCCATGACTCAGGAACTTGCCCAGTTAAGTCCTCCCACCTGCTACTCACCGTCTTCATTTCCTTGTCTGCACCATGATAAGACACCCTAATAAAAGCAGCATAAGGGGAAAAAGGTTTATTGGGCTCACATTTCCAGGTTGCAGTCCGTCACTGCCAGAAGGTCAAGGTAGCAGGAACTTGAAGCAACAGGCACATCACCTCCACAGCCAAGAGCTGAGAGCAGCGAATTAGTGTATCCATGCTAGCACTGTATCCATTCTATACAACCTAGCATACCCTTCCCAGGGACTGGCACCACCTGTGGTGGGCAGATCTTCCCATCTCAGCATAGTCAACGCAATACACATGAGCAAGCCCACATTAGATGCTAACCTGATCTAGGCAGTCTCTCATTGTGCCCAGTTGACAATCCAAGTTAGCGATCACCATCAGCCTTTGGTCCCAGGGACATCTGTGCGTGGTGACCATCATATATATTTAGCTTATAATTTTGACTCCTGTCAAAATTTTCTCACCTATCCTCTTGCCTGCTTATATTTTGAAGGAGAGAGATTTTCCGGGGGGTCCTGTGTGGCAAGTTAGAGGAAGTGAGGCACCAGCACTAAAGGGGAACAGCCTGTTTGTTGGCTTGAATAGCTAGAAGCCTAGAGAAGCTGTGACTGGGGTAGTGGCTCTGCAGGTAGGCAGGCTTGAGGGAGAAGCCCACAGTCTCAGTACTGAACATGGTATGTTTGAGATACTTAACTAGACATCCAAGTAAAAATGGCAGCAGGCAGTTGGATAAACAAATTTGAAACTGAGAAAAGTCAGCTTGACAGAAGTTAGAGTCACTTGGAAAGAGGAACCTCAGTTGAGAAAATGCCTCCATCAGATTGCCTGTAGGCAAGAGCAGTGGTTAGTGATTGCTCTAGAGGAATGTGCAGGTGGTCCTGGGTAGTGTAAGAAAGCAGGCTGAGCAAGCCATGGGGAGCAAACCAGTAAGCAACACTCCTCCGTGGCCTTTGCTTCCCTTCCTGCATTCATGTTCCTACCTTGGCCTTACACAGTGGTCTATGACCTGTGATATGTAAGTCAAACAAACCCTTTTCTCCTCAAGTTGTTTTTGTTATGATGCATCTCACACCAATAGAAAGACTAAGACAGAACGCATCACACATGTGCCTGGTGCCCCAGGAAGGTTGAAGAGGGTGTTCTATCCCCTGGAAACGGAGTTACGGTTGTCTGTGTGCTTTGTCTTTACTGCAGAGCCATCTCTCCAACTCCACGATGTCCTATGTTTTTTAAATATTTAAGCCAAGCATAGCAATGCACACCTTTATTTCCAGCAACAGGAGGTAAAGACAGACAGATCTCAGTAGGTACCTGGCCAGGAGATATACATAGGGAATCCCAGGCTAGCCAGGGCTCCATAGGGAGACTTTCAAAAACCAACCAAACAACACACAATCATAGTCACATCACATTGTCCCTCTACTGCATACACCTCTGACAGCACTCCACAGCTTTGTGTCTCATGGCCTTACTTGGTGTCATTGTCCTGATTAAGGTGACAGGAAGGCCCCCAGGGAGAGGAGCCAGCATTCGCTTACTGAACATTGGGTTCTGTTCTGATTCTGGAAGCTGTTCCAAGACCGCTTTCACGGAGCCTTAATTGTTAGGGGATTTTTTTGCTGACCTAACACAACTTGGCTCATGATTGATTCTTGTCCTTAAGCTTAGAACTAGGACAAGCCTTAATGAACACCGCACAGTGTCTGTGCTTCTGCTCAGCTGATTTCTTTCCAGCGGCAGGAATAATGTACTTGATTAAAGTCGCTCAGCACTCAAGGGCTTCTCACGGGCAGGAAATTCCCTTGGGTCCCAGGGAATAAGGAGGAAGAGAGACAAGTACACAAAGGTCACCTCTGTTACGGGGTACACCAAGACCAAGATAGGTATTGAAGGAACATGCTAGGCTATTCTACAGGAAAGGTCTTGGAGGGTTGTAACTTAGAGGTTTTGCATCAGTTACTTTCCTGTTGCTGGGCAAAAACACTATAACCAAGGCAAATTATAGAAGTTCACTCGGGTTAAAGGTTCTGGAGGGGGGAGTCCATTATGGACAGGAAGGTATGGACAGGAAGGCATGGCAGGTGGCAGAAGCAGGAAGCTAAAGGCTTACATCTTTAACTACAAGCAAGGAG
>NW_026068042.1:4107932-4175763 GCF_014885135.2 Alexandromys fortis
GAAAGAAAGAAAGAAAGAAAGAAAGAAAGAAAGAAAGAAAGAAAGAAAGAAAGAAAAGAAATTTGTGACCTGGCGTTGCTGAAGCATGCGTGGGCAGCCCATATATGGAGGTTCTGTTGAACTTGCCCATATTGGATTTCATGGTCTAAGTTGATAAGGATGACTGACCAGATCTCTTCCTCAAGAGGGCACCAGATGTCATTACAGATGGTTGTGAACCACCGTGTGGTGGCTGGGGATTGAACTTAGGACCTTTGGAAGAGCTGTGCCATCTCTCTAGCCCATTTTTCAAATTTTGTTTATTTTTTAAAAATATTTTGTTTATTTATTATGTACATAGTATTCTGCCTGCATGTCTGCCTGCAGGCCAGAAGAGGGCACCAGATCTCATTTTGGATAATTGTGAGCCCCCTTATGGTTGCTGGGAATTGAACTCAGGACCTCTGGAAGAGCAGCCAGAGCTCTTAACCACTGAGCCATCTCTCCAGCCCTCTAGCCCACTCTTGAAAGTAACTCCAGGCAAACTCACCAAGTTGGACTTTGGTGGTGTCCATACTTTGTTCTGTCTTGAGCTTCCCTGCTGGGATGAGTCGAGATGTGCTTTGTCTCTGCAGGTGAAGTTTTGTCACACAGAATGTCCACAAACATCATCAACTGAAGGCCAGGTAAACATCTGAGCCTGTGGGAAAATTGCCATTCAAACCACCACAGAGTCGTTGATCATTAGATGCCCATTGTGGGTTACTAACAGGTCTGTTCTTTGTCATTTTCTTCCTGGGACCCAAGCATATTGAGCACTCGTGTCTGAGAACTGTCTAGAAGTCATGGAAGAAGGGAAAGATTTTCCGGGCAACTTCAAACCTGCTCAGAAGTGACACACGCCACCACGTTCCTACTTCATTGGCCAGAGAAAATAATACTCAAGCTAGACAGCAAAGGACCAGGAAGTGTTGTGTTGAACCATATGAGATTGGCATTTTATTATGTAAAAGAAAATGATAAAAAGCAATTATGTGTAGCCTAATATAATATAATCCCACAGTGAGGGCAGCGAAATTGAATTATTTAGTCTACTCCATACAGTAAAATTGCAAAATATCAACAATAAGAAGCTTAGTTTTGTTGTGCATTTGTGCAGGTCAGATAATCTTAATAAGTTACTTCAGACTATTATGAGTTCCTGCAATGGGCAAGGTGCTAGGGGAGCCAATGACCCAGACTGATAGGATGGCTGTCAGTAAGGGCAGGAGAAGGCTCCACTATTGGGCAGAGACAGACAAGGTCGTGGGTGCTTGTCTAACAGGTGCACAGGACTGTGGCCAAATTCAATTGCTTGGTCCTGAGGAAAAATAATCATGTAAGCACTGCTCAGAGTGACACATGCCGGCTTCCTCTTGGCCAGCAGGAAAATCTGAGTCAGCTCATGGTAGCCTGTGTTTGTGCGTGTGTCTGTGTTTACTCTGTTTTGTTTTAGGAGTGCGAATGCCAAAGGGCTCTCGTGATCAGAGCAGGTAGACCCAGAGAACTCTCCCTTTTGATGGACTCCACATTAAACTCATTCGAGACCTTAATTATGCCTGTAAACTCCACTCCCCCATAGCTTACCTAACGACAGAAGTGACATCCATTATAACCAGGATCCTGTCCCCAAATGAGGGGAGGGGGTGAGGACTAAGTAGGACATGGCCACCAAGAGGCCAGAAATTTTGGAGGCCACCTCAGGATTCTGTCCACTTTGCTCTTTGCATGTTCATTCTTCTTGTGTGTGTGTCCATTGTTTAAACCCGTGTCTTCCTGATGGCACTGGATGCATTGTGAGCCCCTTATCCAAGATTTTCCCCCTTAGTTTTGCCCTTTTTTAAAGTTAGTTTATGTGGACGAATCTTTGCCTGCTTGTATGTATGTGTACAATGTGCATGCCTAGTGTCCATGGAAGCCAGAAGAGACCATTGTCCCCTGGAACCGGAACTGAAGATGGTTGTGAGCTGCCATGTAGATGCTGGGATCAGAACCTGGGTCCTGTGGAAAAGCAGCCAGTGCTCTTAACCGCAGAGTCATCTCTATAGACCTGCCCTTTTATTTATTTTTTTTTAAAGATTTATTTATTTATTATGTATACAGTATTCTCAGTAATCTGCCTGCAGGCCAGAAGAGGGCACCAGATCTCCTTACAGATGGTTGTGAGCCACCATGTGGTTGCTGGGAATTGAACTCAGGACCTTTGGAAGAGCAGGCAGTGCTCTTAACCACTGAGCCATCTCTCCAGCCCCTGCCCTTTTATTTTTGAGTTGTATAATCTGATTATAATTGCTTTAAAGCCCACTTTTACTGTTGATAGTTTTTGCTTGTTTGGCAACTTCAATCATTCTTTGTTTTTTCTTTTGTCACATAAGTTTGTTTTTTTTTTTTTTTTTTTTTTTTTTTTTTTTTACTTTTTCAAGGTTATGATTTTGTGTCCTGTTCACAAAAATCTCTTGGTTCCCAGATCGTGCTGTCTTCTTGTGCAGACCCTTTTCACATGGACTCTTCCCTTGTTTCAGCTTTTCCCACTTAAACCTCTAATCTTCCTAGAATGAGTGCTTATGTCCTGTCTGGATATGTCCTGTATGCATGGAACTAAAGTTCCCTTTTCCCTACCTGAGTAGCAATTGGTCCAGCACCCTTTATTGAGAAGACCACCCTATGGAATTGCCGCGAGGCCTTTGGTAAATCAGGTGTCTGCGGCCTTGCATGGGTCTGACCTGGGCTCCCTTTTGCTCAGTTGGTTTATGTATCTGTGTGCCAGCACCATACTGCCAGCTTATGTTGTGAGATCTAGGCATCACCTTCAGAGGAACCCCAGGAGCTGTCACCTCAATGGAGACAGTTTGCTGGCAAGGTGTTTCCTTATGCCAGAAAGCAAACATGGCTACGAGGCCCAGGGAAGGTGAAAGTGGAGAATGGAGAGAGTAAGACACATGTAGCTATGGAAAGAGTTGTTCTGAAGACCCAAAGATTCTGGTGCGTACACGCGTGCCTGTGTGCTTTGTGTGTGCAGGTGCATGTGTGTGCATGTTCCCCACACATGAGATCAAACTTTGGGTGTTGCTCCTCAGATGCCAGCCGCTTTTGATGCTTTGGAGTTATTTCTATTCTGAGATAGGACCTCTTATTAGGCTGGGGCTCTCCGTCTGGCTCTCTGGCCAGTGAGCTCAGGTATTCACCTGTCCCTTCCTCCCCGCGCTGGGATTACGTGTGCACTCCACTTAGGTGCATAACTTCTTGGTGTTTGAACTCAGGTCCCCATGATCACACTTCAAGCAAAATTTCATCAACAGAGCTATTTCCTCAGCCCCTGAAGCCTCTGTTTTTAAGGATGAGAGGGGATGAGGTCATCAAAAGGATGTGACTCCAAAACATGTCTCGCTGGAAAATGCTGGCAAGAAGCTGCCCATCTCCTCAGGATCAGTTGCGAGAATACTAAAGTTCAGAAGGCGCCTGTGGTCATCTTCTGCGCTGGGCACAGGGTGTCCCCTCGGCTGAGGGGCCAACTCAGAGAGCAGAGGTAGGTGGAGGGAGGGGGTCGAACAGAAGGAGAAGGCGGATGCAGTGCTAAGAGTCGGGCACGCTGGGTCTGCGGTGCTGGGGGAAGAAGCAGGAGGCAGAAGCAGAGCTCTGGGCCTGGTGGGGCCTCCAAAGGGAGGGGCTGTCGAGGGCCAGCTTGGGTGGGCATGGAGGGGAAAGCGGGCTTGATTGACCTTTTCTTCCTGGTCATCTTATCGGTAACCTCCTCTAGTGTTAATGGTGAGCGTAGAAAATTAAAAGCAGAGAACACCACCCGTTGTCCCTCTCATCCAGGGGCACACCCTTTCCCCCATAAAACCTTCCAGATTTGGGTCTGAGGACAAATTTGTCAAACCATTGGAGCAGCAACACACACAATTGCTTCATCTCTTGCATCTTGCCTAGTGGATCAGCAAGGCTCACCCCAGGAATGCGGTTTCCTTTTGAATCTCAAACCAGGGAAGTTCAGCCATTAGGGAGGGGTTCTTGACTTTCCTCTGAGTGACCCAAGTGTCTGGGCTGGGTCTTCCTGAGGCTTAGGATGTAGGTTTTCTCCCTCTTTCTTCCCAAGCTGTAGGTCTTCCTGAAAGGGGGTGTGGCTTCCAGGGACCTGGTTTCTCAAGCTGGTGACTATTCCTTTTGAAGGAATGAAGAGCGAATTTGAATTTCCTAACTGGTGCCAGGTTGCAGGACCAGGCAAGAACATCTAGACATGGCAGCCAGGCAGGAAGAACACAAATGACACAAGACAAGGCCTTAGGGCTCTCTGGGAGGATGGAGAAAGCAGGGTGGCAGCTGGCCAAGTGGAAAAGTACCTCAGCCGTGAATCACTGGGGACAATGCTCTGCCGGGGCCATGTCCTTACCCATCTGGCACGCACACAGCTTTCCGCTGAGAGTCACATCAAAAAATGGAATCAAGTTTGGGGCAAGAAGCTAAATGAAAGTCAAGATGAAAATGTGTTGAACCTGGTTGGGGCCACAAACATCTGTTCGCACGGCAACCTCAGACCGGAGCCTGCTGTATGACCAGCAGTGTAGACACATCGGGCAAGTCAGACTTCCACATTGGGGGGAGGGCAATGCAGTCACCATCTGGACACAGACTGACTGAGTAAAATGAGTGCTAATGTTCCAGATCGAACCAAGTGTTCCAGTGTTTTAGGCCTTGAAGGTCTTTACTCTGGTTAAAGAATAACTGGGAAGGGGGATGGCTCAGTGGGTAAGAGTACCTGCTCTGTAAGCATGAGGACCTAAGTTCAAATCCACAGCACACATGTTCAGAAAAAACCTGGGTGTGTCTGGGTGTTCCAGTATCCCTAGTAATATGAAACAGAGATGGGTAGTTTCTGGGAGTTTGCTGGCCGGTCAACCTAACCCAAATGAGAAATTCCAGATCAGTGAGAGACTGCTGTCTCAAGACAACAATGTAGATAGCACCAAAGGAGGATTTCCCAGTCTGGTCTCTACGTGCGCATTTGCCCACACATGTATGTATCAAATATGTACACATACAAAATAAGTGAGTGACTGAAATACATAAGCGTATGTTACCCACATGGTGTCAGTATGTAGAACGGCCTGTCTGTGACTCTCAGCATCGCTGCGTAGAGTTGGTTGAGTCTTCAGAAACATGGGATGCTCGGTCCCTGCCCCAGCTGTTTCTAACAGCTACATTGACAGGCTATTTAAACAGCACGCAATTTGCCCATTGAAGTTGTTCAGTTTGGTGTGTTTAGTATATTCAGACACATACAACCATCACAGTGACTTGTTTTTCATATTATTTTTGAGGTTTTGAGGCAGGGTGACTTGAAACTGGCCTCAAACTTGACATGTATCAGAGGATGATACTCTTTGACACCCCTCCACGCATCTCCCAAGTGCTGAGATTACAGCCCGCCATGCCTGGCAGCCATCATAATCTTCTAGCTCTTTCAGCCAGGTGGTGGTGGCAACACCTTTAATCCCAGCACTCATGAGACAGGCAGGCAAATCTCTGTGAGTTTGAGGCTAACCTGGTCTACAGAGTAAGCTCTGGAACAGCCAGGGTTACAGAGAGAAAACCTGTCTAAAAAAAAAAAAAAAAGAATGTCACTATGGGTGGTGACCCCAAGCTTCTGTGTGCACATGTTCCTTTTTCTTGGCTATACGTATGCTTAGGTATAAAAATATGGGTCATATGGGAGTTCTTTGTTTAACTGAAGAAGACCCATCTGTCTTCCGGAGCCATGGCACCATTTACATTCCCCTAATCAGGACTCTGATTTCCCATACCCTTGCAGTATTGCCATCTGACGTTCTTGTCCTTTCATTGGAAGGTTTTGATTTGTCGGCTGCTGATGCTTGGTGTGTTATTCTCGTGTTTGTTGATGCCACTAGAGTTTTCCTTCATTCATTTGGGTCCTTCCCACTCCCCAACACTCACACTATTATGTTTTGGTGGGACAGGTTTCTCTTTGTAGTCCTGGTTGTCTTGGAACTTGCTTTGTAAACCAGGGTGGCCTCAGATTTAGAGATCCACCTGCTTCCGTTTCCCAAGTGCTGGGATTACAGGCATGAGCCACCACACCTGTCTCCTTGTTTGTCCCCTTAAAAGTTTATTAGTTTGAAATAGTTTCAGGCCTAAATAGAAGCTTCAAAAACATTACCCCAATGCAGAATCTCACTGCCTCAAGACTTGTCTGTCTGCCTGAAATGTCTATCTGAAACATTTGAAACGAATGAGTTGCTGGCGGTACATGTCTGTATTCCAAAGAGGAGGATTTGAGAGGCAAAGACAGGAGGATTAATTAAAGTTTGAGGCTGGCATGATTTACATAATGAATTCTGGGCTAACCAGAGCTACATAGCCTCACTATCCCATCTCAGACAGACAGATGCCCCGAACCAAAATATACACCCACATATATATACATATATATAGGCCCTTTATATCTAAATACTTCAGCATTTATAAAAAAAATCTCATAATGAAACTCATAATTTTATACAATTAACATATGTTAATAATGTCTAAAAATGCTAAACCAAAATTTTCTCTTATGATATGATCAAAATGAGAAGACCAATCTTGACTAAGTACTATGATCTACCAAACTTAGTCAAGTTTGCCAAATTCCTGTGATACGGGACAGAAGAAAAACAAAATTTAAGGACTAATATATTGCCACTAATCTCATAAACTTTTGATTTTATTTTGACTTTTTTTTTTTTTTGAGACAGGGTTTCTTTGTAGATTTTGAGCCTATCCTGGAACTAGCTCTTGTAGACCAGGCTGGCCTCGAACTCACAGAGATCCGCCTGTCTCTGCCTCCCGAGTGCTGGGATTAAAGGCGTGCGCCACCATCGCCCGGCTTTATTTTGACTTTTTAACAGCTTTTCTTAAGGTATAAAAAATATCTCAAATTTTATAAAAATTAATTTAAAAATTAATTTCATAAAACGATATAAAATTAATTTATAAGATTAATTTTAAAATTAATATATTTTAACATTTTTGTCATGATGTTAATAGTCATATAGAGTACTAATTAGTTCTAGAAAAAGGCTTCTTCTGTCTTCCTGTACATGATTTGGGGTTTGAGTCCCTATCAGTTTTCTGCAGTGAACCATGACCATGCCTAGCAGTGACCTTTGAAGTCTCCAAAAGGAGGAACCCACAACGATATTTTCTCCAGGACTATGATAACGCCACTAAGCTGAAAAACACCACTTAAAGATTGGCTTTGGACTACAAACTGCTCAGAACAATGTTGAGGTGGATAGCTGAGATGATCCAGCCTCACAGACTACTCTAGCCAGGACTTGAGACAAGCCCTAAACTTTCCCACTCTACAGCGATTGGACAACAGGTGATACAGCTACCTCTCCCAGGACTTGACAATTAACCCACTTTTTTTTTTTTCTTCTCAGGATCCCTTAAAGATGTCATTGCCCCAAGACAGAAGGCAGTAAATTTAAGAATAGGACACCCACATTCCCAAGAGGTAGGGTGGGTGGTTTTTGGTCATTCATTGGGTTATGGATATTTGACATTGTTTAGGGGGATTGGTTACAATTTGTTATTGGGAATGGTCACGGAAAAGAGTAAACAAAAAAGATTAGATTCAAGGTTCTTCTTTTGAGAAGAAAAAAGGGGATATAGATATGATAGGATAAAAGGTAGATTATTGAATCTATTTTTTAAAAAAGCAACTACTAGTTTTAAATATTTTACATTGGTTTGAACTTTTGTATACTGTATACAAATTTTGTATATTGATACAAATTTGAGACTAATTTTTTAGAACATTCTGTACATACATTTCTATTCTTGTTCAAGTTATTGCACCTATACAGCTCATTTAATAATGTAATGTAAATTTTTAGCCCTTGAAAGTTATTATTACCAACTAATTAGGATAATAAGGAAATGCACTTATTACAGTTGAATTTGCTTTCACATTAGGTATGTTTACAAGGTCGAACAGAGATATATTTTAAATAGATAGGTCATCCTCAAACACTTCAGAGTTCTATAGAATATGGCATTTAAGATGTTTTAATAATATAGGTTCTTTTTTTTAGTGACAATGAGACATGTCTGCTCCTGGCGGCACCAATCTACTTCAGAGAAGATGATAGGAATCAAAGACACTCCACATGGAGTTTACTTTCTTTGTGGCAAAAGTAAGCCACTGGGCAAGAAAGTGCTCTTTTCTTGATTGTAGATGGTATGTTGTCCAAACTGGACAAGCAGGACACAAAAGAGAGTGACTCCAAAACCTTGTTAAGACAAGGTGGGACATTCCTTCAAAAATCCTTGTTTCATAGAAAAGTCTGTCTAATGTTCTAGGCCTGTAGGTCAAGGATGGGTCCCCTATTGTTGCAGAGGAACCATGGGTGACTATCCAGGCAGCAGCTGTTTCTGTCATTTCTCACATTTTTTGGAAGTTACTTGCTCACACTTCCTGCTTACTCAATTCATATTATTTCCTTCGCAGGTCTCTGAGGGAGTTGAAAAAATAGTTATAGTTTTCCTTGTTTACCATACTCAGAAAGGAAATTCACTAAAGAAATGTAAAGTATATAAGGTTGAGAGACATAAAAAGATAATTTTGAATTGGTATTTGATAATGCAACTTAGAATAGGAAGTGAATTATGTACAACACTTGGGACTCAACAAGATAGGATAGATAATGGAGTATTTTCTCGGAATTTGTCAGGTGCAAATAGACTAGACATGGTTGGTGTATTTATTGCCTGTATATACAGTATATAGTTATTGTACTTGGTGTATATAGTTTTTCTTATATTAGTTATAGCCTTCTTTTTATTTTAGACAAAAGGGAGGAATGTAGTGATATTTTATGTTTTAGCAAATAAAGCTTGTCTAAAGATCAGAGTGCTGAGCTAAGCCACTAGAGGCCAGGGAATGGTGGCATACACCTTTAATCTCAGGACTTGGGGGACAGAGGCAGAGGGATCTCTGTTAGTTTAAGGCCACCCTGGACTACACAAGATTGAATCTGTCTAAAAGAGAAACAGAGCTCACATAAAGGCAATCCCAGTACTTAGAATCACATGCTGGATTAGAGGGAGTTGGAGACAGGAGTGATATGGCTGAGTGGAGAGAGGAACATAAGACAGGAGACAGGAGCTCAGGGCAGTCTGAGGGTTGGTGGAGACAGATGCAGTCTGGAGATGCAGTCTGAATACAGGATCACCCCTTTGGTCTGAGCATTGGTAGAGGTAAAAGAACTCTCTAGTAGCTGGCCACTGTGCCTCTCTGCTTTTCAGCATTAACCCCTATACTTGACTCTGGGTTTTTATTAAGACCAACTAGAATTCATGCTACATCTAGCACCCAGCACGGGGCACAAACCTACCACCCTGGGATAAAAAGAAGAGGACGTTTACCCCAAGGTCACCCAAGTCTGGGGCAGAATAGTCAGGGCGTCTGACCCTTTTGTCTGTTGTGGGGAAGGACATATCTACTCAGGCTGACTGAGATAGTAAGCTGGCTTGGCGAGAGGACAGTGCCCTTGTCTCTGCCTCATGATTCTGTACCCTGGCACATGGTACTCCTTCCCTTCCAGGACCAAGCAGGCTGTGAGAAAGTGGGAGACAGATCAAGGAATCTCTTGGGGACTTGGGATGTTGGGGCATAGCCAAACATCTACCCTGCATTTCTACCGTGGGAGGGTCTGTGCTCACCACTGAACAGGAGGACAGACATGGTGACAGGTGGGCGTAACTGTGCCTTTGTTGCATTCTTACCCCAGCTGCTGAAGTCTGCACCTCACCTTCTACATTAGTGACGTTTTCCCTCGTGATCTGGCAAAGAAATTTAAGGGAGAACTGATCTGTTTTGGCTCCCGGTCTGAGAGAATGTACTCCATCAGAGTGGAGGAGGAAGAGCTAGTGGCTCTGTAGCTGGAAACAGAAACGGGCTGTTTCGGAAGGTTGCGAAAGCCTCATTGGAGGAAAACAGGCTACTTGGAGCCTTGTGTTCTTACCATCATCTCTGTCATGATGGATTCTAGCCCCTTGGAACTGAAGCCAAAGTCAACCCTTTCTCCTTTAAGGTGCTTTGATCAGAGCATTTTCTCGCAGTAACAGAAGCTAAACCAAGACAGGAATAATATAAAGCACTGTCTCCTGGACAGATGCTGTGGGGTACCAGCTATCTGCACAAGACTGACTTATCAACACTGTAGCATGGATGGGGAGGTACAGTGTATGAGGGAGTCATTATTCTTCAGGATGTGGCTATGGATAGATTGCCCATGTTCCTGTGGCTAGCCCAAACACCTGTGAGAATGTGGGCAGCACTAACTGGGATTACAAACAGTGGGTTTGCTTGTTTGTTTGTTTTGTTTTTCAAGACAGGGTTCTCTGTTTAGTCCTGGCTGTTCTGGAACTAGTACTGTAGACCAGGCTGACCTTGAATTCAGGAGATCCACCTGCCTCTGCCTCCTGAGTGCTGGGATTAAAGACGTGCACTACCATTGTCAGGTTTCAGTGGGTTATTTAAAGTAAGGAAGAGAAAGTAAAGCATGGTGCATGCCTTTAGTCCCAGCACTCGAGAGGCAGAGGTAGGTGGATCTCTGAGTTCGCGGTCAGCCTGGACCACAGAGTACATTCTGGGATAGATAGAACTACACAGAGAGACCCTGTCAAAAAACAAAATATAGTAAAAATATAAAAGAAAACAAAGAAGAGATAGGGTGGGAGGAGGATATGTTGGTGAGGAGTCAAGGGGTATGATTTAGATACATTGTATACTTGTATGAAATTGTCAAGTAATAAATAAAAATACTACTTACAATTTTCTTTAAAAAACTTAGATCTGACCAGGATGGTGGTATCATATGTCTTTAATCTCAGTACCTGGAAAGCAGAGGTAGGCAGATCTCTGTGGGTTCAAGGCCAGCCTGGTCTACAGAGCAAGTTCTAGGACAGCCAGGACTACACAGACAAACCCTGTCTCAAAACATCCACCCACCTACCCACCCCCTAGGAAAAAAAAAACTTAATTTAGGTCTGGGGTCTCTAAGTAGGCCTATTGGAAGTATGACTTAAACTTTCCTTTATTTGAATAATTTTGCCTGAAGGTACCATGTCCCAAAGGCGACCTGGGCTCATGCTTTGCCTGTTGCCTCCGAATAATAGTCTTGTCATTCACTGCACGTTGGCGTCTACCTGTGCTTCTGTGGGAACCCATGTTCACCCGAGCCTCATCTGGTGAGGAGTTTGGTCACAAGCCTGGCACACTGAACTTTTCTAAAGCTCCTGTGCTGGAAGGGGCCCGTCAGTGCAGTCGTGCGGACTTGTTCAATTGGTTTAATTTGAGGGACCATTGAAACTGGAGATCATCAAATGACATCAAATGCATCATTTTGAAGAGCGACAGAGCAGCAATGGATACTGGGATTGCTGTTTAGGGGTCGAGCCTTCTATAATGAATAGCCATTGATGACAGTGCTTCTTAAGTACATTAGAAGTCCTCAAAAGCCAGGCAGTGGTGGCACACGCCTTCAGCACTCAGGAGGCAGAGGCAGGCAGGATCTCTGTGAGTTCGAGGGCCAACCTGGTCTACAAGAACTAGTTCAAGGACAGGCTCCAAAGCTACAGAGAAACCCTGTCTCAAAACAACAAAACAAAACAAAAGTCCTCAAAAAAATATCCTAAACATTCTTACCTTTGTTTTTGCACTGAAGTGTCACCCTGAAAATGAAATGTTACAAAGCCATCGGAGTCTCTTTAGCCCATTGGGTTCCATTAACCCAATCGCCATTCCCATTCAAAGTGCTCCTCAACAAAATTCTGCTGAGGGCCTGTGTGCTATCCTGCCATGTGGCCTGTGCTGAAGAGACTTCTCTTACAGTGAACCAGACTGAACGATATGGGATTGCCGCGGGGAAGATGGGCAGAGTGCATCAGTGTGGCCTTCCGATGCTGGAGTGTTGAGGGAGGAGGTATGCTCAAGAGGATGGAAGCCTAAACCAGTTCAGAAGGAGTTCCATCTGGTGGCAGGCTTCTGTTACTATGAGAAAGGAGGGACAGGTGGGGCGGAGGGGGATGGATGTGTCAATATGGTTGTCCGCAGCCCTGGGATTGATGGGCAGCCTGATTCAAGGGGCACTTTGGCGACAGCCAGGACACTGGAAAGGAAATGGAAAGACCTGGACTTGATCTTGCTGGGACTAACAGGGGCTGGAGTGCAAAGAGCCCAGGAAGAGTCAAAATCAGCAATACAGTCCCTTTGATCTGGGGCCGTATGAAGGACAGGCATTTTGGGTGTTTTGCACACGCGAGTGAACTCACACCCCACGTGGATGACAGATCTTTCTCCTGCTGCACAGTGGCCATAGCTTCTGGGGTCAGCTCAGCCTTTTGCTGAGTAAGGCTTTGGCAGCTGTGGTGTCTCCTCATTCATTATTCATGAATAGATCAACTGTTCAGAACTGAAGCTTCGATGTAAGAAACTGGGGTTGAGAAAGAGTGGCAGGGAACTTGCCCGTTTGCCAGCAGAACTGCCCTCTTCACTCTGGAAAACACTTCTCTAGGAAACGGTGCCAAGACCTGATGGAAGAGAAATGAGTTTTCATGATGTGTCCAAAAAGTGCACAAAAAGGAAAAAGAAACATTCTCTCTATATAAGTGGCTGCAGAGGGGAAGACTCTGGAAGAGAGAAAGCATAAAGCACTATGGTCAGGGTCACCACAACATGAGAAACTGTTGAAGCGTTAGGAAGGGTGAGAACCATCGCTCTAGTGAGACTTTGGGAAGGATTTACTGGGACCTGCTCTGGTTTGGATATGATTTTTTCCCCCCAAGATAAGATTTTTCTGGGTAGCCCTAACTGCCCTGGAACTTTCTCTGTAGACCAAGTTGGCCTTGATCTCAGAAATTTGCCAGCCTCTGCCTCCCAACTGCTGGGATTAAGGGCTTGCTTAGCCTTTCCTGCCTTCATTCTTACCTGAAAAACAAGGGGGGTTGGACAACGAGGAGTTTCGCTATTCACCGCCACATCTTTCCTTTTATGCCACCAGCCTACCGGGATGGAACCAAGTTTGCTGATCAGCTTTGCAAATATACCCCTTTGCTTCCCCCCTTTAGTTTATTACAATAGAGGAAAACACAAGGTCTCCAGCACATCCCGAGATGAGTGAATCTCAAGTCAAGGACTCCGCTCCTTAGCCCATCTCTATGTTGTAGGATTTGAGGATTCCAGCTGGGACACCAAAGTATTTCTCACAGGAGATCCCTTTCTTCTGCCCCTTGGTGGGAGGGACCCTCTGGGATCTGTTGGCAGTTGAGATTTAACATGGGGCTGGGTATACTTTGAGGGGAGTTGCATTTGGGTTTTAGTTTTTAAAAGTATTCTTACTGGAAAAGGAGTTGTGCACAAGGGACAACCCAGAAGTAGACTAAAGCAAGATCAGCCTTATTTATCAGTGACTCCTCCTTTCCTCAAGGTCAACAGCACCCCACCAGGTGTGGGGAGAGGCGGGGGAGGCAGCTCAGGTGGGACGTGCACAAACCGCTTGATTCTCTGGTTCTCCAATACAAGATTTAAGTGTTTAGTGTTGGCCAGTAAGTGTGTCAGGCACAGAGACCCCCTTCCAGGCTTACAATTGCTCTTCCAAATGATTCTTACATCTATGTCCAAAAGAAGTGACTGTCATTGAAATCCTCACGTGGGAATTCAAAGACAGATAGGGACCCGGTTGATTTGCCCAAGTGTTGGGACTGCAGGCGCGGGCTGGGCGCTTCTGCGTCGTAAAGACGTGTTCCCTGACTACTCAAGGTGACAAGAAAAGAAAAACAAAACAAAACTAAACAAAAAACCGTCCAAAGCCCTGCGGCCTCTTCCACGCTCCCGGCAAGCCTTCCAGGTACCATTCCCAGATACCCTCGCGTGCGCTGCCACACACAGAACCGAAAACAACTTTTAAAATAAAAGAAGCGTCAGGAAGGTTTATGCTGCCAATTGCCTCTGCTTTCAGCTTTTCTCGCTTGAAACTGGGTCTGGGCACTGGGTTTCTGCCAATCTTGCCAACGCTGCCTTTCCACGGCAGGGTCAGATTGATTCGCATCCACAGATCCCCATGCTGGGCACTGGTCCATTCCAGTTGTGGCCGGGGTCTATGTGATCTCCCTCCGCGCTGGACGACCTACGGGAACTTTCCCAGGCGATAGCGTGGGGCTGAGCAGGCTTCACTCTGTTGAGTATTACTTTGGTTTTAAGGTCGTCAACCTCAGAAGAAAAAGAAGCCTAGATTGGGAAACTGAGCCTGGACGGAGGGCGGAGTCGCGCGCTGCCCCGCCTCGTCCCCGCGGGCGGTCCCCGATCGGCCCCCCTCCCGGGAGCTGTGCCCGTCCCCCTGGCTCCTCGTCACTGCCGCTAGGCCAATGGGCTGGGCCGCACGGCCGCGCGCACTTACACCCGCTGTCCCCAAGACCCCGACACGCCGTCCCCAGCGCGATTCTTCGGCTCTCGTCTGGTCCACAGCCGTCGGAGTCGCCATGCAGTCCTCACGCACCGCGCTCTTTTCTCTATTGCTGCTGCTGCTGGCGGCGCCCTCCTTGGCGCTGCCGTCCGGGACCGGCCGCTCGGCCTCAGCTACCACTGTGTGCCCGGAGCGCTGCGATCCCACACGCTGCGCCCCACCGCCCACGGACTGTGAGGGCGGCCGAGTCCGGGACGCGTGCGGCTGCTGCGAGGTGTGCGGCGCGACTGAGGGTGCAGCGTGCGGCCTGCAGGAGGGTCCCTGCGGCGAGGGGCTGCAGTGCGTAGTGCCCTTCGGGGTGCCCGCCTCGGCCACAGTACGACGGCGCGCTCAGGCCGGCCTGTGCGTGTGTGCCAGCAGCGAGCCGGTGTGCGGCAGCGACGCCAAGACCTACACCAACTTGTGCCAGCTGCGCGCCGCCAGCCGCCGCTCTGAGAAGCTTCGCCAGCCTCCGGTCATCGTCCTGCAGCGCGGCGCCTGCGGCCAAGGTACCCGCCCCACCCTGCACTGCACTCCTGGGTGGTTCCCCACCCTCACCAACCCAACCCAACCTGTCCGGATCGAGGGAGAGCAAAGAATTGTGTGGTGTTCCGGGGGAGAGAAACGGCACTCGGGGTTGCTGCGTTACAAGGGCTCCCTCGGACCCAACTTTTGCGCCCGGCATAGGGTCGTTCAGCGCAACACGGAGCAGGTGCTTTGCGCACTTTGGTCCTGCATCACCTCTCCGGGGTAAACCCGCATGCCGTTGGGGGAGAGCCCCATAGTACCAGGATCTTGGCATACTAATATACATGGCCTTGGGGGGCCACTAGAACTCCTGTCTGTCGCTTTCCCTCACTTCTTTCTTTCTGCTGCCCGCTTTCTTCTTGAAATTAGCCAGGCAGTATTTTTCCTGTAGTTCCTCAGTGAAAACTTTCACTTTGGAGATGTGGAAAGAGGGAACAGCGCTGACCAAGTCAGCCCGCACTTTCCTCACCTCATTTCCTAAGCAAAAACCGGTTTACTACCGCAGCCCTCTTGCTTCCATTGATTTGAGTTAACTTTACAAAAAAAAAAAAAAAAAAAAAAAAAGAAAAGAAAAGAAAAGAAAAAAGCTCCATAACTAATCCTTTGGTTCTTTTGAATGAGCTCAAACGGGTACCGGACCACAGAATATGCCGAGGTAGAGGAGAGGCCCGCTAGGGATGAGGAAAATGTCCTCCCACCCCCTCCTTGTGTGACCCTTTCTGTACCAACAAGATCTGGAGGGGCAGGGAGCTGGTGATGGGGTGAAGGAGGGTGAGAAAGTGTCCAGCTCCCTGCCGGACCTTCCAGAGAAATGCAAGGTTAAATGCAGAGATACCCTGTGGAAAAACAGTAAGTTCAGACTGGCCACTCAAGCCGTGTGGGGACCAGCCAGCTGGGCTCGGTAGTGCACTTGGCTTCGGCTACAGGGCTCCTGCCCAAACCTAGCACCTCCCTCTGGGCATGTGGTGGGAGGATAGGAGAGCACAGGACAGAGGGATTCATCTAGATTTTTCTTTATAGGAATATGGTGCAAATGACCACTTTGGATTTGGCAGATTTTAACTCATGTGGACAGGAAGGTATTAGCGTGGTGTAGAAAGAGGTGGACCATTGTTTATAGTCTAACCACCAGAGTCCAGGGCTGACCCTCAGCCCCAGGAAACTCAGCCTCATTAGAGAGAAGAAAGTTTTTCCAGAGAGGACTGATCCAGAGGGTTTCCTAACGGGCATGGTGAGGACGGATGCCCACTGAGCCCCAGCCCGTGTGACAGGTAAGTTCCCCTTCCATGCTCATTTGGTCTCAGCCTCTGGAGGAGGAAGCTTCTGTCTTTATTAGTGTCTCACACAAAGTGGAACTGAGGTTGACTAACTTGTCCAAGGTCACTCAGCTGGAACCTGAACCCAGCAGCTTCGTTCAGACCAGGTCAGAGCTTGACCCCCCAGGCTGGATGGAGGCAAGGGGCTTCCAGTGGGCTGGAATGGCTGTCTCACCCTGGGAAGAAGTGGGCGCGGTGCCGGTGCTGAGTGGACTCTTCTTTGAAGCCGAGAATAGACTGGTGTTGCCGGAGACAAGTAGAGGTGTCCAGAAGTAACCCGGAGTAGGCGTTCAGAATCCCCTGGGGAGGAAGGTGTGGCACACAGGCTGAGGTTCTTGACTAGTTCTCTGATAGGCGCTTCTCAAAAGAGGGCCGACGTAGCTCGCACTAACCTAGAGGAGGATTGCAGAGGGCACGGGGTCTGGGCTGCTTCTGCAAGAATCTGAGTGTGGGGCGGTGATGTCCAAAAACCACATTTTGGTGCAGAACGAAGCAGCTGTTACTGTTTGTGGCTCCACTTCATGGGGCCTGAGTTCCTGACACTGTGTGGAGCTGAGTCAGCTAAGGCCTGGACTTAGCAGAGACCAAATACTTGGCTGGTTGAATTGTCGCGGGGAGACAGGCCATTTGTTGACCCAGGGCCCCAGTGGCCCCTCTTTGTGGAGACAGCCAGGGAAGAAGAGCTGGAGGTTAGCCATCCTTCCTACATTTGTAAGCACCTGTTGTTCTGTATGGCGTCTAACATACTTTGTCTGCTTACCTGGTACTTAGGCACTGATAGTTACATGGGTGGGTGGACGGAAAGATGGGAGATGCTTGGCACACACAATGGACCCGTAGCTTTGCTTTGCCCTTACTTCCCATCTGAGGCTGTGTCCTGAGGTAGCTCCCAGACCCTGGGGGTCAGCCCCCTTCCTTCTGCCTCACCCCACTCCAGCTTTCAGCAGCTGGTGACCAGGGCAGCTAGCTCACTTGATGTCACAGTTGAATAAGGAGAATTGACCACGTGCTGCAGTGTGAAGGGCAGAGAGGTTCTGTTGTAGCTGGGCAGACACAGAGGCCTTTTGGGAGAAGTACCATTGAGTAGAAGGTGAGGGCAAGCGCTGTGAGAAGACACTGAGGTCAGAGAGGTTCTGAGGCAGAGTCTACGCAGACAGGTCAGGAGACAGGTGGGAATGTGGTGGGAGGAGCCGGCTCACTTGATGTCACAGTTGAATAAGGAGAATTGACCACGTGCTGCAGTGTGAAGGGCAGAGAGGTTCTGTTGTAGCTGGGAAGACACAGAGGCCTTTTGGGAGAAGTACCATTGAGTAGAAGGTGAGGGCAAGCGCTGTGAGAAGACACTGAGGTCAGAGAGGTTCTGAGGCAGAGTCTACGCAGACAGGTCAGGAGACAGGTGGGAATGTGGTGGGAGGAGCCGTCCCAGGCATTGCATTGGGAGTCATGGTAGCCCTTTGGATGGAGAAAATGCCATCACACCAAATGAAACTTACGTTGTTGTTGTTGTTGGTTTTGGCTTTGGTTTTTCAAGACAGGGTTTCTCTGTGTAGCTTTAGAGCCTGTCCTGGAACTCGCTCTGTAGACCAGGCTGGCTTCAAACTCACAGAGATTCCCCCTGCCTCTGTCTCCTGTGTGCTGGGTTTAAAGGTGTGTGCCACCAATGCCCGGCAAAAAAAAAAGAGAAACTTTTGTCTGTAAGTCGGTTAATGAAAACACCAGAGACCATCTCTTGTTTTGGAAATAGAGACGAATTATCAGTGCTGCAGGGTTAGGCTGAGAAGTAGATAGACAGGTATCCAGAGGACCGGGGTTTGTTACTACTGACCAGGAGAGTGCAAAGAGGAAGTGAGAATAAATGGTGGGTGTGCTGGTTCACATCTGTGTTTCCAGCAAGAATTCCAGGAGTTTGAAGCCAGTTTTGGCCAACAGACCCTGTGTCAAATTAAAAAAAAAAAGTTTTGATAAATATAGCATGCCAGCAACAAGGTGCCATACAGTTCATAATTCTGCATCAGGCGTCTGTTTCCCAAGCCTTTGGTCCTCCTCACAGGGCCGGTGTTGTACCTCCTGGTACAGCTGCCCATCACACCGTGAGCCCGTGCGTGGATCCGGAGCCCACTCTTAACCACCACTCTGTGCTGTTGACACAGCAACGGAGATTATAAACCAGATCCAGCTGAGGAGCAGCTGATAGCTGAAATAAACAATACTCCAGATGGCCATGGCGTTGGACGATGAGGGATGGATTTCTCCTTCAATGAGCACAGGAGTCAGGGCAAGGTTTGCCTTCAGTTACTGGCCAAGGAGAAGCACAGGGTAGAAGGGGTTGTAAAAAGACGAGTCTCCAAGTCAGAGTTCCTGACTCTAAACTGTTCTTGGGCAGGAAAGGGACATGCCAAAAGACCAACCATGGTGTGAGGTGCTGCAGATGTCTGTTAAGGAGCCAGGAAAAAGACTTCCCAGAGAGGAGAAACTTAGTCCATCCATTTCTCCTGCTGTACAAGCCAGGAAAGCCCACCCTACCCTGGACATCCCAAAGGGATAAGCATAGAGGTTTCCAAGCCTCAGGTGGGGGCAGAGAAGGGCTGGAGGGGGCCAGCTAGAGGTTGAACTCTTGGCAGCACGAACTATTTGTAAAACGGATTTTATTTAGCAGACTCTTTTCTGTGAACCTTGAGCACTGTGAGCTTTAGTGCCAGGCCTTGCTGGACAGTGGAGATACAAAAAATACCACCAAGTCCCTGCCTGAGGGAGCTCACAGTTAACACAGTGCGGGTAAAGACAGTCGTTCATTGCCAGAGGCTGTTTCCTTTTGTCTAGTGCAAGTACACTAGAGTAATTTCTGCTATTGGCAGTTGGATGTACCTTTTGTTCCTTAAGAGAATATGCATACAGGGTGGGGACCAGGCTTCATCTTAGGGCAGGGTTGGTAGAAAGAGTGAGCAGGATTCTGTCATCTTAAACTGTCTTCCTAGCCTTTGTACGGCTTTCTCATTGTCTGGCGCCTTCCCTTATTGCCCCGACGGTTTGCTAAAGTGTTAAATAGTAAGGCTTGATAAAATGAGTAAGTTAACAGGATCAAAAGCCAGGCATTTGGTTTACTTTATCCCATCCCAGGGAGCAATAAATAGATTGCTTTGGAACTTAACCACGGTTGGTCAGGGATGATGAGGCTGTGAGCTGGCTGGCCAGATGCCTCAGTACGGCGGGCCGAATTCTGAGTTAGTTTGGAGCTGGGGGATGCTGGATGAATTTTGTGCCTTGGATTCAGACACCAGGCTTTTCATGAGCTTATGTTTCTTATGGACAAATAGCTCTGGTTCCACATGCTGTGAGGAGCGGTCACGCTTGGCAGTGATTTGAGGAAGCCTTGAGTACTGACCCCTGGCTCTGGCCTGTGTGGGGGCAGCCCTGACCAGTACCAGTTCCTCTGGCTCTCAGGGCCGCAGCCATGAAGGGCCTGGATCCGTGCTTCTAAGGTCCCTTTTAGCTAAAATGGCCTACAGGTCTTATAAGGAAACTGATCTGTGAGGAGATTGTGGTCCTGTGTCTGTGTCAAAGGCTTGGATGCCCTAAAAGATGCTACTTGTTTTTCCTTAAATTATGATGGGAAAAGCCAGGGTTGGCACTGAATGGTTGCCCCCACCCTGTGTTTAGCCGCCTTCACGTCAGCTGTCTGCCAGCTTATGAATGTTTCTGGGAGACAACGAGAATTACATGCCCACTCCCAAGAGCCAATGCCAGCGAGTCTGGTAATCCATTCTTTACTCCTTCTCTGTGACTTTGAGCCCGGCCTCCTGCTCCTTCAGGTTGAGATCTCCCACTGTACAATTTTTTTTTTTTTTACTTTTCCACTTTCTCTGCCATTCGAAAAGGAAAGAAAAACGCTTCCAACAGAGAAACCGAGGAGGGTAGTAGATATTCCCTAAAGGCTCTCAGAAATGGCTGGAAAGTTGGTGTGATTCAGTCCTGTTAAATGACGGGCGTCTGGAACCACAGGGGAACATTAGCCAAGACAGCATGCTTCAGAGACAGACAGAAGTGGCAGCGAAGAAGGATGGGTATGGTGCTAGAGGGTGCAGGATTCAGCTTCCAGAAGCAGTGGTGTAAACTCTAACTTCATTCCGTGCATTTACTGAACAGCTACAGTGTATGCAGAGGTATACAAAAATAAAGGGAATGAGGAGCTGGAGAGATGCTTTAATTGGTTAAGAGCACTGGCTGCTCTTCCAGAGGTCCTGAATTCAATTCCCAGCAACCACATGGTGACTCAGAACTATCTGTAATGAAATCTGATGCCCTCTTCTGGCCTGCAGGCATACATGCAGACAGAACACTGTATACATAATAAATAAATAAACAAACAAACAAACAAATAAATAAATAAATGGAATGAGAGGTCAGATTGGCTGGCCTTTCTTATCCAGGTGAGATGCCTGACTGTGGGCCAGGCTTCTTTTTGAGCTTCTCTTCTTGGATGTGTGACTAGTGTCCTCACCAGTAAAACACTGATGGAAACAAGATTGTTTGCCCACAGCTCTTGGAGCTGTTAGCATAGAAGGACATCATTTCATGAAGTGTGGAGCATCATCTGTTGCCCCTTAGCTAGAACCCTGTCCTGTCACATAACCACTGACATCATCGTCAAAGCTCTAATGAGGTAGTCAGTGCAGAGATAAAGTTTAGAATGTCTTTGTCCCGTGGACCCTTTGGGTTGGTGAGTGGGTGGGTTAGAAAAGATGTACAGAGAAGAGGTGATGGGAACATGTGTCCCGAGGCTGACACAGGAGTTTCCTAGATTGGAAAGGCTCTCAGGGCTGAGGGAGTCAAGTGCCACTTTCCCATACCCTCTGATGGTCCCAGTTACTCATATTTAATCATTTTCTTCTGAGAAGTATACAACTCCCTTTGAACTAAGAGTTGCATGCGTGGGACACCTAGGAGTGTGTGTGTGTGTGCATGCGTGCACATGTGTGTGTGTGCAGAGACCAGCAGTCCATTCTCAATCACGCTACACCTTGTATTTCAAGACAGAGTCTCCCACTGAACCTAGAGTTCATAGATTCAGCTAGACTGCCTGGCCAGCGAGCCCCATAGACCCTCCCCAGTGCTAGGATGGTAGAGGTGTGCCATTGTGCCTGGCTTTTTCACATGGGTGCAAGAGATGGAACTGGGACCTCGTGCTTGTGCCTCAGTTTACCGACCTGGGTGTTTCCTCAGTCCTTAAGACATTATCTTTACACACATTATCTTATTTGCCCTTCACGGAGCTGGTGACCCGCAGGACATGACGTTTGATCGACACTCCAGGTCCTTCTTGAATCTGGTCTGCTTTTGTTTTTATGTTCTGGAAATTCCTCATAGGAAAAAAAAATTGTCGTGTCTTAAGAAAAGAGGGAAATAAAAAAATAACCAAAACAGTTTTACAAATGCCCTATTATTCTGATTGCTAGAACAATTTGTTGACTTAGCATATTCCATAAATGATCCTGTACGGCACTTCTTGACTGCGAGTGCTCCCTCGCCACGGGACCGTCACATCTGTGCACTGAATTCTCTGAGGGCTGGCTGTCATGGTTGGAATTTCTGATAATTCCCAAATTTGAATAACCCATGTCTTCATGAGTCAGAGCCTTGTGCAATGCTTCAGACCTCAGGAATGTCTTCCCCCCCCTGGTTGTGCAATAAGCTCTCTAGATGGAGATGCTAGGCTGCCTGTGCGGGTGAGCCGGGTCTGTCTCAGTGTGGATGAGATATAGAATTCCCTTCCACACAGTCTTGGGCAAGGCGCTATCTGATTATCCAGCACCGTGGCATCTCACACGCTGTGGCTTGAGATGAGTTCTCTCTGGCTGCCCGTACTCAAGTGGGAGTCCTCGTTCTGTGTGAACAGATGGACACAGAGTGCTGCCGTTTGGAGTTGCCTCAGTAGATGGTGGCCAGCGGATACGGGGAGGGAGGACTCATGCGGCAGTTACGGTTGCTTTTTGCACACACACAGTGAGCTGCCTGGAAGTGGAGATTATATTCTTGGGTCAGGATGGGAGAAATGTCACCAAACCACAGTGACCTGAAAAGTTACCACCACTGTTCCAATTGTGTAACAGGCCTTCAAGGACACCCAGGAAGAAAGTAGCATCAAACCCTGCTACCTTACTGAAGAAATAAAAGAGGCTCCAAGAGATTTCATTCATCCAGGGCCACCCAGGAAGGAGGAGAGAGCTAAGATTTGAACTTGGCTCTGCTAAACTGTTTGGGGGGAACTTCCTTGACTCAAGTGTTGTTTAAAAGCATGCTGATTAATCTTCAAATATTTGGAGTCTTTTCCAGCCTCTTCCCTTTTATGACTTTCTAGTTCAGTTCCATTGTGATCTGAGAACATGCTTCATGACTTCTGTTCTTTTGAGTTCATCGGAGTGTGTTTTCTGGCCTTGAATGCGGTCAGTCTTGGTAACTGCTCTCTCTGCACAGGCTCGGGAAGAGCATGTGTTCAGCTGTGGTTGGCTGGACTCTTCCAGATACTTCTCTCAGATATCAGTTTAGATGGAGTTCATTGGCAGTGCTCCTCAGGTCAACTGGATGCTTGTTTAGCACCTCTGCCGGCAGGGTCTGAAAGGGGTGGATGCTGAAGCTCTCTCAGCTGCAGTCTCTAAAGACTGCGCTTTAGAAAACCAATCTTCCGAGGCCCCCACCCCCACCCCGGATGGGTTCCGGACTCTCTGTGTTCTGTTGCCTGTCCTGTTGCACAAGGACAAAGATATGGCCTGGAGGACATCAGCAGGATCTTGTGAGGTCAGATAAACTAATGAGATAGTGAAAGGGCCTTGTCAACCCGGAGTACAAATGATTGACCCATATCTGGGCTGCTAGACAGCTGTTCCAGACTCTTCCAGATCTCCTGCTAGGAAAAAAAAATACACCAAGACCAAGGCACTTGAAAAGATGGAAAATTAAGGCGCATGCTTACTGAGTCTCTTCTGGCCATGGTCATTTTCAGGAAATCCCTGAGACTGGGTACTTTACAAAGAAACTAGCGTTATTCCGGTCACTCTCCTGGAGGTTCAGGCTTCTGCTTGACTCTGGTTGAGATGTCATGGTGGGCGGCCCCATAGTGATGGGCGTGTGGACTGGAGAGATCACAAGACAACATAAAAGTCAGAGAGAGGCCAGGCTTATTCTAGCGTAACGACCCTCTCATAAGAACTCACCAGGGACCCAGTTCCGTCTGAGGGCCGGACCCCAGTCATCCGGTTGGCTTGGCTCTTAAAAGGCTCCATACTACCTCCTCACAGCAGCACCGCACAGGGGACATGCTCCAACCACAGCGGCTCATCATGGCCACCATGGCGACCTGCTGTACTCCCCACTACACATCTGCAGCCCCACCACCTCCTTGTTTTCATGTTTCCGTGGCTCTTGTGGGCCAAGACTTCACTGCCGTGTGGAGATACCAGGGGCTGGCCAAAGCCACCACGTGACTGCGGGGAAATCAGTCTCCCAGAGCATGCAACCTGGAGCTGAAAGGTAGCTGGGGAAACTGAGGCACCTAAAGGGAACAGATTCCCACAAGCTGGGTTATCAGACTTGCTAGGGTCAGAGCCTGGGCCCTGGCATCCCTATCGACCTAGGTTCTGCTGTGTGTCCTCAGTAGGTCAATTAAAGTCACAATTAATAGTGGAAAGCAGAAATAGGATGTTCAATGTGGCCACATTGGGAAGAGAGAGACAAAATAGTCCAGTGACCCTTCCTAAGTTTATCTGTGGGAGTTCTGACATGAGATTAGATTTAAATAGAGGACCAGAGGCAGACAGTGTAAGCAGTCCAGGTCACAGTGTGGTCCCACCCGTCACTGACCCATCCTTGTCTCAACTCTAGTCTCTCTTGAAGAATGCTTTGACATGTCAGAATTGTGTGGTTTCTTCCCTGAAGACACGTTCCTCCTTGGTCTGGTGCCAGGTTTCCCCCTTTTCCATCTTCCAGCATGAGATTCCTGGGGAAATTCCATTGTTTCAATAGTCTGATAGCCAATGGTGGGGACACAAGACTCTCTTAGAATTATCTTCCTGTCTGGGGCTGGAGAGATGGCTCAGTAGTGTGAACTCTTGCTGAAGACCCAGGTTGGGTTCTCATTACGCTGGGTGGCTCACAGCTGCCTGTAAAGTCCTGTCTGAGTAATCCAGCACTCTCTCCTGGCCTCACATGCACAACACACATAATTAAAAATAAAAATAAAACCTTTTAGAAAGAATGTCTTCATCCCCGTCAGAACGGTTACTGCTGTGTATGTATGAGCTTGGTGGTGGTGGCTGCTGCTATGAACCAATCTTCGCGATCCCCTTCCCCTGGAGTGGTTTAAGTGTTTGGAGGAGGCTAGGGTCCACACAGGGCGTTCCCCCGAGGCCCGAGAAATAGTGGGTGTTTTCACTTAGTCTCACTTTTCAGATTGTCACTGTGGTAACTGGCTTCTCCCCTGAAGCATCTTGAGGCCGTCGGATGCTAATTACAGCACACAAGCCTCAGGGGAAAGCTGTGTAAATATCACAGATGAATCAGGGCTGAGCAGCCTCAGCGTCTTAACCTGTGGGTCGAGCTTCTTCAGGAGGAGCCTGCTTTCCCCTGGGCGGACAGGCTGGGTGTCTTTGCTCCATATTGTTTAGCCATCGTGGGAATCCATCTCTACAACTGATGATCCACTGTACCCTATCAGCTTTGAAAATCAGAAGCATAATCGTCAAAATACATGAGGAAAGAGATAAATGTTCCTGCTGTCACCAGGGAACACAAGCTTGGCCCCTCCTCCCCTCAGGGGGCCATGGTTGTTAACACTTCCCTTAATGTTCTTGGGTGTTTTCCTGTGTCAAATTCTTTTAGGAGACACAGTAACAAATACAGTAGCTGGAGAGGAGGGAATCAGTGTGCTGTAGCCGTGGTGTTTATTGTCAAACTCTTTCCCCAAAGGGTTGCTACAGTATTCACCAGTGATGGACTTTCTTCCTTCCTTCCTTCCTTCCTTCCTTCCTTCCTTCCTTCCTTCCTTCCTTCCTTTNTTCTTTCTTTCTTTCTTTCTTTCTTCCTTCCTTCCTTCCTTCCTTCCTTCCTTCCTTCCTTCCTTCTCTCTCTCTCTCTCTCTTTCTTTCTTTCCTTTTCCTTCCTTCCTTTCTTTCCTTCTCTTTCTTTCTTTCTTTCTTTCTTTCTTTCTTTCTTTCTTTCTTATGTGTTGGGGGAGAATATGAATATGTGTCTAGGGGTACACGTTTGCACACCTATTTGTGGGGGTCCAGAATCCAGGGGTTAACCTCTGCTGTCATTCCTAGATGCTGGCTACCATGGTTTTTGTTTTTGTTTTTTTTGTTTTTGTTTTTGTTTTGTTTTGAGACCTGGGTCTCATTGGCCTGGAGCTTGCCATGAGTGCATTTGTTTGACCCTCCCGTGCTGGGATTACAAGCACCTGCCTCTGTATAGGCTTCTTGTGGATTCTGGGAATTGAACCCAGGTCCTCGGTGCTTAAGCACTTCACTGCCTGAGCTCTCTTCCCAGCCCAGCTCTGGAATGTCAGTCTCTCAAGTCACAAGAAAGTCAATAAAAAAAATCCCCTCAAAGGAAATCCGTCATGATAAATGGCAGATGTTGGTTCAAAGCCAGCTATACTGTCCAAGTCAGCAGGTTTTCCTGTTGCCTGTCGGGTACCTTCAAGCTCACCTCCTGTAAGGGGAAGCCCTGTTTGGGGTGGAATGAGTGAGCACGTTAGACATTTCCATTTACCTGGGGTAGGTGACTTGGGATCATGGACCATCTAGAAAGGACTTGTGACTGTCACGTCAGTCATCTGGTTTACCGCCTGTGTTCATCACCTGAGGGGGAGGAGCCTGGGACAGTGAGGGTATACAAAGCTCCAAGGGCATTAGTCCAGTGTATGACAGAAAATGCGAGTCCCCAGATGCCCGGCTCAGGGCTCACTACATGGAACCTTCCAGATGCCAGCTCTTTCCAGGATGTGGATTAAGGCCAGTCTGTTTCTGTTTTGAAAATCGGAGAATGTGTTTATTCAAATGTTTTGGACACATGAAGGAGTGTAATGTGAGCCCCATAAATTCAGCTTCATAGTTTATAAAAACAGAACATTATTAATTTTCATTTTAATGACAACATTTCAAAGGGTTTTCATATGTCCTTAGAGCTCCTAGTTCCAGAACTCTCTGGGGGGTTCTGTGTAGCAAGCATCAGTCGAAGAAAGAAATCACTCCAAGATGAAATTTTAAGGCCTACGCGGCAGCAGGACAGTGCAACCACTGTGATGGATTGAACCCCGCGCAGCCGTACAAAGGGGGAGTTATTGATGGTTATGCCCAAAGTTGTCTTTTGGTAAAGTGTTTCCTCATACCAAGGCTCCTGATCTAATCTGCATGTCTCCCTATAGCAGCACATGCTCTCATGACTCTAGTCCTTCACTGTGTGTCGCTGGTAGCACACAGTAATCTGAGCGCCTCAGGTGCCGGAGGGGTCTCGTGACCAAAGTCATGGGATGGCTGCAGTGCCCCTTCAGTGAAACAGTTCAACGAATCACGGAAAACGATCGCTGTTTTCCACAAAGATTCTTTACAGGTTACCGCAAGGATTCTTCAAGGTCACAGTACTTCGAGAAAACAAGCAACTATTCATCCTCACATCTCCCCCAGAGGCAGCGGCTCTGTTCAGTTCCCACAACACAGAGAGTTCCCGTCACCTCTGGAATAAGCACAGCAGTCCTTCGCCGGCACCCCATAAGTGCTTGGCCTGGGCGGAGCCAGCTACCAGTCTACTTCCTATATCTGGGGAGTCACTTTTTCAAGATATTTTCTGTTAGTGGGGTCCTATCACACGATCCGCTGGGACTGGCCTCTGTCAGTTGCCATTGTACCATCATTTCACGACTGAAAAAAAAATCTTTCCATTGTGTGGTTATGGAGAAGCCATCTCTCCCTGCTGGGGAACTCGTAAATCCCAGGCCTGAAAGTTTAAACTGCTCAGGCGGCATTAATGTATTCCGTGGTTCTTTGGGAGGAGACTGGTACCCGAACCACAGGAAGCCAGAATTATAAGGTTGAGAATCCCACACTGAAAAGATCAGGAAGCGTAAGTTTCAGATTTATTAAGTCTATAACTACTTTCTTTGTAGTTATAGAAAGGATGTCAGAAATGGTCTAGCCTCGTCCCTCGTCTAATGGACAAGGTAACTGAGGCCTAGAAAGAAGACGTGCCTTGTTTCAGGCTCCCCTTTTCATGTCTTGTTTGAGACATCGTTTCCTTCTGGTGTATGTTTTGGGTTTATAAGCACCCCCTGCTGTTTGGCTTGTCCACGGGAGCCACGGCCCATTGGCAACTGGGCATCGGTGCTTCTCTTAGGTTCCATCGGGCGCCAGCTCACTTCTCTGAGATGAGAAGTCCCATCTCTTGGCTCTAGCCTCAGCTCTCCTGACTCCAGAGGTGCAGTTCCTGGGCCCCACCTTCCAGCCCTGCCCTGGAGGCTGGAGTTTCAGCAACTGCACAGCCAGGCAGCCCCAGACAAAACAACTAGAGGAATCTAGCAGGAAGAAGGCTCAGCCAAGAAATCTGTGAAGGTCGGGACTGGAGCCAGATGCTTATCAGGGGAAAGTGGAGGGAGGTGGTGTGGCCTGAGCTGTCAGCTTTGTCCCTGCAGTTAATAATAGACACACGCTGGGCATTCTGAGCCGTCGAAAAAAGACAACCAGCCCCAAGCAGTCACCTCGGGCATGCCAGTAAGGTTCCTCTCATTTTATTTTCTCTTGCCCTTGAGACAGAAAAGTAAATTTTCAATGAACACGTCAATCTGCATCGATACATGCCTCTGTAAAAGGCACCTTTTCCCAGGACCGCCAAGACTACAGAATTAGGTCGACTCGTGAGTCACAACACAACAGTTAGGGGCTGCAGGCCAGCTGGCCAGGTGCCCCCAGTTGGGTCCTCATGTGGTCAGTTGAGGAAGACAGCCTCAGACTTGTTTGGGTGATCCAGCCCCCTTTTCTTCACCTGCTGTGAGTGTCTGGACACCTGGCACCGCAGCCTTGCCCCGGCCCCTGCAGGCTGTCTCTTGCACCACCCCCAGCCTGAGGTCTGGCATAGGGCAAGCTTTTCCCACGTGGAGCCGTCTGGGAGACTGTACCGGAAAGAGGGGCTGCCAAGGCTTGGAAGTGCCAGTGTGGGCTGGAAATCAAGGCTAGGCTCCCTGGCTCCACCTCCTCCTTCCTTCTTTATTCACCAGGAGGAAAGAAAGAGGTCACAGGAAACTCTCTGGAATTTTATGCAAAAGACAGGGGCAGAGTCCATTTATTGTTATTATTATTATTATTATTATTATTATTTTTTTTATTATTTTGTCAGGGTCTCCTGTATCCAGGTTGTCTGTGAATTCTCTATTCAAGGGTGACCTTGAATTTTTGATCTTCCTGCACCTACCTCCCGAGTGCTAGGATTACAGATGTGTGCCCTCTCTTCTACTGGGGATTTAACCCAAGACTTCGTGCATTGCAGACACTGTCAAAGGTGCCACCTCCCTAGTGCCCTCGCCTCCAAGTTTTAATCATAAAAAAGAAATATCGGAACCAGGTATGGCTGCACACAGATGTCACCCTAGTATTCGGGAGGGAGAGGCAAGAGCATTGCCACAAATCAGCCTGGTCTAAGTAGTGAGACCTTGAGTGTCTGCCGCCCCCCACCCCAAAAAAAAGGGGGGAAAAGAAAATGGCAAAATACTCATTGCATGAGCTGCACACCCAGGACACCAAGGACCGAGTGTTTATTGTTCCCATCTTCCGCTTGCAGGCGATACCAGATGATGGCACAGGGGTTTGTTTTCAGGTTAATCTTAGACCTCCTCTGCTTGTCTCTGCCGCTCAGCCTTGCCCTTTGTGCCCCTTTCTCTGCCCAGGCCTCCCTGCTCTTGCCTGGATCCCATGCTCAAAACCCTGAAATTTACAGTCACAGCACTGCTCAGAAAAGGGGTTCTGGTTTCCCGGAATGTTCAAGGTCTTCTGTTTCCATGGCCTTTCCAACTCAGACCCAGCACTGGGGCCATGCTGGCTGCTGCTGACATTGGAATTCAACGGAGTGGGACATGCAGAACCCAGTTATCCAGACTGAGGATGGGGCTTGTGAGCCTGGTGGGATGTCTTTGCTGTGGTTGCTGGCGGCGTATACCTTTTCTCCCCCTTACCTCCAGGCGCATCTGCTTAGAATAGGAAACCCCATGTCCTGCTCACTTTATACCTGATCCAGCCTACAGCTATCCCTGATCCTCAGAGAAAGCAATCCAAGTTCACTGTCAGAGGTGGAGCCCTGCACGTTCCCCTTAGGCCCTTGCCTCTTTCCTTGGGGCTTTCTAGCCCTCCTCCCCCTCTGCTCGCCTGGGCTTTCACCCTTGACCTCTCAGGCCGTTCTCAAATTCAGCAAGAACTCTCACAAAGGGAGCTTTTCCTGGGGACAAGTCATCTGTCCCCTCCATGACTGTACAGCTCGCTCCTTCCCATCTGTTCCCCTCCCTGGTTTTGCAGCACACACCCCTCCCTCCCCAGCTGCAGGTTCTAGTCCTGTCTCAACACGCCACCCACACCTGCCTTGGGTCTCAGCTGCCTGCGTTTCCATCCTGACAAGGAAAGTCCCAAGGTGTGGACTCAGTGTGCTGCACAAGGCTGTTCCAGGTGCTTTCTTCTTCCTTACAGGGACTAGCTGTTTCCGGCAGTGGTGTTAGCTGCCTTGATCCTGCTGGCTGCTCCTTCTTGCTGCTGTGTTGTGTATCATTTAGTGTCTGTCCACTCCGAGCAGTGAAGCGTGTGAGCAGAAAGGTGCTTGCCAGGCAAGACTAAAGACCCAAGCTGACTCTCAGTACCAGCCAGGCAGGGCGGGCGTCATGTGCTTGTAATCCCAGCATTGGGGAGGTGGAGACAGGATAGGCCAGCCAACCTAGCAAAATTGGCAAGCCCTAGGTCACAGTGAGAGACCCCCATCTCCAGAAACAAACAAATAACAAGGCGATGGCTGTTCTGAGGGATAACATCCGGGTCTCACCTCTAGCCTCTGTGCCATGTAAGCATGTGCGTGTTCAGACTAACAGAGAGAGCGGGGAGGGAGAGTGAGCATGTATGAGGGCTTTGGCTTGAGCTAGGAGTGCTGGGGCCTTGGCTGAAGCTGCACTCCAGCCCCCAGCTGCCCTGCTCTGCTGTGGACTCCTGCACAGATGCTACCCAGTGAGTGGGGTGGGTGGGAGCCCTTGCAGATGGGCCCCTGGAGAGCAGTGAGCTTTTCTCCTGAGCGAGGTAGCTAGCAAACTATTTGTAGTTACTCGTCTTTGGGTCATGCTTCAGACTGACCCAAATATCAAAGACAACATGTGGCTCTGGGACAGCCCAAAGATGAAGAAGAGGACATGCGCAGTGTGTACCCAGTTGGCTGTAGGTTCTCAGCAGGGGGATCGTCTGTATTTCAGATCTGCTGGCATTTGAAGGCTGCGGTGCCTGAAGCTGGACCTCACATGGTGACTATTGACTGTGGGAAGGTGCTGGTGACAGCTGAGGTGTGTGTCCTACCCCTTCGCACACTGGACCTTTCCCAAAGATCACACCTGGTTTCCTCCACACCCGCAGGGTGCTGGCCGTGTTTGCCTGTGTTGTTTATAACTGCCTTGCCAGGGGGAGAATGCCTACTTGTGTCTGCGGGAGCCTGGGGAAGACTCTTTTTCCAGATTCATGAGTAGGACTTCGGGGCTCCCAGCAGCCAATCTCCTAAGATGATAGCTTCTCGGTCTCAGGTTGTCAAAGGATCAAGGTGGTCAAGGCCCCTCAAGTGGGAATGAACACCTTTCTCACGGGCCTTCCTCTCCAACTTCTTGCAAGGCATTTTAGGTTCTTGCCTTGAAATGACTTGTGTTACTTGGCCAGGCCTACATGGCAG
The DNA here is from genome assembly GCF_014885135.2 of Alexandromys fortis. Classification (NCBI taxonomy): domain Eukaryota; kingdom Metazoa; phylum Chordata; class Mammalia; order Rodentia; family Cricetidae; genus Alexandromys; species Alexandromys fortis. The sequence goes on from NW_026068042.1 coordinate 4,139,242, forward strand.
AAGGAAGCCAATCTGAACCTGAAATGCCAGGGAGGAAGGCATGTTTTCCCTTTAAGGGCCTGTCAAGCCCCTTTTGTCTCCTTGGTCTCCTACTGAGCATGCCCTGGCATGACCCTTGAGTATTTTCATCTTCTTCCTTCCCTTGAGACCTGGCTTCTGCCGCAGTGACCCACACTCTTTATTTGCAGTCTTTGAGACGTGAAATCAGGTATAACCGCCTGTGCTAGTATTTGGAGTTGAAGAAATTAGGGGGAAATTGATATGAGAGCTAGTTGGGACCATAGAGGCCACCCAGCAGGACTCTGTCACTGTGAAGAGGAGCCCCAGCCTGACGGTCCCCCTGTCTGTGGTTGTATAGTTTGCCTCTGCCTGTGCATACTGTCATGACATTGCAGATCACCATGGACAAGGAAAGTTCCTAGTCTCCCAGCATATGGATGCTGTGTGAGCCCCTGTAGAAAGATGGTCAGTGCTCCCAGCAGATGGATGCTGTGTGAGCCCCAGTAGATGGTCAGTGCTCCCAGCAGATGGATGCTGTGGGAACCCCTGTAGACAGATGGTCAGTGCTCCCAGCAGGTGGATGCTGTGTGAGCTCCTAGAGGGTCCATGGGCTCCTTGGCTCCACAGAGTAGAACCATGCCTCTAGCATGGCTTTAAAAGTCAGATGCACTTGAAATGTTGGCAAACCGACTTCTTTGGGCATGGACCTGTCTAGTCCCACAGGGCCCCGTAGCTATAGTCAGAAGGGCCCCACCTGTTTAATGCTCTGCAGGCCCTGCCTTGAGATTCCTAATCTTTGGAACAAAAGCTTCATTTTCATCTTGCCCCGGGTCCTGCAGACGACGCAGCTAGTGCTGAATGTAGGGCAGTGCATTAAAATGCCACGGGTTTGATCAGTCTGTCCTTGCAACTGATTTGAATTTGGGGAACAAGCTGTTCCCTGGGATAAAGGAGGATTCATTTCTTTTCCCTTGAACACACTGTGTTCTGTTTTCCAAAGTAGCTGGACTTATCAACTCAGCGGAGAAATTAGATGGCGGGATTGTTCTTGCTGGAAGCGAAGGTTGGACTGTTGGACTTGCATCCTGGCCCCGCTCTCCTGATTCAGAAGTGTGAATTGGGTTCCCACAGTGGTGTGGCTGTAAGGGGCTGAAAGAGCTGGGGCTGAGAAGGGAGGCTACAAATACAGAACGCAGAGATCAATCGGGGAGCCTCTGCGCATGGCTCAGTCTCCTGCTCTGCTGCTCACCAACTCTGAGGCTTTTTTTGCAGGGGGAGATGAGGAGAAGGCATAGGGGTTCTCCTGTAGTCCAGGCTGGCCTGGAACTTGACAGATAGGCAGTCAAGGATGACCTTGGACTTCAGATCCTCCGGTCCTCATCTTCTGAGTGCTGGGATTACCGATGTGGTTCTGCCGTGCCTGGATTAATATGTGGTACCAGGGACCGGACCCATGGCTTCCTGCATACTAGGCAAACACTCTTCTCAACTGAACTACATCCTTAATCCTGTTCCAGGGCTCTGAACAAAAACACACTCTCCTTCTGTATAGATTCAGGCATAAGAGTCACCCTGAAGGCTTTGAGGAGAAACTAGAGGAAACATCTGTGTCTAGCATTGTGCTCAAGCACATAGTCTTATTGGCTAGTCTTGCCTAGTATTTTACTGCCAAAATTGAAGGCTGGGTGGGATTTGACTAGTTATAGGGAAGAATAAAGAATACACTACCTTCCTGTAGGCAGGGAGCAAAAAGGGTGTGAGTACAGAGGGCTGGAGTGGAGAGCCGTGCTTTGGGGACTGAGAGGGAGGGCCCTAGGATTCTTAGAAGATTCCAAAACACAGGAAGAGCCACTTGGAGCTATTGCCAGGCACCGGCCCCCTGCTGTTGGCTAAGCAAGTGTGAGCAGATGATAACAGAGACCTTGGCTTTGGGCGGTCATGCTCTCTGTGCAGTCTGTCACCTAGGATAGCTGCCGCGTAACAGAAGGAAGGACAGGCTCTGTGACATCTCTGTTGGCTTTTGGTCACCGTGACAAATACTTGATATGAACAAACTTAAGGGAGGAGAGCGGTTTCTGTTCTGTTTTGTTTTTTAGACAAGAACTTAGGAATCTCAAGCTGGCGCTGAACTCAGTCCTGTAGCCAAGGATGACTTTGAGTTTTCTGGTCCTCCTGCCTGCCTGGAATGCTACCAGCTACTGCACCCAGTAACCTAGGGCTTCTTCCTTCACATTAGGCAAGCAGTCTGCAGGCTGAGTTACATCCCCAGTGCCAAGAGAGGAAAGATTTACGATTACCTGGCTCCGTTTCAGTGGGCTTGCGAGACACTTGCAGGAGCTGGTGGCAGAAGAGTCTGCTCATCTCAGGCTGGCTGAGAAGAGGGTTGGGGTGGGGAGAGGGGGAAAGGAAAGATCTGGAGAACTAAAGATACAGTCCAGTGACCTCCTTGCATCTCCTGCTACCTCCCAATGATGCCACCGCATGATGACTTCATTAGTGGGTTAGTCCATTGGTGAAGTCAAAGTCGTTCAGTGATTGGATCCACCACCAGTTAGGGAACAAACCTCCAACACATGATGAGCCTCGAGGGGGACCCTTCATGTCCAACCCACAAAACTCAAGCAACTGCAGCCGATTAACTCTTTTACCTCGACAAGTTTCCCGCAGCCCTGGGCTTGGGGGCTAACCAAAGCCCCTTGTACATGGGGCCCTTTTTGGGAGACTTTCGTCTTATGTCGCCTCTGCTCTGCATCATCCACACCGGGTGTAGAGATTCAGTGGTACTGGAGGTTCCCAAACTTTCCTGGCTTATGACAGTATCTGAAACGTGTGTTCCTTTCCTTCTTCCTAGAAGACAGCTGTGTCACAATAAATCTTTCATGGCATTCCCAGGCTGAAAGAATACCCAAGAGTTCCATTTGTTGAGCAGTGATGTCCAAACAAATTATTTGTGTCTTTACAGTGTAGAAGTCACAATTTCATAACACCAATTTCTTATGAATGGGATATTTGTCCCTTCTGGTGACTCTTCAGGTAGCCACTTACTCGACCCAGGGTTGGCTGAGGGGGTCTTACTTGGGTGATTGCTAATTAAATTGCTCTATGGGGCATTTTCTTGATTGGTAATCAATATAGAAAGGCCCAGCCCACTGTGGGAAGTACCATTCCTAGGCAAGGGGTCCTGGACTGTGTCAGAAAACTAGTGCCAGTCAGCGGTGTTTCCCCATGGTTCCTCTTTGGGTTCCTGCCCTGATTTCCCTGCGTGATGGATTGTAACTACAAGATGGAATAAATCATTTTCTCCTCTAGTTGCTTTTGGTTTGGTATTTATCGAAACAATAAGAAACCAGATAAGACTAGTGTCCCCTTGACCTTGTCGGGACTACAGTCAATTGAGTACTCCTCCCACCATGTCCAGTGTTGAGTAAATTTTCTGTGGTCTGTTCCTTTTATCAAAGCGAGTGCCTGCAGCCTCACCTTCTGGGCAAAGAGGGTGATCCAAGGCATGTGGTGACACATAGTTTTGAAATTGAACAAGCTGGAACTCGTTTATAAGGTGTCCACTGGATACCGGCTGTCACCAGGGCTGGGGAGTATCCTGTGGGTTTGCCGTATGCTCTGGGGTGCCTTGGACCAGACACTGAGAATCATGGCACCGAGCTCATCTCGGCTTTGTTCCTCTGACTCTGTTCTTATCTTCAAAGCGTCTGATGTGCTGGTCCTGCCTTCTGCCCACGGAGGTACATTACTATCGTGATGTCATCATCGTCTGTCACCTATCTACTGTCACCTATGTGTCTTCCCCACTGTGTGTGTATACATAATATGTAGATATAGTTTTCTTATATGCATATACTATATATAGTTATATGCAAAACTATATATATGTATATTTATTTAGTTTTCCTATATGCACAGAAGAAGCTTCTATCTGTACTGCCCATGTGTAGGCTTCCACCTTGTGAAAATTCCTTAAACAGTATTATAGCAACCGTTTACATGACATTTACACCATATTAGCTGTGATTATATTCTAGAACCCACTTACCGTGCATGGGAGGATGTGGTAAGTTGCATGAAAAACACCATGCCCTTTACTTAAGGAACATAAGCATTAGATGAGGATCTTGGAACCCATCCCCCACCATGCAGAGGGTCGGATGGCTGAACTTGTTTTCAGTTAGCATTCTGTAATGGGTATGGAAACTTCTCCAAATTCTGTGTTTCTCTCCTTCCTCACAGAAGAAAGTTGTTGAGAGTAGCTAAACTCCACCTCCCCCAAAGGAAACTAAAAGAAAAACAAGAATAAAAAAGGCCAGGCGTGGTGGCGCACACCTTTAATCCTAGCACTCTAGAGGCAGAGGCAGGAGGATCTCTTTGAGTTTGAGACCAGCCTGATCTACAAATTGAGTTTCAGGACAACCGGAGCTATGTAGAAAGACCTTGTGTCAAAAACACAAACAAACAAAAAGTGGTTAACACAGATGTAAACCCCAGAACGATGGATTCGACATTTATGAAGTAGTGTGTCTGGTAGTTTATAAAAGAGAGAGATGGGTCATTTTCTTTCTTGGGATTGAATCCTGGCAGCCATGAGCTCATAAAGCTATCAGAAATTGTTGCCTGTACTTAATGGGCCATTTGTTGTGTTAAAACCAGTAATACTAAATATTTATTAGCCAAGTGGAAAGATTTATCTCTGTAAATCACTGTGATTCATCTTTCCGCTTGCTAATCCTGGTTATTTAGGATTTTGTTTTTTAAAAACAAGGTCCTGTTGTAAGTCATTCGCCTTTTCCTTCCTGAGACTCACTATGTATGTATATTACAGACTTGCTATGTATATTACAGGCTTTTACTGTCAGCAACATTTCTGAAGTAGGAAACTCCTGAGATTTTCTGTGGGTAGTGTGTTTTAATCTGTACCTTCCCTTGGGAAGAATTGAAAACGTAGCAACATTGAGTCTCCTAACTGCAAATCTAGTCTCTCTCTGCATTTATTTAGGTCTTATTTAATTTGCTTTGACACTGTTTTGGAGCATTCAGTGGACAGTTCTTGGACAAACCTTTGTTACATATTTCCCCAAGTATTTTAATTCTTTTGATGTTGTTACACTATTTTAAAGTTTCTTTGTCATGATTTATTTGTGTATATTGATGTGTTTTCCTATGACACTGAAACTCATTTATCCTAGTAATTTTATTTTTATATTTCTAAGACTTTTCTAGAGGGGCCATCATGTCATGTGCAAATGAACGCAATTCTTTTGTTTTCCCTTCCAAGCACCGTGCCTTTTATTTTCCTCCCTTGCCTCATTGTGTGTGGACCACCACTCCAAGGATGGCATCACCACAATGAACAGGGCATCCCGTTCCAGCTCTCTGCTTTCTCTGTATTGCCATGGAACAATCAGGAAGGGCCAACCGCAGCCCCACAGACTTCCAGTGTAGAAAGGGTGTGGTGGGGTCATGCTCCTCAGGGTGTGCTGGTGAGTGGCTTGGGCCACTCCGTTGGGGTTGAGTGCCCACCTGGGCTGCAGTTGGGGTGAGATGAGGTACTGACCCAACTGCTGGCCCCTCTTCCACATAGCTGTGGGGGTGACTGTGTGAGCTGGGAAACAGGCGCAGGCTATCGTCACAGGCTACCCTTCAGACCAGTGCAGGGTTGGCCACTGAGACTGTTGCGCTCCGGACCCACTCAAGTTTTAATTGGTTGCACCTCTGCCTCCCTCCTCTGTCCCTGTTGTTTCACTGATGGGAAGTCTCACCACTGCCCAGAGCCTCCTTTTGAACAGCCATTCTCTCCTTAAACTATATTCCGTGGCTTCATCGAACGCTTCCTGGGCACGGGGTCATACATTCTTATTCTGTGAAGCAAACACTGAGCTCTGTGGCTCTTCACAAGGTTTTTTTTGTTGTTGTTTGTTTTTTTTTGTTTGTTTTTTGTTTTTTGTTTTTTTTTTTTCTTTTGACAAAGGACTTAAGCTTAGGGGAGTAGAGTCTGGTGATGTGACCAAGGCCAGACAGTAGTGGGTATGATGCCCAGAGCCATCAAACGGAGGGCAGAGCTAGTGTTTGGCATTCTTCCCTTCATGTGAGGTCTCGATGCAGCAGTGCTCTGCCCCTCTGCGTTCCCTGGGAGAGCAGGTGCTGGCAGAGCCAACCTGGCTTCACCTATGGGGTGGGGTGTGTGTGTCTGGGATGACCATTTTACAAGGAGGACAGAGGACTGCAGTGGAGATCAGAGCAGCAGGGCCACCAAGGTGTCTGTAGACAGGAGGAGGCAGCGGCAGCAGCAGCAGCTCCCTTCAGTTAAATGAGAGAGGAACAGGCCTCTAACCATGCTAACATGTAAAGATGCTCTGGGGCTGCAGGTGCAGAAGCCACTCTTCTCCTTGGCGTGATGCTTTGTCCGTCTTTGAGCAATTGTGGGTACTCCTGTGTTAAGTTGCTTCCATTTAGTTTCTATGTGGATGTCTACCCAAGGACAGCAGTGGAAGTTGGCAGCTGGCTTGTCAGTGTCTATTCTCTCTCTGTCTCTGTCTCTGTCTCTGTCTCTGTCTCTGTCTCTCTCTCTCTCTCTCTCTCTCTCTCTCTCTCTCCTTCTTCTGCCTCATCTACTGAGTGGGAGAGCCCTGAATCCATTCCCAGAGCCACCTGCTCTTTGTCTTGATGCCCGTCAGGTTGACTGTTCCATTCGAGGTTTGAACTCTAAGGAACAAACCACACACACACACCTCATCCAAGCGGCAATGGCCCCATTCTAATGGTGAGAGAATGGGAGTTACCGTGTGGACTTAGGATGGGTCTCAGGCTTTCGAGCCCCTGGGTCTGGTCCTTCTTGTAGCAATTCCAGTGGACAGACCTTGGAGCCACTTTCCCTGCTTTGCATCAGCAAGGCACCTGCCCATTTGAGCCTGAAGAAGGATCCCATATTTATGTTCATATTTCTGTGGGCAGATCTTCTTCCGCCCTAACACGGCACATCTGAAAGAAGGCGAGTCGAGTTAGTTATCCTTCAAGGCAGGCGTCTCAAAGCTGTGCTTCTGGTGCTTGCAGAATACCACGTGCCCTCTGGTTGCCGGCCAGCTGGAGTTAAACCTCCACTTGGTCCTTGCCCAGGGAGCTGGTCCCAGGAAGCCCAGATGCACTTGTTTACAGCTGTGTCTCCGTGATGGCTGCCAGACTCTGTGCAGAAGGAATGCGAATCTTCTACTCCCACAGTTCCATCTTTTATTTGGGTGTTCAGGGGACACACTGATCACAGCTATCTAGATTCCAGGGAGAGGAGCTGCGGTGGTTTAAATAAGATCCACCCACCCACCCACCCACCCACCGGCTCCAGTGTTTCAGCCATTGCTTCCCAGTTGGTGGCACTGCTTAGGAAGATCTTGGTGGCGCAGCCTTGCTGGAGGAAGTACGTCACTGGGGGTGGGCTTTGAGATGAATAGCCTCTCATCACTCAGTTTTCTCTCTGTGTGCTTGTGGTTGAAGATGTGAGCTCTGGGTTTTCTGTCCCTGCCATCCCCCCACCATGATGGCTCTTACCTCCTGGGGATGTAAGCTCTGGTAACTCTTCCTCCTATAAGTTGCCATGGTGTCTTCATCACAGCAACAGAAAGTGACTCATGCAGAAGCAGATCAGTGTATGTCATTGTGGAAGCAGAAAAGCTGTAGATTTGTTGAAACTATGGAGTGTGGGGGGGGCGGCTTCCCAGATTTCCCTGTAGTGTATTTTTGTTATTAAGACCATTTAGTATTCATGGAGGAATCCTTGCCTCAGTTTCCCCAAATATAATATGGTAATGATACTTATTTTGAAGTCTGTAAGAAAGTAGAAAGTGAAAGGGCTTAGAAAGCAGGCGTATTAAGATGTTGCTGTCGTGAAATCTGTCAAGTTAGTTAATCTCCCTGGAAGCTGTAGTCCTTTGCTTGAAACTGTGAACATCACACCGTGGGAAGGGAGATCAAATTTCTTGGCTGTATCAAGCAGCTTAGGGAGGGGAACCAGGCTGAGGGGGAACAAGAGAGGACTGGAGGGCTCCATGTTTATGGAGGTACCCTTCCAGTATGGGAAGTTAGTCCCCATATGTCCCTTTGCCCAGTTACGTCTGGTTGGAGTATTGCAGATCTTAGTGGAACAGGAATAATCTACAGATGCCCTGGAATGGGGGAACCCTGGGGACATGCGGCTGTGGTGGGTTACAAGAGGACTGGGAAGGTCCCAGTTCTTAGCCTAGGGGATAATTGTTTCCCTTCCACAGAGGGCATGTGTGTGTGATGTGTACATTGTACATATGTTCATGTGTATGATTATACGAATGTGTATGTGCGTATGATTATGCATGTGCATGTATGTGTGCATATGCTCATGCTCTGAATGTGTGAGTGTAGGCATCTGTGTGGAAGCACATGCATGTGCATGAGTTCGTGTGCCTGAGTATGTGTGTATGTATGTATGTGTTGATCCTTTCATGCATTTTGTCTCCCGCTAAGCCACATCGAGTTCCAGGCCCGAGCACAGGCCCAGCATCGCTAAACTACCTCGTCTTTGCTTTTGTTCCCAGGGCAGGAAGATCCCAACAGTTTGCGGCATAAATACAACTTTATTGCTGACGTGGTGGAGAAGATCGCGCCTGCTGTGGTTCACATTGAACTGTATCGCAAGTAAAGAGTGCCTCCTCCCCTTTCCCGTAACATCTGGAGCTGTCACTAACTAGTGACATGGCTATTTTTGACGCACATTAAAGTGTTAGGAATGTCGCTGGGTAGATTCCTATAGTATGATGGAGTTCTCTGCCTTAGGAAAATTTTCCTACTTAAATCTATAATCTTGGCCCTTCTTTTATTAACTTCTAGCTCTGAAGAGATTCCCAGGGAATATTTTCTAAGTGGAATTTTTGATTCATTCCAAAAAGTAGCCTAATGTTATTTTTAAACCGTTAAACACTTGCTAGATGTGCGTGGGTTGCTCCTGCAAAGTCATTTCCTGGTTTGTGTGAGTGTTTAGAGGTGTTCAGTCTTCACTAATGTCTGTTTCAGGCTTCCATTTTCAAAGAGGGAGGTGCCGGTGGCTAGCGGGTCTGGATTTATCGTGTCTGAGGACGGACTGATCGTGACAAACGCTCACGTGGTGACCAACAAAAATCGGGTCAAGGTTGAGCTGAAGAACGGAGCTACCTATGAAGCTAAGATCAAGGATGTTGATGAAAAGGCAGACATTGCCCTTATCAAAATTGACCATCAGGTGAGAAGCTCCTGAGGCCCCAGCGCCTCCCCAGCCCACATGGCCAGCTCAGCTCTCAGATGCCAGACCTGGAGAGGGTGAGGACACCAGAGCTCTCTGGTAACCCTGGAGCACGCAGCCACACCACAGAAGCTACAGGGCCAGGCAGCAGGAGAGAAGGGGCTCGGGAAGCTCCTGGAAGAAGCTGGCTCTCAGATCGGAGGTTTTTAATTGAATTAAATTAGTTTCTTAATTTTTTTTTTTGAGGTGGGATTTCTCCTGAGTGCTGGGATTAAAGTCAAGCCCTGTCACATAGTAGAGTTTTTAAAAGTAGCATTTTTTTTCTTCATAAAACCAGACTCTAAGGAAGTTAATGGGTAACTGGTGAGAAGAGAGACTCTGTCCCCGATGTTGAGGCATCTGTGTCAGAGATGTTTGTCTCCACATGCATAACTGGGGGTGTCCTGGGTTCTCAGCGTGTATGGAATGGATTTAAAAAGTTGTTTTTTTTTTGAATGACTTTTAACCATGTGTTGTGTTTGTATGTGAGTATGTAATTAGAGAAGCTGGGTACCCTGGAACTGAAGTTACGGGGTTACCTGACTCTGGGTTTCTGCAAAAACAGTGTGTTCTTTTAGCTACCGAGTCATCATCTCTCTAGCTCCTTGCTAAACTTTCTGTGCTCAAGGTTTTGGGAACCTAAGACAAAATTAACATCTCTTCCTTGAGCCTTTTAGAATCTTTAATGTGCTGATGTGCACATAGCCCCTTGCAAAAGGGCTGGAACGCAATATCTGCCCAAATTATTGTTTTCTATGAGCCCTTAACTTTGAGGCAGGGCCAGGGTGTAAAACTAAGACGTAGCAAGAGTGAGCTCACTTTGAGGAATGCGTGTGTGAAATTGCCTTGGGGGTCGGGATGTTTATAGCTCAGATTCTTTCTAGTCCTACTTGAATTAATTTTTTTATTTAATTAATTTATTTTTCGAGCCGGGCAGTGGTGTCACACGCCTTTAATCCCAGCACTTGGGAGGCAGAGGCAGGTGGATCTCTGTGAGTTAGAGACCAGCCTGGTCTACAAGAGCTAATTCCAGGACAGGCTCCAAAACTACAGAGAAACCCTGTCTTGAAAAACAAACAAACAAAAAAAAACCTAATTTATTTTTCGTGTGATTTTTTTTTTTTGAGATAGGATTTCTTTGTGTAGCCTTGACTGTCCTAGACTCACTTTGTAGATCAGGCTAGCCTCAAACTCACAGAGATTCACCTGCCTCAGCTTTCTGAGTGCTGGGATTAAAGAAATATGCCACCATGCTTGGCATTTTTTTTTAATAAAAGGAAAAGAAAATAGATTTTTAAAAAAATATTTGATACTCTGTTTGCACTTATTTTTGCTCATCAAAATCTCATGTAGCCCAGGTTGCCTCCAAACACCTTTGATAACTTGTAGGTGGCTTTGAACCTTTGACTTCCCTGCCTCTCCCTTCCATCTGTGAGGATTATGGGTATGCACGACCACGCCAGGCTTACACAGTGTTGTGAATCAAGCCAGACCTTTGTGAGAGCTAGGCAAGCCTTACTCTGTCAAAGGAGCCACATCTCCCACCCTTGTTTAGCAAAGTCTTCAGCCCTGAAACTAAATCCAGGTCTTACTGGATGGCCAGCAAAAATTCCCACGCCCCCTCATGCAGACCACACAATGATGTGACCTTTGTTTCTCCTTTCTTCCTGTCCCCAGAAACTTCTCCAGATAGAAGGTAGGAGGGTCAGTGGGAATTTTGTGATTGGTGCAGGAAAAGACACCCGTCTAGGAGCTAATGAAGTGTAGCGTCTTATCGTGAAGCTCTTACTCTCACCTGACTGTTAGGTAGGATGCCAGTTAGGTGAAGTCCTACTGTGCGCTCTGGACTATTGGATAGAGGCGGCTCAGTGTACTGTTGGGGCAGTAGGATGCTGGGTTCTTTTATCCTTTTAAAAATAGTATCAGGCATTCTTCCGGAAAAACCACAGGACCAAACATTCACTCTCTACCCTGTCTATTCCCTTACCTTCTCAGAGGCTGAGTGGTGAAGACAAGACTGAAGGCTGTAGCCCGTACAGGCTCTGTGCCCGTGCGGGTGACCGACTTTAGTGAGGTCACCGTGGGGTGTTATTTCTGCCAGGTTACTGTGGAATTTCTATCAACAGTTCATCTTTCTAACTGTGTTTGTTGGCACCAGGCTAATTGGGCCAGGCGCTGCCCTTCACATCCAATGATTCTCTAATACACAGGGTAGCTGTGTTATTCCTATTTTATAAAGGAAGTACAAACGTCCCGGGAACGCACCTGTACCTTATCACCCCCGCCTCCTCGGAGCCAGTGGGCAGACGTTCAAGTACCCAACTCTGCAGCCATAGCCACAGGGACAGAGCCTGGCCTTTACGTGGGATGGGACAGCACAACCTTAAATAGGTTGGCACATTTCCCATTTAGGAATGCTGCTGGCGAGGCGTCTAGAATATGGTGGTGGCACCAGAGGAGGCTGGCCAGAATAGCACAGCCGGCGGCCACATGTAGACCCTTCAGACCCACTGAGTTCACGGAAGACAGACAGCGTTGGGTGGCCTCCTGGCCGTCTGCAGGCGGGACCCTGGCCTGCGTGGGGTGTGAGATGTCTCCTCATGTCATTTCACGTTCGGAATGCGTGGGTGCATGCCACGTGACTGCTTCCAGCCCGGGGATATTCTTTTCTGATTCTGAGCCAACAAGGAGACAGGAGCCTCGTGTCACCTCTGGCATGTCCAGGCAGAATGTGAGAGCTCTCAACAGAGGAGCTGTGTGAAGGCTTTCAGGCCGTCCCTAGGAGTTTAGTCCTTCAGCCAGAAGCCTGATGTTGACATGTGCTGCCCCCCCACACCGAATATTTGGAAATGTAAAATGGAACTGACGTAGCTTTTGAAAATGGAATTGGAAATGAAAGGCAGACACCCACATCAAAGCCTGATTCCTGCCGACTACCCCACCCCACCCCATTTATGTTTGTCTGTTCTGATGAGAGTTATTTCTGGGGAGAGTCTAGCCTGGCTTGTAACAAAGCTTGGTTGGAAAGGAACTGGCCACCCAGGTGAACCGAGTTCCGGCAGAATTTACCCCTTATGTGTGATGCGATGTGATCAAGGCGTGGTAGGCAGCGGATGGGAGCAGAGCTGGCTTGGTACCACGTCCTCTTAGGCAACAACAAAGAAACAGGTCAGGGAAGGGGGGAGAAGACAGACTAGGATAGTGGGTGAGGTGGTGCACACCTCCAGTTCCAGCATTTGAGGAGGGGGATGGAAGGCAACACGATCTGGGCTTAAGGACAGCCTCCGTTAAGCATCAAGTTCGAGGTTAAGCCTGGGCTTCAGGCAGGAAAGTCACCCCCCAGGATGCTTTGTCACCTCCCCAGAGCCATTGAAGAGCAGCCCAGTGAAGCTGGTGTTGGGCCATGTACCACATGCACGAATCTAGTGACTAATTCAAGGGCTGGTCATCTGGGCCAGGTTTCTCATCAGCATCATGAGTTTGCTTGAAGGGGTTCTCTATGACTCACACTGGAATTGTCAGCTTTGAACATGCGTTTCACGAAATGGAAGGTGCAATGGACATTTCAAGACAGGGTTTCTCTGTAGCTTTGGAGCCCGTCCTGGAACTAGCTCTTGTAGACCAGGCTGGCCTCGAACGCACAGAGATCTGCCTGCCTCTGCTTCCTGAGTGCTGAAGGCGTGTGCCACCACTGCCTGGCTGCATCTTCCTTTTTATGTTGAGGTGCGCGAGCCATCCTATCTTTCAGTGGATCGGCTCCTCCACCTTTGGAGAGCCTGGGAGTGACTGTGAGTTGAGGAGCCTCAACCCCCACGGCCCAAGTAGGGTGAGCACGTGCTGCTCCATCAAACTGCTAACTGTTGTCGCATGCTGCTCACAGGAAGGACAGCGCTATAGCGCAGGCCTGCCCGAGCTCCTCCACTAAGGCCATTGTAGCCACTGCTACAGCCTAGGCCCGGCCAGAGCTCCTCCACTTCCTCCCTCTCAGAGTGCGCCTCCCATCTCTAAGGGCTTGAAGCTGCTTGGCTTGCAGTTGCCAGAGAGGTTTCTGGGCTTGTGACCAAAAGACTCTTTTGTTTCTCTCTGCTGAGCCGACATAATGTGCATTTGCTCTGCTTGCTACATTTTGAGACCCTAAAGGACTTCGTGGGAAAGGCTCACAAGGGAAGCCCTTTGTGGGCGGGGCTACTGAGCCGCCCCTTGGAGGAGAGAGGGTGACCCCTGTTGGATCTTCCCTTGAGCCTCATGGGATGCTCCTGTCCCAGAGCTGAAACTAGGGGTCCTCAATGGGATCCGTGTTGGTCTGGAGATGGCGGGATGGGGATCGCCCATGTAAACATTTTAATGGGAAGCAGCTTTGAGGGCAAACTAGTTCAGCTTAGGATACAAACTACTTCCAAATGTGTTCAACACGAGCCACTGGCCGTGTGTACAGAATATTTTTAACTTTTATCCAAAGGCAGCTTTTGGTTGTTGTTTTGTTGTTGTTGTTGTTGTCGTCGTTTTGTCTTTTTTTTTTCCTGAGCAGTCCAAGAGGAGGGTGGAGCCATAAGAGATAGGGAGAGACATAAAAAGTGAACCAATCGGGTGTCTTCAGGCTGGAGCCGGGGCGTGGGCAGAAACACGGGCAAGTGTTAAGGTAGGAGGGAAAGTGCCTGTTGCCACACAGCTGTTTTTCCAGCTGTGCCGATTCCTTTGGACGCTGTCCTGCCCGTCCCACGCAAACCCTCTGTATCCGGAACTCCTTCCTGGGGTCACCTGACTTGATCTGGCGCCCCTTTCTCATCCTCCTGCTCCCCTCTCCATCTCCTCAGGTCCCCTGGGGCTTGGAGCATTTTTCTCTCTCTCTGGCCTTCCTTTCAGCATTTCTGTCCTTCAGTGTTGGATCACATCCTGCTTTAGACCCCAGGGACATCCTTGTCTGACTCACTGCACAGAGTCGTCCCCTCAGCATGCATCCCCCATCACGGGAGGGACAAGACTCAAGACTCCATACATTCTGTATTTGCTGTCCCTTCCTCATTTAAATAGAAATTGGTTGCTATTTATAGTTTAATTTCCCATCATTTTTTGGGGAGTGTGCGTGTGCTTAATATATTGCTCAGACTAGCCTCAAACTGCTGGGCCCAAGTGATCTTCCCGTTTCAGCGTCCCAAATACCTAAGATCCAGGCATGTAACCCTGTGCCTAGTTTCACTCGGTTTTGATTTCTCTGTCTCTGCTCAGTGCTGGGATCACAGGTGTGCCGCTCGCTGCCCGGCTGTCTTGTAGGTTCGGAGGCTTGAACTCGAGTCCTCTTGCTTGCTCAGCGAGCACTTGACTGATGGAACCATCTCCTCAGCTCTTCGTTTCCAGACTCAGCTTTCTCCTGCTTGAGCATGAGGAACACATTTCCTTTGGCCTTCAGGTCAGGTCACGGGTGTTGGACAGCTCTGCTGGCTAGTTTTGTGTCAACACACAAGCTAGTGATATCTGGAAGGAGGGAATCTTAATTGAGAAAATGCCTCCACAAGATCCAGCTGTAAGGCATTTTCTTAATTAGGGACTGATCCCCAGCCCATTGTGGGTGAGGCCATCCCTGGGCTGGTGGTCCTGGGTTCTGTAAGAAAGCAGGCTGAGCAAGCGGGGGTGGGGGGGGTGGGGGGGATGGGGGGGGAGTGAGCCAGTGAGCAGCACCCTTCCATGGCCTCTGCATCAGCTCCTGCCTCCAGGATCCTGCCATTTTGAGTTCCCATCCTGACTTCCTTTGATGAGAAACAGCAATATGGAGGTGTAAGCCAAATAATCCTTTTCCTCCCCAACTTGCTTTTTGTCATGGTGTTCCATCACAGCAATAGTCACCTTAACTAAGACAACAGCATCTGCTCAGAGAAAAACCAGGTCCGCAACTCCCAAGTGAGATGGATTAGGAGAGACGCCACAGGCTAGTACCTAGCTCTTCTGAACCAGTTTCAGATGAGGAGGACTGTGCGGCAGGCCGACTGCACACTCTTGTCTCCAGCCTCCTGGTTTTGGAGTTTGGCTGGATATAGCCTGCGCCAGGGCTACACTGAGCCTGTGGTCTTGGTACCTCAGAGTGCTGATGAGGCAATGAAGCTTCCTGTGGGTTCTTTTCCCTGACGCCAACCACCAGGTAAATATTTGGACTCAGCATTTATCCAGGCTTGAGGTCGTTTTCTTCCTCCCCCGCCAAGGCCTACAATGGTGCCCAGCCACCTTTGGCCCACCAGTCCCACAGTCCTGTTTGAAGTGGCTGGGGCTTAGCCTCTGGGTACTGGTTGGTGTTGTTTGCTGAGGGTCCTCTTACTGCTGAGCCTGCTGACAGGGCCTGAAGGCTAAGGCTTGATCATGGAGTTCAGAGCAGGGTCACTGGAGGCTGGGGCGTTCATATCTAAACCTCTCATAATTTGGCCCTGTGTGTGGAGAGCCGGCCACTGGTGATCCGAGTGAGGAAGGCCCAGGCAGTCTCTGGGGATGAGGCAGGAGCCAGGGAGGCGGAGCGGACTGGAGCTGGGTGTGACTCACATGGGTTCTCCTCAGGCCACCTGATTGTCTGAGGATGCTGACTAAGCCCCTGGGCTCTTCCCAGAGCGAATCAGATAACCAAAGGCCATGCATCCTCTGGATGCTCTCCCCCTTCTCATAAAGTAAACCGGAGCCTGGCGTAGACACACACCGCCCCGGAACCTTCCTCTCTGTCCTTTGTGTTTTTTCCATTTTGGAGGCTTTTCTGTGCCTCCTCTTGCTGCTCTTTTCTGTGGCCTTCTCTCCCAAAACTAGGAGGACTTCCGCTGCAGTTGCCAAAGATGCCACAGAGCCTGTTGCTATGGCAAGGCTCCCATTACTGGATTGATATTTACCTTTTTTTTTAGAAAGGAGAGCATCAATATTTCATGTGGAAAGAAGTGCAGACGGGACGCGGAGGGTGGCTTTTGTTCTGCAGTGCCAGCTCTGTCCAAAAGCAAATGGCGGCATGGCTCCTTACTGTTTCTGACTGTAGTTCATTTTGGCATGTGAAAATATTTCACTTCCCCAAACTCAGAAACGGGGCCTTTTGTGTTCTTTGGCCCCAATTCAAGAACTTCGTTGATGGTTGAGGAAACTCTCTGGCTCCATTTTTCTCTTAATATGGCAATGCCTTTTTTCACTTTGGCACTCTTTGCAAGGAATTAGAGAGAGAAGATTGTGGTTCAGGCAAAACAAGTCTCAGCTCATTGGGAATGTCTCCTGACCATCCCACCTAGGAGAGACGTTAAGGGGGTGTCTATCTGATTGCTGTGAGCATGACCGTGTGTTAGAGTCTAGACTGGCCCACCTGAAGCCTCTAGTCCATATCTGACCCTCCATCTGTTTTTGTAAATAAAGTTTTATCAGAACACAGCCATGCCTGTTCATTGGTATAGAGTCTATTGCTGATTTCATTCTGTACTGAAGGAGTTGCCTGCTTGGCCTGGAGACCACAGGGGAAGGGAAGCCAGACATATTTGCTTCCAGTTCTTCACAGTGAGACTTGGTAGATAGAATCCTTATTCTGAGGTAACAGGAAGTATCTGGGAAGAGGGTGCTTATAAGCACCAAGCTAGGTGAGGCCACAGGGACCAGAAGTGGAGACAGCTAAGTTGACTTCTGCTGTCTTTCTTTCGGGAGGAGTTTGCCTCTGTGAAAATGAGGCTTTGGTTTTTGCCAGACCAAGCAGAGAGGAGATGTTCTGGTCTGGCCATTTCTCTGTGGTTTTGGTAGAAAGGAATTTATTAGAATTACAAGCTATTTTACAAGTTACTACCCAACTCTAAGCTCCTCTAGGTCCCCTTTTCATTTGCTGGTGTCTGATTGTGCTTATTGCACACCTGCCTTGGCCAAATACTGTTAGGTTTGCATACTGTGACAATAGTGGACACAAATACTGTTGGGTTTGCACACTGTGACAATAGTGGACACAAATACTGTTGGGTTTGCACACTGTGGCAATAGTGGACACAAATCCTGTTAGGTTTGCACACTGTGACAATAGTGGACACAAATACTGTTAGGTTTGCACACTGTGGCAATAGTGGACACAAATACTGTTGGGTTTGCACACTGTGGCAATAGTGGACACAAATACTGTTGGGTTTGCACACTGTGACAATAGTGGGCACAAATACTGTTAGGTTTGCACACTGTGACAATAGTGGGCACAAATACTGTTAGGTTTGCACACTGTGGCAATAGTGGACACAAATACTGTTAGGTTTGCACACTGTGGCAATAGTGGGCACAAGCCGTGGAGCTGAAATTAGTGTGGGAGTCAGGAGTGGGATGGTTGGCGGTGAAGGAGACAAAGGAAAGAAGGGCAAGAACCTCCCGGGGGCTGGAAGGCCCATCCATAGATGGTGTGTGTTGGGGGAACTTATCTGCAGAAGGGACAGGCCAGCTGAGGTGGGTTGCCTTGAGCTAGCCGTGGGGCCGGGTGGGAGAGGGCTGAAGCTGCTTAGTTCTCCTCTTCCACCTGGTCTTGAGGTCCTGGATCTTGATCTGTGTGTCAACAGTCATTTTCTGGTGAGCTTACGATAACTTCTAGAACACAAGGCCGAGGTGTCTAGTTAGCCATTATCTCTTTGTATTGTCTGTGCTTCTTACTGGCCTTGGCTGGTTGGCTCTGCTGTTCCTCTTCTGGGAACCCCAAGGCTGTCTATGTTTCCCGAGAGATTCAAAAAGAGTTCCCGATTATCTGGTTATAGGACACAGTTTCCCCTAACCGGTTTCGAAACCCTCCAGACCTCCTCCTATGGCAAGGGAGAGCTAAGACCTTGTGGTGGATTGAGGACTCATTGTTCTAACTGAACAATCTAATTAGTTCTAACACACTGATTGAGAAGATGCTTGTTAAACATGGCACTGAAATCTCATGGCAAAAACACTTTATAAATGATCGGAAACCAAGACATTTCAAGACAGTTACCATGGCCAGAATGCTAGGCCCAGCTAATAGAAGTACTTTCCCTAGCCCCAAGATCCAAGTGGATTTTTTAAGGTCATTTATTGATTTTTTCCCCCTAAATATTTATCGTGCATCCGCCATGACCCGACACTGCCGCCATCGCCATGATGAGGTCAGTGGTCAAAGGGGCTGGCGCACGGAGGAGACTTGAGCAGCATCCGGTTTCTTCTGCTTTAGGTACCACAGAACATAAAGCCTCTGGCTGCTGGCTCCCATATAGAGCTGTTGACATTTTGTGGTCCAAACCAGAGCAAGAGGATATTTGAAGCAGCAAACATTTCTTGATGTATCTTACAGGAGACTAAATATTATGGTGGTGTTCATAAACAGCGAGGAGGAAGGAGCTTGCACTTTCGCTGTTTACATTCTTTTGCATCCTGTGTTCGCTTTCTCCTCCTGCCTCCCTCCATCGCTCTCACTTCTTCCATCTCCTTTCCAACCAACAACTCGTGTATCCTACATCCCTAGACACCATGTCCGATGGGGAAATGGATGCTAGTGACATCAGTCTCATGAGCCTGGATACATTGTGGTCTCAGTACCCATGCAGCAGGTCCTTCTTCACCCTGGCCTCTCCGCTCCTTAGTCCCATCCCTCCATTCACCATAGCCATCCTTGACTCTGTCAGGGCTATACTCTAGACCTTGCCGTCATTCATAGCCTTCTAAACATTTCAATCTTGGTTCACTTGGCAGGTAACTATGGACATAGATTGTGCATTTATAAGCCCTGGGTTCAGAAAGGTCTGTGCTTTGAGAGCATTGTCCCAGTTTGATCCTTGAGTTTGTGTCTTGTCTTTGATACCCAGTGGGACAATGGTGTGTGCTGAGTAGGCTTTGAGCCTTGGCTCAGGTGATTCTTCCTCCTCAGGATAGTTCCTGGTCTTCCCACTACCCTCTACAGGGACCTCTGACCCTGCCTGTTCCCTTCTTCTTTGTCTATGTAGTATTCGTAAGTATACCTCATGCCTGGAAGAGGCACGGGCACAGGATCACTGTCACACTTCACAGATCTTAGCACAGAGTTATACAGGGCTTTCAGTGACAGACTCAGGGTATACCAGGCAAGGAAAGCTTCTATTCTGATCCATGTACCCAACGTAGAAGCATAGAGGTGGTAATGGCAAAGCCCGTGAAGTCTTCCATCATCTATGGGTTGGGCCTTGGCAAGCAGAGATGCCAGGCTTTTCTTCTCTACCCCCGTTGGTAAAGTATGCAGGTTACAGAGCAGTGTGGCAGCGTGCTGGGTTGGGAAGCCGACTGGATGTCTGCACTTGCTGATCTGGGAATCTCTTTGTTCTTTAAGGACCAAAACAAATACAAACTATTAAGATATGGGGGAGAGTATGTAGAAAAAAGGAAAGAGCCTCTGAAGAAGGGATCACGTTTTATCTCATATTGCCCTGTAGATGCTGTACAGGGCATCAGCAAAGCTTTGACTCACCTGGTCCACAGCCATGGATCTACCTCTCTTGCTGGTCACGTGCTGTGTCTCTTCTCAGCCAGTCTGGAACACTCTCAGATCGTCTTTAGGCAAGTCTTAGATGGTACATCCCCCTCCCCTGACTTCCTAGCCCCCTCTACTTTCCTCTTTCTGGGTGTGGGAGATGGACAGGTCATCCTCCTGCATAGTTTTGAAGAAAATGAAAGGCCGACACACTGTTTCCAGAAGGCATGTTGAATCACTCAGTTGAGTTGCAGCCAGTGGCTGCAACATTAGCCTTTGAAGAAAGCTTCAGCCAACAAGAGGCCCAGCCTGCAAGCCCTAGCCCTAAACAGGAGTGTGTCAGGCAGCTTGGCAAACACAGTAAAACTGCAGACTCAGCAGCAAAAACTTTTTTTTTTTTTTTTTTTTTTTTTTTGCGACTGAGGAACCTGCTGTACTTCTCAAAGGAGAGAAAGAAGTGATTGACTTGACTCATTAGACTTAAAAAAAAATTGGCAACTCTTCCTTCATTTTGGCTTCTTGGTTCATTTTATTGCTCTTCGCCTCAAGTTTCAGGGAATGAGGTGAGTTCCCAAGCTGGTAGCAGCTGCTGAGCTAGTGAAAGGGCTTTTTGCTGTCCTCGCGGGAGGATGACTGGTCACACCACAACCTCATGATGTCCAGATGTCGCTCCTCTTGATGCTTCAGGAGTTGGCAAGGATCTTTAGACCGCCTTGGGAGTTGTGTGCAATTTAAGGTCCCCCATTACTTTCCGATTTTCCTCCTTTAACTACTGCTAATGGAATTTTCAGCAACGGCCACATCTGGAAAGAGCCCTCGTCATCGTAACGGACTAGACTGAACGGCCTTAGTTTTGGAGACGGTATAAGGTCCAGAGAAATCAATCAAGAAACAGACTGAGTCAATTGAGGACCCAGAGCCAGGAGATGGTTTAGTGGGTGGAAGGCATATGTCGCACAAGCCTGATGTCCACGTGTGGTTCCAGAGCCCCTATAAAAGAGGAAGGAGAGAATTGACTCCACAAAGATGTCCTCTGACCAACACACATGTGCTATTGCACACACACAGGACTCAACCCAAACCCAGATGTCTGCTTCTCCTGTGAGCATGGAACATACTGAGGAGCGTGCGTGCCTGTGAGCCTGTTTGCCTGATTTTCTCTGCAGCACCAGCTGGTTTGATATTGGAGCAAAACCCCTTGATGAGCAGCCATCACCACAAAGTGTTGCTTAGCGCAGGCTCAGCTTTCCTGCCCTGAGAAGTTCTGGCAGTCAGGGTTCATCCTCTGATCACTAATGAAACCTCCAGCACATGGCGCCTTGAAGCCACGGCCAGGCTTACCAGGGCTTGGATGAGGATAAGACAGACGTCCCCAAAGATACTGTGGGATAACAAGCAAGGGCACCTTTACCTATGAACCACTAGCTCAGCTCATGTCGGCTGCTCCATCTGATCGTTGTATTTTAAAATTTCCTTGTGTTGGGGATAGAACACAAGGTCTTGGCATGTGCTGAGCTCCACTTACATTCTCTTATATGGTTATTATTATTACTGTTTTTCTTTTTCTTTTCTTTTTTTTTTTTGTTTTTCGAGACAAGGTTTCTCTGTACCTCTGTCCTAGAACTAGCTTTTTTTTTTTTTTAAAGATTTATTTATTTATTAAGCATACAATGTACTGCTGGCAAGGAACGCACCAGGTCTCATTACAGATGGCTGTGAGCCACCATGTGGTTGCTGGGAATTGAACTCA
This sequence comes from Alexandromys fortis, assembly GCF_014885135.2. NCBI lineage: Eukaryota > Metazoa > Chordata > Mammalia > Rodentia > Cricetidae > Alexandromys > Alexandromys fortis. The sequence continues at coordinate 4,160,704 of NW_026068042.1, forward strand.
GGACCTCTGGAAGAGCAGCCAGTGCTCTTACCCTCTGAGCCATCTCTCCAGCCCCCTAGAACTAGCTTTTGTAGACCAGGCTGGCCTCGAACTTACCAAGATCCACCTGCCTCTGCCTCCCGAGTGCTGGGATTAAAGGCATGCACCGCCACTGCCCAGCTATTATTGTTTTTCAAGACAAGATTTCTCTGTGTAGCACTGGCTGTCCTGAATCTCCCTCTATAGACCAGGCTGGCCTCTAACTCAGAGATCCTCCTGCCTCTGCCTCCCGAGAGCTAGGATTAAATGATATGCCACTACCTCCTGGCTTATATCATGGTTCTTTAACTTCTCTCATTGTTCTGTTCTGTTACACTGGCTCTTGTCCCCTCCCTCTGTGCACGGATCAGTTCTTCCCTTGCTGGTTGGTGTGACCTGAGCATCTGCCTGCTGGACTGGTGGGCTGGTGGGAACACTTGGAGTAGATCTACAGCCCAGACTTAGGAGAGAGGGAGTGTTGAACTCACAACTCACACACGCACACCCCAGCCCATTGGGTGCAAGCCTGCCCTATGCTCATTGTAAACAATCCCTGAGCCGCGAAGCGGGAGGAGGCACTTGTGTGAGGTGAACCAGCAGTGAGCTTGGCTACTGTGGCCGGGCTCCACTCAGTCACCTGCGCCTTGACTAAGCTGAGACACATGTCACAGGCCAGATCTTGTGGGACCTTTCCTAGGGATAGAACTCAGGTTATCAGCCTTGGTGGTGGTTGTTTTTACCAGATGGGCCATCTTACTGGCCCTCTTTGTCATGTGGCTACTAGGCATCTTCTTGTTTTTGTGTGATATCTGGAGTGGTGGTGACTGTCTGGTGACCACAAGCATACTGAAGTTGAGAGAGTAGAGAAGGGGATGCTCCTGGGTCTTAATGTTGTCCTTCAGCCTCTGAAGCCTGGGCACAGTGGACAAGCCCACTCCTAGCTCACCTCACAAAGTGCTTCTTCTTATTCCCAGGCATGGTACAACTCAGGCCCCAGACACATGGCTGTGTCCACTTTGGATTCAGATTTTTCTTCCTTGCACGTGAGACAGGCAGAGATCCTTGCTCTGTGCTTGGCACTGTAGACAATCTGTGCCCAGTTGCCTACAGCAAGGGAATGGATTCTGTTTGCGTTTACTCTTGGGCCCCAGTGGTTCATCCATGCTCTGCCCATCAGACAGGAAGCCTGGAGAGCTGGACTGCATACATTGGTCCTATGCCAGGTGCTGGGAAGACAATTTGTTGAGACTATTCCTTTTCAGGTAGGCAGTGTGCCCTGAAAGCAAAGCCTGCTTTTGTGATGGCTATAATTTAATTAGCTAGAACCATGCTGTGGACCAAGCCCTTGACCTACTTCACAGTTAGCATTCAGTCTGTGACTATTTAGTAATTTGTGTGCACATGGTAAGCTTGTAGTCTATGTCCAGGGCCACTGACACTCCCTTGAGCTCATTTTTCACCTACTCAGGTGACAGTGTGCCTATAAGTTGGACATATGGATTCTTTTATTATTATTGTTGTTGTTGTTGTATGTGTGTGTGTGTGTGTGTGTGTGTGCCTGTGCATATGTATGCAAGTGTGTCTGTGGGGATGATAGGACAGCTTTAAGGTGCAGTTCTTGTCTTTCACCTTGTTGAAAGACCCTCTTGTTCCTGCCACTGCCCTGTATATAGTTATCCAGGCTAACTGGTCCATGAGCCGCAGGCAGCATCTCCTGTTTCTGTCTCCCATCTCAAAGTAGGAGTGCTGGGGTTACAGATCTGTGACACCTCGTGTGGCTTTGTATGAGGTTTCTAGGTGTGGAACTCAGGTCATCTGGCTGCCTGGATGTGCCGTCTTCCAGGCCTCCAGGAATTCTTCTCTTTCCCAGGTTACTTTCTTATTGATGCTGAGGATACCCTTTAGCGTCCGGCAGTGTCCTGAAGATACGGTACTTATACATCTTCCTGCTTCAAACTCTTCTCTTCTGCTGGCCTCGTAGGCTACTGTTGCTCTCCAGCCTGGTGAGGACTCAACTGTGAGAGACTCACCGGGCAGTGTCCCTCATCCTAGAAGGACTTGCGTTTTGACCTGGTGTAAGCTGCTGCCCCTCCTGTTAGAGGCTGAGGGCTCCTTCTTGGCTTAATGATATGGAGCCTCAGAGCTCTTTTTCCATCTCATGACTTTAGTGTTCCCACAGGCTACAAGTCCGTGCCTCCCCAGCAGTGAGGTCAGTGGGAGTGATGGATCCCTTTTTTCCCCTCAATCTTTGCAACTATCAGGATGGATGCTTGTCCTGTTTACTGCTTAGGGGAGCTTAGATTTGTAGGATGGGGGGGGAGGGGAATATGGGAAGTGTCTGTCAAGAGAGGAGCTGATCTCTTGGATGGCCTGGGACTGACTGATGCCCTTCAAAGGGAACCCTAGACAGAGTGTCTACAGCCAGGAGCTTGGAGACAGCTTTGATGTGGGCACAGAGGAAGCAGCCTGCGGACACGGAGCAGGGACCCTGAAGTGTGGCGGAGCGCCTGTAGGTCAAGGCTGCGGCACTGCAATGCCTTCCAGACATGTATATTTCCTCCCCTCTGTCCCCCCAAGAGTGTGGCTGTCTAGACAGGGATAGAATTAAAAGCTCAATTACTGCGCAGGAATTTGGCCAGCAAAGGCTATAGCTACCGAGCAGACAGGCCTGAGTGAGGATTGTGGCTGAGAATTAGCCCCATTTGGATCTGAATAAGGCTAAGGAGTCTGAGGCTCAAAGCCAGCCAGCACCTGCAGGGAGCAAGGGCCAAAAGGGCCCCTTAAGGCAACTTGACCTCATGGAGCCATAACTCAGGCCTGGCCGCCAGCTTGGCACCACCTCACTCTCCCTTGTAGGGATTTCAGCCTATAATTGGAGTCCAACAATTAGAATTCCTGCCTTATGGGGATGGAGGCTCAAGCCTGGAGGCTGGTTCTCAAGATTAATCAGGCTTTTCATGGCTGAGAAAAGCGCCTCCATCCTGAGCCTCAGTTTCCATAGCCATAAAATGGTGTGTGGGGGTGTTAGGTCCCCAAGTCATCCGAGTGCCCTGTAAGAACTTGGCCATCTGGCAGGGAAAGGTTTAATCCTTTCCTATAAAGTGAGGATTTGGACTATGATACCCTGCTCCTTACCCTGCCATTATGTGTCTGCCTGTTTAGTATTGTGTTTATAGTCACCCTTCATGATTTATAACATATATTTAAAGAGATATGACCATTGGGACTGCCCACCTGGACAGATGTGACAGGGTGGTGACATGGGCTTTCCTATGGGTTCTCACCATTAGTGTTCCTTCTTGTCCAAGCCCATGGTCACCTCGGTGACAGTGGATGAGTCCACTGATCTTGAGCTTGGCATGTCTTCTGAGTACTCTATGACATAGACGCCTCTATCTCCTTCCATCATAGAGGTCCCTACCATCTGTCCACACAACTTCCCCTGAAACATTTGTCTCTTTCCCAGCATCCTCTGGGCCTGAGCTCAGATTTTGGAACAGAAGAGCCAGACTGAGTTGTCATTAGGTCCCTGTTGTCTTAAGGGCCTTGAGGCTTAAAGCCTGCTTCTGGCATCCCTCCTCTCAAGCAGAGGCAATGGCTGGGGTGTGGCGCAAGATAAATGCTGATAATGGTTCTCAGTGGAGCTTACCTCTGACCTGATATAGTTCCCACTGTGTAGCTGGGCCCACCCTTCCAAGTTTAGCTCGACCATCTGTGTAGACTGCTTCCTTGGATGTCCAGGCTTCCAGCCCTGGCCACCCCTTTTGTATACCCTTCAGTTATCCCTGAAGCCTCAAAGACAGGACTTTTAGCCACTCCTGGGCCCCCAAAGGAACGGCACTGTCCTGGTGGGCCTCTTCCAGTGTGGCCGAGCAAGCACACATCAGCAGCCAGACTCTGCCTCACCCTGCCGTGATTGCTGAGGTCATTCTTGGCAGAGTTTGTTGGCAGGGACTGTTGGCGCCCACCCAGGGTAAACACGTCGCGCTGAGCTTGCTACGTGCCATTGGATGCTGAGTGGGTCTGTTTAGGGAATGCCATAGGCTCTGGCCTCAGGTGACCTTAAAGTGAAGGGGTCAAAGACTGGGTGGAACTGTGTCTGGAAAGGTGACATAGCTTGTCACAGCACAGTTGCTGGAATCCTTCATTGAATTTTCAGGGACTTTAATACTGGAGAATAGCTGATGCTCAGCTGATAACACCAGCCAAGCAGGCTGTTTCCAGAGAGCCGGTCAGGCTCCTGATCCATCGGGTTCTCAAAAGAGACCCCTGAGATTGGTGGACTGTCTTATTTCCACTTCTCAGATGAGGAGTTCATGCTTGTAAACTCAAGCAGAATTTCAGTTCGGCAGTGTGGCCTCAGCCTGTGCCACTGATGGCTGGTGTTCAGTGGGGCTGAGTGCTATCCGAGAGTCAAGGGGTGTGGCTTCTCGGGCTCCTTGCTGGTGAGAATTTGCATTCTCTCCTTCTGCATAAGTTTTCTTATCCAGTATTGACCTTACTCCTCTGTCTGTCTGTTTGTCTGTCTGTCTCAGTATGTGTGCATGTGAGCACATGTGTGTGGCTTTGTGTGTGTGTTGGGTAGAATCTGTACTGGACTGTGTAGTGCTGGAAAATAGATGAGTCAGGTTAAACCTTGGTTATGTCACAAGTCACCCAGGTCCCCAGAGCTTCCCTTGTCTGCTCAACAATTGTCCCAGCTTGTCAGCAGCTCGATTGTCTTTATAGAGGAGATGCTAAAGTCACTGGTCTCTCTACCCATCCTATCTCCACCCACACTGGGTCCTTTTTTTAAAGCTTATTCTTTTTCAAGGCGATTAATGTAAAGAGTTTCCCTTAGCAGGCAGCAGGACCAGATCTTACAGAACTCCATGAGCAGCACGCGGGATTGCTGGGCTACGTGGAAGAAAGAACGCAGGGCCTGGGGCGTTGTTAGTGAATGAAGGCAGTCTCTATTGACTTTCCTCAGCCCATCAACCTCTGTAGCCTTTGGAGGGTCCTGTGTTGTTATGAGGAGTTGTGTAGGGCTCACAACTCTGCCCATTAACGAGAGGGCATGGGAAATGCGGCTTCTGCTGCATCCTTCGTCTGCCCAGGCTGGGAGCATAGACACCTTCCCAGGGTCGGCAGGAGAGATAACCCAACACTTGGGTCCTGAGTGCTGCCAGCCTCTCTGCTTGTCCTTGTGCCTCTCCACCACTGGGGTGCACAAAGAAGTCAGTGTGAGTCCCTGCCCTCAGGGCTCCTCATATCCCAGGCCTCAGGAAGGCTATGCCTGTGGGAAGTAGGCCCCAGGTTCCTTGCTTCCCCTAAAACACCTGGGCTCAGGATTCCGGTCTGGAATCTTCAGCCTAGGTTGTCTCCTGGTGTCCTCTGTCAAGCTGTGTGGATAGCTCCAAGATGTGAGACCGAGAAATGGTTTCTCATGTTTCCCCATTTTCCTTGCTCTGGGTGTCTTCTGTTTCATTGGATCCCTAACGGCCTGTGGTGTGTGGATTATGGCAGGGGCTTGAGAGAGCGGTGTTAGCGCTGATGAACTCATCCGTAGGAGCCAGGACTGCTCTGTGGCCCCTGCATCTGTATTATCCAGCATGCCAAGCTGCAGTGCAGCAACGCCTGCCTTTGTGCTTGCAGGGAAAGCTGCCAGTCCTGCTGCTTGGCCGTTCCTCGGAGCTACGACCAGGAGAGTTTGTGGTAGCCATCGGAAGCCCCTTTTCTCTTCAAAACACGGTCACCACCGGGATTGTCAGCACCACCCAGAGAGGCGGCAAAGAGCTGGGGCTCCGGAACTCCGATATGGACTACATTCAGACGGACGCCATCATCAATGTGAGCCCTCCGCTCCCTCTACCTACTGGGGTGGGGACAAGCTTTTGTCAGAGGAAGTTAGTTAGCTATTGTTCCCAAACTTGCTTGTAGTCTCCACGAATTCTCGGAACTAGAATAAGTACATGGAGCGTAGTCCTAGCGGGGGTGTGCAGGTGGTGGTGATGGTGGCGACCCACTTGGGGCTGAATAGAGTTGAACAAGATCCTGAAGCAAGCGGGTAGCTGGTCTCATCCGAGGAGGAGGTGAGAAGGGGTTAGCTGCTCACAGTGGGCCTGGACCTAAATGGTCTCACTATGTCAGATCCCAAGCTTTGTGAAAACGGTCATGATCCTTTTTGTAAGCCAAGTAAATATGAGGGGAGCAGAGAATCTTGGGGAAGAGCCCTGCCAGCTGCTTCAGCTCAGATTTGAATCTGCTGGGCGGAGACATTGGCTACATGACGGTGTGAGACAGACCTGACCTTTCCCTTTCGGTTCAGTTTCAGTATGGAAACTCCGGCGGCCCGTTAGTAAACCTGGTAAGGCCTTTCAATACCTGTGCTATGTTTGTTCCGTCTTGGAGCATGCTATTTTCTTTGCTTTCTTTTTGGACATGAGCTTGTCAGAACACGTGATGTAATTAACTTTACAGGGGGCTCTCTGGAGTGTACCGTATATATCTCTGCACCTAGCCCCAGCAGCCCTTTCTGGAAGCAGTAAGGCCAGAGGACACTCTTGTGTTTCAGGCCACATACAGGTGGACACCATGAAATTCTAGGCAGAAAGGGGACTGAAGGTCCCTGCAGTGAGGCTGGCTGCAGAAAGGTGCCTTTGGTCTCGAGGGTAGCTGAGTGAAGATGAGCTGGCCTGGCTTGTCTTCATGCCGGAACTCTCCCTGAATGCCTGTGGGTACGATGGGGAGCCACCGCTTGCTCACACAAATCTCCCTTAACCTAGACTTTAATACCTCAGCATAAAACTGAAGGTCACAGCACGCCAGCGCTTGGGAGTTGTTTAAGAGAGTATAAAACTGAGGCCACCCAGTGATACTTCCTGGGAAGTGTCATTGTCAGGAGCTGCTGTCTGTGACGTACAACAGGAGCAATTTATGTTGACCGTTCTTAAGGTCCCTTTTTTCAGTACAACAGTAGGTCACCAGAAACTTCTCAGGAAAGAGCCACATCCTCGCTCGTCCCCACCATACCCTGGGGCAGCTGTGGGGAGTAAACCCTGAGGGTCCAGGCTCAACTCAGCATATCCAGTCACATCAGGGTCCTTGGAAAGGGAGATAATGAAGGGTGGACACATTCTTCCAGTGAAAAGAGCAAGTCTGGTGGATTTGAACATCATCTGTACATGCAGTGAAGCAGCCTTAAAACTCCTACCTGGAGCTTCTGTTTATCCTTTCAGAACTGAGTGTGGTCGGCACTACACAAGTGCCCTAATGTCTCCCCACTCCTTACCCTCAGGCCTCCTCCTTGCAGCCTCCCCCCGCCCCGCCCCAGATTCTCAGACGTAGCCAAAATACTCTCCCTGCCATATGTCTATGTATATGAGCATTTGCATGTATGGTCCCAAGTGTGAGTGGGTGGCTGGGGGGTGTTGTCTGTGCGCGTATGTATTTGTGCCTGGGGAGGACCAGGGCTGATGAAGGTTCGAGGCAGGGTCTCTCAGTGGAACCCAGAGCTAGGTGCTGCGGCTAGTTGTACTAGCCAGCTTTCTCCTGGGATCCCGCCTCTGCCTCTGAGGCTGAAATTATAGGAAAGCCGCCACACACACCCAACATACACATGGGTTCTGAGGATCCTAACTCCTAGTTTCTCATGTGCCTGGTAAGCACTTTAACCATCATGTCATCTTCTCAGCCCACACTTCTTCTTTTTATTGTTTTAATTGTACACATTTGTAGGCTAGAGTACGTGATGACCAGTGAAGATAGCATCTTCTTCTCAACCTTGTTTTTGGAGACTAGGTCTCAAACCATAGCTCAGGCTGGCCAGGATCTCAGCGCGATCCTATCTCAGCTGCTCTTGAATGCTGGAATGACAGGTGCGAGGCGCCACGCCTGGCAACACAATTCAGAGACTTCTGTCACCTGGCGCGTCTGCGCATCTTCCTGCCTATACCTGCCTCTGACCCTCCCGGGTTCAGCGAGCTGTGCTTGCTTTGCAGGATGGCGAGGTGATTGGGATTAACACATTGAAGGTGACGGCGGGCATCTCCTTTGCAATTCCATCCGATAAGATAAAAAAGTTCCTGACAGAATCCCACGACCGACAGGCCAAAGGTAACCAGGTCCAGGCATCCTGGGGACCCTTTGCAGGTTCAGTCCTGAGGCTTAGCTGCCCCCTGAGGACTTGGGAAAGGGGAAGATGACAGTCCCTGAGACCAGTCATCTCAAGAGTCAATGTATGTTACCAGGGTGGTGGTGGTAGAGACTGAACAAAGAGGATTCGCATTCTAGATACCCATAGGGGTTAGGAACGAAGGGCAAGCTCAAATTTTTGACCATTTCTGAAGCAAGAGACATTCCTAAAATCCCAGGCCAGGACTGAACCACAGTCTTTGGGTGCCCTCCTCTGGCTCATGTTACAAACTGGAGCCTTGGAACTCTGGCTCCTGTGTCCCAATACTCCCACCAGTTGGGACTGACTTTTTGTGCCTTTGTTGCCACACCAGGGAAAGCCATCACCAAGAAGAAGTATATCGGGATCCGAATGATGTCGCTCACATCTAGGTGGGTAAACAGGACACACAATGATATAAATGTGGACGTCTGCACTGTCTTTATATAACCCTGGGCATCACAAGGCTTCATGGCTATTCTTGAAGAGAAACTATTTCCTTCAGATACCTCAGTTTCTGCTTAAAAGTCAGCCACACTGGGGAAAGGGAGGGGCCGTTGGGCTTGGGCCTCTTTGCTTTTGCATTCTGACCACCTGGAAAACCCTGCCCTCCTCCCCAAAGGCAGGCCTGAACAGCAGAAGGCTGGCTCCCTCCAGCACACTCTCCTGCCTGCCTCTGGCCACTTGTTCTGTTGAAACTCACATTCCAGGAGTGCCCCAGCGCCTGCCTGCCCCAGCCGAGAGCACCTGCCTCCCCTGCACTGCAGCAGCGTGGGGTGTGGCTGCAGGAATGCCAGGGCAGGCCCTGCCTCGGGGTACTGAAGACTGATGGACTTGTTTTCCTGAGTGTGGAGGTTGCTGCCTGGGGTTGCCAGGCTCGTGATGTACTCCTAGAGGGGGTGGAAGGGAAACGGCAGGAAATCCAGGAAACCAAACTGACTGGCATGTCTGAGTCACTAAAGAGCAGAACGTATTGATAGTACTGTTTTACCCAGTTATCAAAATATTAAGACATTCCATACAAGCTATGAACAATGGTACTTTTCTTAGTGTTGTCAAGAATGGGACAGCTTGCCGAGCCTGAACTCACCCGGGTTGTCTTTGGGAGCCAAAGAGATGGAAGTGTGGGTAGAGGAAGCTAGGCTATAGGGTCACCTTTCGGTGTTGTTTCCCCAAGCTCCTACACCTCTCAGCGTTCTATCCTGGGTGCTCAGCACCCTCCCTGTTAGGATGAGGTTAACAGGGTGGGTGTGCCTACTGTATCGTCAGGTATGGCTCAGCCATGGCAATGACAGCCCCTGTTGCCACAGCTGTCTTATGCGGATGGTTAGATCATTTCCTGCTATCATACAGCAGCTGCTGATGCTAATAGGCAGGCCATTTTAAAGGAGAATCGGGGGCAGGGGAGAGGGCTCCATGGGTAAAGTGCTTGCTCTGGTAGTATGAGGACCTAAGTTCAAATCCCTAGGACCTATGCCAAGCCAGGCATAGAAGTACATGTCTGTAGTGGACCTATGCTAAGCCAGGCATAGAAGTAGTCCTGTAGTCCTGCGGCTGTTTATGTCAGGACTGGAGGTAAATGGGGGAGACTCTCCGTTGCAGACCAGCTGGCCTATGTGTGCAAACAGTAAGCAAGAGACACTGTTCCTGACAAGGTGCCAGGCGATGACTGAGGTTGTCCTCGGACCTCTGCAAGTGTAATGTGCTGTGTCAAAGCCTGTGCATGTATGTGTCACGATCAAGTAAATGAGACGACTTGAAGTGGAGAATGAGAAGGGACTCTGGTAAGAGCCGAGTGTTGGCACGGGAAGGCTGTGGGTGCCTGATATTAACACCAAGACTTTGACCCCTAAGCAGCAAGGCCAAAGAGCTGAAGGACCGCCACCGGGACTTCCCAGATGTACTGTCTGGAGCGTATATCATTGAAGTGATCCCCGAGACCCCGGCAGAAGCGTGAGTGATAAGTCTTTCCCCTTTTTCTAATATCCACGTGGCTTGTGGGTTAGGAAGCAGTGTTTACGGCTGGCTCAGATGGCCATGTCAGCCCACCATCTCCCGCAGCCAGGGCTTCTGACTGGGTTGGACTCAGGGCTTGTCCCCAAAAGGAGGTTTCTTGCCTTGGGTCATGGCTGGGGTCATCCATATGGGAAGAGCACTCAACTGGGGGGCTGGCTGCGAGTTCCTGGGAAGCCTGGCTAGAGGGGAAGGGTCTGTGGAGCAGGATGCAGATCCCCAGGGCCTGCTCTGGTTGTATTTGTGACTAGTGAAGTCATACCTGTCAACACCTATGCAGAAACAATCTGGATGACATCAAAATAGTGAAAGAAGCAGTTCAGCCAAAAGTTAAACTTGTTACCTGGACCCCCGTGATGCAGTTCAGCCAAAAGTTAGGTTTGTTACCTGGACCCCTTGTGACCTCTAGAAAGCAATGTGGACTGAAGCTGCAGATATGAGCCCCAGGGGCCAGACCTGGCCTGATGCCTTGTTGTCCGTGACCTGTGGGCTAACAAAATATAGCTTTTGCATTTTTTTCATGCTTGGGAAAAAATATCCAAATGACACCGTCTTGTGACACTGCACATTCTCTGAAATGCTAATGTGGACACATGTTTTATTGGACCACAGCCGTGTCCCCAGACAAGATGACATCTTGTCTGGAGCAATTTTTATGCTGCAGCGGCAGACTTGGGATAGCTAAGACACAGCCACTAAATACTTTGGGAAGCCTGAGCTGTTTCCCTTCTGGGCCTTTGTGGAACAAGTCTGTAGCCTTAGGATAGGAGGAGGAGGGCTGTGGTAGCACAGCGACCCTGTCACGTATAAACTAAAGTTCCAGCCACAGCACAAAGGAGCCTCTCTGAATAGAGGCATCCAGCATTCCCGGAGGAATCACTGTCTGGATTATGATGCCATTTATGAGCAAACTGGCTGCGGTCACAGTACCTGGTGTTTCCTTGTCCCCTCTGAGGATAGCTGATCATAGTTCGTACTAATGCCATAGGCATTTCTGCAATGGACATTGTTGATGTAGCCCAAAGATCTTGACAGGAAATGTCACCTACTCATCAGTCAGAAATCATTTCAGCCAGTTCATCACCATCTCCTCCAAACCCCTGCGTTCTGGGCTTTGGGGTTGTAAGCTGTGGCCTTCTGGATAACTGGGAACAATGGTAGTGTTACCAGTGTGTTTTCCTTTGTTTTTTTCAGTGGAGGGCTCAAGGAAAATGACGTCATCATCAGCATCAATGGACAGTCGGTGGTCACTGCCAATGACGTCAGTGACGTCATTAAGAAGGAAAACACCCTGAACATGGTTGTCCGCAGGGGCAACGAAGACGTTATGATTACCGTGATTCCTGAAGAAATCGACCCATAGGCAGAGGCAGGAGCCTGACTTCATGTTTCCCTCAAAACTCTCCAGTGGATGACGCATGAGAACTCTGAGCTGGTGACGCAGGACATCCAGGATCTTTGTCCAACGTTTTGCTTGTTCAGGGAACATCCCTGCCGACAGAATCCTTCTTGATAGTGTGCGGGCAAAACAAATGTAACGTTGCAGATGCGCAGGCAGAAGCCCTACCCTCTGTATGCTATGTATGGCAGCGTGCTTTTCCTTACAAGCTTGGGCTGTTCCTGCTTAAGCAGTCAACATTCGTCTCTTTCCTTAGCCCATGTTGTCCCGACTGATGCGGTTGACTGGATGCATAGATAAGAGGAAGGTCCTCACAGCCATGGTCTTGGACGTGGTCACACTTTCCTCCAACTCTCAGCACCCAGAAGAAGTTCATGCCCTGACACCATAGGTGGGTGACCCTGGCTTCTGAGATGGCCAGAGATGCCTCTTAGAAATCCTGGAACCAGGAGCACAACGACTTTGAGTTTCAGCTATTAAAGTACTTCTTCATACTTGGGGTTTTGGTGTGTTTCTTTTACCAGCTGTCGGCAGTCCTTTTGAAAGGAGCCCCGATGTCAGTGGGCTCCTCATTCAACCACTCTGTGCATGCAGGGCTGAGCTTTCAAAATCTCCCCACTGGGATTTGACAGCGTTATACCACCTTATTTGGCCACTTTGGTTCACTGAATGGCCAGTTCTGCTTTTATCTGGAGCTTGTCAAACTAAAGAGAGTCTGTTGATCTCATACGTCATGTGATCAGTCAACAGCGATTTCCCTGGGCCTCTGCTCTGTGCCAAAAGGCCTTGCATCTGTCCTGCTGTGGGTCAAGTGTGGAGGACAGCCAAAGCAGGGCAGGACAGATGCAAGCCGTCTGCTCTGTAGTCAATCAGGTCTCCTGAAAGACAGCCAGTTTAGATCAGGACACAGGAATGGCCTGATCTAAGTCCGCAGAATGCACAAGCTTCTGCAAACTCACTTATCCTAGGTCCAAAATAAGAGCAAGACTTCCCTCCTATGGAATTTAGAGCAGGGCTCCCTCAGCCTGCCTTCCCACAGGTATAGCCTTCCTAGCTGCAGGGCTCCTTTTCCTGTGGAAAAGAATTACAAGGGTCTAGACAGCGGGACTCAAGAAAATTGTTGCCAGACTTTGAATTGTACACATACCTGGGTCTCCATGAGGAGAATACATGGCGTGTGGGGGAGGTGTTGTCAGGTGTCGAGTAATAACCAGCATCAACAAGATGGTCCTGGCACTGGAGAGAGGTTTCTTTGTCCAGACTGAGTTTTCTCTCTCCAGCAAGGTCCAGTTTGTACCAGGAGAGGCTGTAGAGGGCCAGGTTGCAGGGTCTCTGACGTTAGGCACAGTATACATCAGTTCTGGTCTTTGCATTTGTGGTATCCGGTGGTCCTTGCATCCCAGTCCAGCCTTCTGCTCTCTACTCAGATGATGTAGGCATGTCAGGAAGGAGTTCAAGAGTGCTTATGTTCTGTTTCTTAAGGAGGAAGGTAGCATTCAGGTTCATCCTTAGAGGTACTGGCAAGGTGTTCCCTGGAAGGTCTGGGACTAAGAGACTGCACCAGGATAGTGGAAGCCAATTGTTACCTTAACCTAAGTAAGGTTCATGCCACTCCCACTGAAAAGCTGGGAGACAGAAAATAGTAAAAGGAAAGGGATTTGTCTGGGGACACAACATACTACAATTAAAACCGTGGACAGGAAATCCTCATGCCATGGCCAAGGACATCTGTGCCAAGCAGACAGGCATTGCACACTGTCGTTAGCCCCACAGCAACTAGGAATAGGAGCAGCTGCTTTCCAGTCTAGGCCTAGAGGTGACAACCCACAAGGAGCAGCTTGCCCAAGGCTACCCTGTTGGTCACTGGTGGGTGCTGGATGTGGTTTTGTGGGCATATGTAGAAGCAAAGAGCAGTCTGGGGACAGCAGTAGTTCAGGTCCCACTGGGACAGGATTTTGGTAACAGAGATGAACCCTGCTGGGCCTTTAGGCCCTCAGGAGCAGGTCTTAGCATTTCCCCAGGACCCACAGATTTCTGACTGATGATGTCCATGCTATTATTTCAGTGTCTATATCTTCTTCTCCCTTTTAAAAGAACCCTTCTTTCTTTTTTCTATAACTTATATTTTATGTGCATTGGTGTTTGTCTGCATACATGTCTGTGTGAGGATGTTGGATCTCCTGGAACTGGAGTTACAGACAGTTGTGAGCTGCCATGAGGGTACAGGGAACTGAACCCCTGATCCTCTGGAAGAGCAGTCAGTGTTCTTAACTGAGCTGTCTCTCCAGCCCCATGTCTGTATCTACCTACAGGTTGTTATTTCTCTAATGTTCTGACCCACAGCCTGCTGTTCTGTGCCCGCTGCACAGCAGACCCTCCGATCTTCTCACCATCTCTGCCTCCAGGAGTGGACCAGTGTAGGAGGAAGCCGCTTTTTTGTTCCCGGATGCCTTAAACAGAAATAATCACACAGAAACTGTATTAATTACAATACTGCTTGGGCTATTAGCTTATGTATATTTCTAGCTCACTCTTATCTCTTAAATCACACCATTTCTATTATTTTATATTTTACCACAAGGCTTGTGGCCTTGGCAAGGTTCCAGCTGGCGGCTTGTATCTTTCTCCTCTGGCAGCTCCATGGCGTCTCTTTTACTCTACCTACTTTCTCTTTATATATCTGGCTATATTCTGTTAAGCCATTGGCTGGAAGCAGCTTCTTTATTCATTAACCAATAAAAGCAGCGCATATGCAAAAGGACTTCCCACACCAGACCAATGCTCAGGTGACCCCTGACCTAGAGGCAACAGCACTGGCCTGGTATGACATGTGGATCAGGTCTTCCAGGCTGTCTGCCTGAGAGAAGCAGAGGAAAAGTGCAGTTGGGTGTGGAAAGGATTCTAGTCTTTGTCCAGTCTTTTCCTGGTTAATCTTCCCAGCTTGGCAATTGTACTCCTGGGTGGAGTTCCCCTCAGTGTTCTTACTCAAATTAAGGAACTTTCAAGAAATTGAGAAGAAACCTTCCCCTCCCCCTCTGCTCTTGGGAAGAGAAACAAGGTCAAAGGTGCTCAGAGATGCTAGAAGCTGTGGGTCAAGGGTGGTCCCTGGGACCTGAGTTCTGTTCTACAGTTTGCTTTGGGACATCCTCTCTGAAGCCAAGATAAGATTCATAGGCTTTCCCCAAGATAGAGCCACAGGCCTTGTGTAGGCAGACAGAATCTGTATCTGTGGGCAAGCTTGTCTGCAAAACAGAGCTCTGGGTCCAAAAGGAGTAAATGATAGTTTGTTCTGAGCCAAATGTGGGTAACCATAGTTGGGAGGTTGCATTTGGTTTGCTCTAAATGGCCTGTTCCATCACGGACATGCTTATCTTAGTGGTCACAGAACAAAAGAGGTCATAAATTAATGCTGTTGCAAATACATTGTGTGTGTGTGTGTGTGTGTGTGTGAGAGGGAGAGAGAGAGAGAGAGAGAGAG
>NW_026068042.1:4175801-4197382 GCF_014885135.2 Alexandromys fortis
GAGAGAGATGAGGGGTGGGTCTCTGCTGCTGGCCTCAGATATTATTGATGACATTCTTAGATTTGGGGTTGATGAAAGCTGGTGATATACTAATTAATTAATCTTTTTTTTTTTTTTTTGAGACAGGGTTTCTCTGTCCTGGAACTAGCTCTTGTAGACCAGGCTGGCCTGGAACTCACAGAGATCTGCCTGCCTCTGCCTCCTGAGTGCTGGGATTAAAGGCATATGCACCACCATTTCCTGGCTAGTAATACATACTTTAAAGATTGTCATCTGGTAGCTAAAAGAATTTTAGGTAAGATACAGAAGTGGATGATTCGTTCTTATCAATGGGACGGAAGACAGCCCAAGACAAGATAATCTTAGCAGCCGGTACATCCGCAGTCAAGAGCAGAGAGGGAACCCAGTGTCATATTGCATGCCTCCAACCGCAGTACTCAGGAGGCAGAGGCAGACCTGGTCTACAGTGAGTTCCAGGACAGCTAGGAA
This sequence comes from Alexandromys fortis, assembly GCF_014885135.2. Classification (NCBI taxonomy): domain Eukaryota; kingdom Metazoa; phylum Chordata; class Mammalia; order Rodentia; family Cricetidae; genus Alexandromys; species Alexandromys fortis. The sequence continues at coordinate 4,176,291 of NW_026068042.1, forward strand.
CTGTTACACAGAGAAATCTTGTCTCAGAAAACAATACCAAAAACAAAGAGAGAGAGAGAGAGATGCATGACTGCTCAGTTCTCTCCCTCCACTCTTACACAATCCAGAACCCTAGCCCAGGGAATGGTGCCACCCACGATGGGCTGGGTTGTTCTGTGCCAACCCAATCAAGACCATCCCAGACAGCCACGCCTCCAGGCTAGCCCAATCTGGACAGTTCCCCATTCAGACATTTCTTCCAGGTGATTTTTTCTAGACTGTGTCAGTTTGGTAATGTAAGCTAACTGTTACAGCTCTGTGGACAACTTCTGGGGTCTAAGTAGGCAGTGAATGCTGCAGGAAGCACAGACACATGAGTGTGCTCTTCATAACTGTTTTGTCCTCCCTTCAGAGTGTGTGGGGAATGAACGTTGACATATGCCAAGTGTTCATTTATTGTGAGGGGAAACGGAAACACGAAACGCTGGAAAGAGGCAGGGCCAGATTCAACCCCACCCCCACCTCTGTCTCCCCACTCTCTGTAATTATCACCTAGTTCCAGGAAACCAGGAAAGAAATGGCCAGTTGAGGCTTAGACACTGCCCGTGCCCACATGACTCGAGAGCTCTCCCGCCATATTGCCTCTCGCTTGGTTGGGCCTTGGCATTGCTCCGTGTGCACAGCAGGTTTCCCTCGTCCTTGGAGAGACTGTACATGTCACTTTGTGGCATAAATGGATCTGGCTTCTCTTTGGCACCCCACTTAGCCACACTGCTAGCTCCTACGTAGGTTCACCCTGCTCCCCAACCTCCAGCCTAGCAGAAAAATGAGAGGCACTCCAATGCCCTGCAGGATGCCAGTGCTTAGACTCAAATGTCTGTCTGCTGCAGGCACACATCAGAAGGGCCGGCCTTTCCAGGGCACCCAGCCTGGCCTTGGGAGGGCTACACTGTTCAGTGTCTGGGGCCCAGCTGGGCTGGACTCCTGGGCCCTCTGGTGCTTCCATCCAGATGTAGGTGGAGCAGAGCCAGGGGAGGGGCCTTCCTGGTTTATTTAGAACTTTGCAAAGCGGTTGCCTCAGTGTGGGGCCCCTGGCAGGAGCCAGCAAAGATCAAATGCAGCGAAGGCTAACACACACAGTTTTCTTTCAGTTGAAATGAAGTAGGGTTCAGCTTTTGTGTGGTGACAGCTTTCTTTCTATATGCTAGGAGAGGTAAGCTAGGCGTGCATGCTAAGGTATCACTGGTCCCCTTCCTTGTTCGCCGTCATTGCTTTCACCACCAGTCACGCAGACAGTGTACTGAAGGTGGTTACAACCTCCTCAGATCAGAGATTGGTAATGCTAGGATCGCCATTTAACGAATGAGGGCGTTGAGGCTCAGAGCAGTTCAGTGACCAGCCTGAAATCACTCATGAAGAGGAAAGGCAGCAGACACATTGGAAACCCATGTTGTTGGTCTCCAGAACCTTCTCCCTTCCCCCTATGGTCCCCTTGGTCTGATACCCAGGGACAATTGTCACTGAAGACTTACTTTCTACAATGGCATCTCAGTAACATTAAAGAAAAGCGGGCTTGACCCAGGCTTAGTGGTAGGTGTGTGACTGAGTTTTCAGATGGGTAGATTCTCATCGTGTTCCACAGGCATTGCTTCCTGTGCAAGCATCATGGGTGTTGTGGGAGGAAGAGGGAGCAGGCGGGTTCACAGAGGGAGCAGGTAGGTACACCTTTTCTCGTGTAGCTGCTCAGCTTCCTTGATATTGTGATAGTCTGTTTATCTTGCAGTATCAATCACATTCTCTTCCTCATTGGATCAGGACATGAAGTCTGAGGGGAACCCCCAAGTCTGAAAGAACCCCAGGTCAAAGCTCAGGCCCCGAAAGCTTAGACCTCTGGCTGATGGCTCGAGAAAGGCATTCTGGGTGGTTGGAAGAGGAAATCAAGACCGTGTACACAGCTCCATCTTCTTCCCCTGCTCCACATTCCAGACTTCCCGGTCTCCAACCACTTCTGCCCTGTTAATTCTTGCTCTTCCCTCATGATTCAGTCATTGTTTGGTATAAAAGTTAATTGAGAAAGATGGTGGTGTGGTTAGTTTTAGCTGTTTAGAGTCATTTGAAAAGAAAATCTCAATTGAGAGATTGCCCAATCAGATTGGTCTGTGGTCATGTCTGCAGGGGTGGGGGGGGGGGAGGGGGGGGGAGATTGGCCCGTGGGCCTGTCTGTGGGGGAATTGCCTTGTTGACTGATGTAGGCAGATGGCCGTGAGTTTTCTAACAAAGCCAGCTACGCCTGAACTTGTGATTGAGCAAGCAAGCAGTGCTCTTGCGTGGTTTCTGCTTCAAGTTTCTATCTAAGTTTCTGCCCTGACGTCCTGAGGGACCTTGGCCTGGGAGTGTAAGCCACGTAATGTCTTTCCTCACCCATGTTGCTTTGGGTCAGTGTTTTATCACAGCCAAAGAAGAAAGTGGATCAAAGTGAACCGAGGTTTCAAGACACCAGTCCCTGCATCGAGGACCAGGGTGGGGCTTGGTCGGGTCATGTCCTGCTTTTGGGAGAGCCACTAGGGGGCACTGTCGTGCTGCATACACTCCACTGACTTCCCATGATACCACACACGGTCAATGTGTGGATGTGTTTTTGAGAGTGGGGTGAGCAGAAATTCAGAGGCACCTTCCCTTGCTCAAGGGTACACAGCTATAGAATCCAGAGGGGGAGGAGCTAGCTCGTGTACCTCAGGACCTATAAACTGGCTCCCAATGCAGTTGCCAAGTTTGCATGAGATAGTCCGGGCCTTGCAGTCCTGGCTGACTTAATGGTCAAGAGGCATATAAACATGTCCCTGTTGATATCTTTGGAGGCTGGGAGGAAGTAAACATTCATCAAATATAGTTTTTCTCATCAATAAAAATACTTAAAATAGTGTCTTAGAACTTATTTTTATTTTATGTATATAGGTGTTTTGTCTATATGTATGTCTGCACCACATGCATGCAGTGCCTGTGGAGGCCAGAAGAGGGCGTCAGAACCTCTGGAACTGCAGGTGTAACATTGTTATGATGCTGGGAACTGAAGCTAGGTCCTCTGCAAGAGTAACATGTGCTCTCAACTGCTAAGCCCACTTTTAGCCCTTAAAATAGTACTCTAAGCAATAACCCATAAAGTATGCGTGTGCGTATACATATGTATGTATAAATAGATGTGGATAGATAGATAGATAGATAGATAGATAGATAGATAGATAGATAGATAGATAGATATGGGGGGGGGTGTCTGTGTAGCCCTGTCTGTCCTGGAACTCTCTCTCTGTGGACCACTGCTGCCTTTGCCTCCCAAGTGCTATTTTTTTTTTTTAATTCTTTACGTCGCACACCTGTAATCCCAACACCAGTGAAGATAGGAGGACCAGAAGTTCAAGGCCAGCTTTAATGTAAGCAACTTTGAGGCTAGCCTTGGGAAGCAGTACTAAAAATCAACTCTGAGCAGAAAACCCATACTTTATGCCCACTTGCCCAAAATCAGAAGGAACAAAGCTGTCCTTCAATAGTTAACAAATAAACAAACTGTAGTGTAGCCATACAGTGTAATTCTGTTCAGTGCTGAGACAGACTGCGCTGTCAAGTCATGTAAAAACAAACAAAGGCAGAGGAAACTTAAATGCATGCTGCTGGGAGAATCTGATTGGAAGAAGCCACATCCTGATGATTTTGATAAAGGGCATCCTAGAAAGGTAAGATCCTGGAAGCTAGAAGTGGGGCCAGGACAGACAACCAAGAATGCAGTGGGGCTTCTGGGCTGTGTGACTCCTTTGGAGGATATTGTAATGGGGGAAGATACATCATGAAGCATACAGGAGACAAAATCCACAGGAGGAACAGCAGTAAGGCCTGGGGAGATGACTCAGTGGGTGAAGAGCTTGTGAGCAAGCCTGAGGACCTGAGCTGGGTGTATGTCTGTCACCCCAGAGCTGGGGGCAGGGGACAGATGCAAGTGAGTCCTAAGGCCTTGCGGACCAGCTAGTCTAGTCTAAACAAGCTTCAGGGCCAGCAAGAGACCCTGTCTTAAAATAAAGGGGGTGGTGGTGCCCGAAGAAGAAAACTGATGCTGACCCCTGGTGTCTACATGTGCAGGCATGTACACTCACATACATGCAACCCACATACACTGTGCCAGGTGTAGTGACACACATCTTTAATCCCAGCACTCAGGAGGTAGAGGCGGGCGGATCTCAGTGAGTTGGAAGCCAGTCTGATCTATAGAGTGAGTTCCAAGACAGCCCATCTCACAAACAAACAAACAAACAAACAAACAAACAAACAAAAGAAAACATTGGAAGTGACCCCTACAGGACACTGTGGACTTCGGGTAACAGTGAGAGGCTGATGTAGCTGGTGGTGGCTGTCGGGGAAGACAGAAGGTCAGGCATATATGGGCATTTTCTGCCCTTTATATTAAGCCTAACTGTGAACCTAAACTGGTCTTAAAGATACAGTTCACTATTTTTTTTTTAAACTAAACAGTAAGAGGTAGTAATCAATGCCAAGGGAGGTGCCTGAGTGACCCAGAGACTCCACCCTGACCCTCTGCCACAACCTGTAGCCAGCCATGCTGCAGGTCTAAAACATGTCCCAGGCAAAGATGAACATAGCAGGACTCGTTAGAGGAGACCCCCCAGCAAGCTTATGCTTGTAAAATGAACCTGAAATCAAAAGGAAAGGTCCCACCAATTGCTGGAAGCATGGCAGACGGCTCCCATGTGGCTCCCATGTGGCTCTAAGTGTCCCTGCTACTCTGTAGACACTTCTGGCCACATACTTGTCCTATGACAGAAACACATGTCCCTGTGACAGATAATTTGTTCTGGACTAATGAGTCCCAGGGAACTGAGCAGAAGGACACAGTGAGCCCTGTGCCTGCTTGGTGCTGTTTTAGGTGGGCCACCTTCACCATGTATTTCTATGCTAGGGGCACACACACATGCCTTTCCTGAGGTGTGAGGGGGACAGTGACCTGTCGTGACAACGACAGCAATCTCCTTCACACAGCCACCTGCCCTCTCCACTGGCCTTGTAGGTTGCTTTTCTTGCCTCATTGCCACAATCTACTCAGAGACATCTGCTTGAACAGCACGTACACTTTTCTTTCCTGTATCCCGCCAAGATCTTTTAGGGGATGCTTGTGTTGGCAAATTTGCTAGTCTGGTCCTGCTCACACAGGGTCCCCCTCCTCTCACTGGCTCATTTTATGGCCCCAGTCCTTTTTCATCATGGAGGATGTGATAGCTTAACTTTTGTGTTTACCAGACTGGGTTAAGGGGAGCTCAGACAGCTGGTAAAAATCTTATTTTTGAATATGTGCAAGGAAGTTTCTGGAAGAGCTTAGCTTTTGAATTAGTGGACTAAATATAAATGATTGCTCCTAAAACAATAGATGAGTATCGTTCAACTCACCAAGAGTCAACAGAACAAATAGACAGAGGAAGTTCCCTGTCTTCCTCTTGCTCTCTGAACAGAGACACATATATTCAGTCCTTAGATGTCAGTGATCCCTGTCTCTGGACTTCAGCTTTGGGCAGGAGCAGTCACACCTGCTTTGCTGGGGAATCCAGCTTGTGTGTGTCATCATGGGACCTCCCAGCCTGCATCATCATGAGTCCGTCCCGCAAAACATGTCTTTCACTATACCTGAACGCATCCTCTTGTTCTGTTCCTCTCTAGACCCTTAAACTGTTCAGTGAAGGAGGCATATGGCCCCCGAGGTCTAGGACACTTAAACTATTTCTTACTTTGCTAGAAAGAAGGGAAACATTAAAGAAAAGCTGTGCAGATGGTGGTGTATGTCCGTCCACTAGGTGGTGAGCTGACTTCATGGAACCTCAGGGAGGTGTCTGTCCCCTGTGAAAGGGATACAAACCTGGAGGGAGGAACAGAGAGAGAGTGAACATGTGAATCTGGTGGCAACAGCAGTCACAACATCCTGCAGCCCCGCTGTGGAGGACGGCACAGTCAGACCTCAGGTAAGGGACCAGAGCCCACTTCCACCCCCTCTGCTTCAGCCATACTCTCCTCCTGCACATGCCAGCCTTACCCTCTTGTTTGGTTATTCCTAGTTTCTCTTGCTACAATATAAGCCCCATGATAGTAAGGACCTCAATAGCATGGAGCAATATGATATGTTAGATACAAGGTGTTTCCCCAACGTTATGGGGTTCTCTATGGTTTTGGTCCCCAGCTGGTGGATCTAATCATCAAGAGGTGACTGGACCATGAGGAGCTCTGACTTAGGGGATGGACGAATCCATCGATGGAGGCATAATTTGATGGTATGGAAGAGAGTCCACAGTTGGAGGAAATGAGTCAGTGGGAACAACTTTGAAGGGCATCTCTTGTCTCTGGCACCTTCTGTCTGTGTATGGCTGTCTTGAGGCAAGCTCCCTGCTGCGTTGCCCACACCTATAGCTATCATATTTAGCTTGGCTTCAGGTATAGTCAGTGTACTAAAGCACCGCAGAACCAAGTCTCTGAGATGCTGAGTTAGAACAGCCTTTCCCCTCTTAACCTGTTTCTGTCAGGCATCTTGTCATCGAGGTGAAAGTCTGACCACCACAAGCATGCAGCAGACCATGGACAGTACAGGAAGAAAGAAAAGCTCATAAGAAACTGGCCTTTCCCCCAGTCCTTGGGAGGCAGATGTGGATGGGTCTTTAAGTTCAAGGAGTTTGAGGCCAACCTGGTCTACAGAGTGAGCTCCAGAACAGCCAGGCAGGGCTACATAGAGAAACCCTGTGTCGAAAAACCAAGGGGGCGGGGGAAGGAAGGAAAATGAAAGGAAAAAAGAAAAGTCCATAAAAAATGCCTCATATCTGACTCACTCTAAAAGAAACACCTGCTGCCCCCCTGGCTTTAGGAAGCTTGAACTATGGGTATATTTTAGGACCGGAGGGTCGGGGGGCATTGCGTATGACAAGAGAACCTTTCTGAGGTCCCTTTCCAAGAGTGGTTTCACATCCATCTGTATTTATCATCACTGAGTTAAGACATTCCTCCAAACTTTCCCCTATATGGAAAATCAGCAAGGTTTTATCTCCTTGGTGATGCTGAGGTGCTCAGGTCTGAACCTTTGTTAACAGGGTCATGAGGTCTGGGGATCCCCTCCAGCATGGATTCCTGAGTCACCCTTCTCTACCCTAGGTTGTGTCTGCAGATAGACATGCAAATAGGCCTGATGTAGATGGAGACTGCTCATTCATTTCCCAGCCGCTCAGACCTGAATAATTACACAGAAACTATATTAATTACAACACTGTTTGGCCAACAGGGCTTAGGCATTTTTCTAATTAGCTCTTATATCTTAAATTAACCCATTTCTTTTAATTTATGTATCGCCTTGAGGCTGTGGCTTACCAGTGAGTTTCCAGCCTGGCGTCTTTCCCCTTCAGCAGCTACATGGCGTCTCCTTGACTCTGCCTATTTTCTCTCTATATCCCTGTTTCGATTTCCTACCTGGCTATATTCTACCCTGCTGTAGCTTCTTTATTAACCAGTGGTAATAAAACATATTCACAGCTTTCAGAGGGGAATCCGACATCATCTTTACTTTTCTGTCTAAATAAAAAGGAAGATTTTAACTTTAACATAGTAGAATTACATATAACAAAACAGGTATCAAGAAAGAATTATAGTTACAATATTTAGTCCATTTATTTACATTTGGCAAATTAAGGAAAATGCTCTATCTTCTATCCTATCTTTGTGAATCTAAGGTTTTATATTTAATTTATTTTTTATTATAATTAAGGAAAACTATAATTATAACTATTTAGTCTTCAACTCCATCAAAACTCTAGAAGGATATACTATTATCTAAGTGAACAGGAAGTGAATTGTGAGCAACTTCCAAAACTCTAGAATTGACAGAGACATCTCACTGCCTGGACAGTCACCCAAAGTTTGGGGCATCTATCTACAGCATACAGGCCCATAGTATCTGGCAGACTTTTCAGTGGAGCAGGAAATTTGAAGATCTGTTCTGCCTTGTACTGGCAAAGTTCATCAGTTGCTTTCTTCTGTGTCCTGCAGAATGTCTGGCAGTTTCTTCACTGAAGCAGGAACCCTGAAGGACCATTTTATCTTTTGGAAAGTTCAGCATTCACTTTTCTGTGGGTCCTGCATGTCCAGTTCATACAGTATACCCTCAAGCAGTCTAGGCAAGAGCAGCTTCTTGCCCAAATGACTACCCTTGTTACATTGAAGGCAAATTCCATAATGAGTTTCTTCAATGCCCATCAACCTCTCTAAAGTAATTGGTGCTGCCAGAAGCAGACATATCTTACTGTTGAGAAAAGCCTAAGTTCTTAAAGCATTGTAAATGCTATATTCTGTAGGTCTTTGAAAGGTTTGAAGGATACCTATCCATCTGAAATATATCTTAGTACATCTAGAAAACCTAACTAACATGACTTAAAGTTTCACTATTATGAATGACTATCTATTAATCTGTATTTCTTAACTATACATTACATTTTAAAATGAGCTGTGCAAACATAGTACCCTAAACAAGAGCAGAAATACATATACACAGTGTAACAAAATTGACCTTAAATTTGTATCAGTAGACCAAGATCCATACTGATGCAAAGTATTCATCTCTATATCATATCCCCCTTATTATTCATTTCTTTAAAAAGACATTGACTGTGATCATTAGCCAATTATAAGCAACTGCCTTTAAATGAAAACAAACATTTATAAACAATCATTTTGGGAATTTGGGCATAGTTTTTTCTAAACTGCTTCCTGTTGTTTGTTGGGTAAAGTATTTTTAGGGTTCATGGAGACCTTTCAGGGGGGCTTGTTTCAGCAAACCACATTTATCTGAAAGGGATCCACAGGTTCTCATCTTCTGTGGAAACAAAAGCAGAATCTCTTTTCCAAAGTAACATATCTTTAGACTCAAATTCTGAAATTAAGATACCTTTAAAATATGTATGTTAGATTAGCTTATGAAATATCTCTCTGTAGTTAGCTCATTCATAGTCAAAATATTCAGAATAATAGGCATAATGCAAACTCTCTGTGTATATTCCATATTTATATGGCTTATTTTTAACTCAATTACTTTTTTAATATTTATTTTATTATCTTTACTCCTTTAATCTATGATTGTCTATATTCTTGTCTATATTCTTTTTCCTCTCTCTCCCAAGCCTATGTACATTTTTTAAACACAGTGTGACCCATTCAGAGGTTTATTTTTGTCTGAATCTGTCTTAATTACATATCTATAATCATTTTATGACCAGGAGCGCTTTTTTTTTAATGCTAAGCAGGCATGGCTAGGACCAACTCCACAGCCCTGCCTGTTGGCTCCACCCCATCCAACATGGCCTGGGTTCATCCTCAGGTGACAGGGCCAGCATAATGCCTGGATCCTAACATCCACTTCCTCAGCCTGTGATGTGAAGCCCTTACTTCCAGAAAGCTGAACAAACAGTCACCTTCCTTAGACATCTGGAGTCCTTCCCGCTACTCAGGGTTGGAACTGCCAGAGCCCAGAAGGAGAGAGAATCATAGAAGGAAGGGTGGGGGTTAGCATGATGACTTTTCTGTTAGCCTTCTCACCCCAGTGATAGAGTGCCCAATACAAATGACTCAAGAGAGGACAGGGTGGAGCTCATGCAAGGTAAGTTCTGGGCCTGTGGCGAGGCAGAGCACCCTGCTGGGAGTGTGCAGAGGAGGAAGCAGGCTTCTTCACTTTGTAGTAGACAGGAAGTAGAGAACATGGAATGGGCCAAGTGTAATATTTAAAGATACACCTTCAGTGACCCACTTCCCCCTTTTTTAAATGTACGAGTGCACTGTCTGCATGTATGTCTGCAGGTCCCAATATCGGTGGCTGTGAGCCACCATGTAGTTTCTGGGAATTGAACTCAGGACCTCTGGAAATGCAACCGGTGCGCTTAACCTCCAAGCCATTTCTCTAGCCCCAAGATGACCTACTTCTTGAACTGATGTAACACCTTCTATAGATTGCAAAAATATCAACACCAGCTAGGGACCATACATTTAGCAATGTGTCACAGGGGACTATTCCATATTGACAATGTTCTGGTCCATATGTGGCAGAAACAGAACTGGTTGGTCTCTGTGCCCCCCTTCTTTGATGGTCATAATGACCTCTCTATGTAAGTAACTTGTTTCTAGAGATATGCTACCTATACTAGCTAGCTTAAGGGTTTAGGGATGAATCTGGCCTTGTCTCAGTCATACAGATAGCGTAGAGTTCATTTGGTTGACTATAAGGGTCATTTAGATTACTAGCTACCTCAAGTCCTGGTTGCAGGAGCTTGATATGGCCTGGCCCAACAGATATCCTAGATCACCAGGCTATTAATCACTTCCAATTCCCAGCTTTCTGTAAAAACAGGCTATACGTCCTTCCCTTTGAAAGAACAATCCTGGGTGCTTAATATTCCTGGTTTTCTTGGAGATCTGTGGGTGCAAGGACCTTCGTGCTGTGCTCCCAACAAACAGACGTGACAATCCATGAGTTGTGGACTGTCCGAGGCTTCTCTGAGCAGCAGAGGAAACCAACCACGAAGTGCTCTCTCAGAGAGCTGCCGAGTTTGAAGCAGCAGAGGTGAAGGATGGACAGAGTCCTGAGGGGAACAGTCCACAGTTCCCATCCTCTCCTGGAGGCTGGCTCCATCCTGCCCACTGGGGACTAAGGGATACCCTGGATGGATGAGTCCTTTATGCTTGAGTGCTTCCAGTTAAGATTCTGTTTCTTGCAGCTAAAGGGAATCTGGGTTCATGCAGACATGGCTCCCAGCTGACTCCACTGCTGCAAATAGCCTTCTGACCCACACCAGCCCGGAGTCTGCTCCCTTGGGTCCCACGACAGACCCTGCTGCGATGTCCTCAAGTGCTCCTTTTTGAAATGAATATTTATCCTAAGCCACTTTTGCTGGCTTGGAAGTCAGTGGGATACCAGAGTCAATAAAATGCAGGAGCTATGGGGGGGAATTCAATCTGAAGTTTAAGAAGGGCCAAGCCATGGCTTTGTTAAAAGAATCAACCCAGACTTGCCAGGGACTCTGCCCCATCACTTCAGTTATGCTAGAGAGGGCAATCAGCTCCCAGATGGGAGACACCTGTGTTTGTAACTGATCCTGCTGCTTACGCAAGGGGAGAACGGTCCAGCCCAAGCCTCCAGGAAATGCACTAACATCTAAGCCTGGTTCCATCAGTCACATCTCACTACTAGAAAAATCCAGTTATGTGAGAAGGAAGTTCACTCTATTTCCTTCCCCGCCCCACCTTCAGCCACCCGGTTGTGCCCAAGGTGAAGGCACTGGCAGATTTTGTGCCTGGCAAGGACCCTCTTCCTGGTTCATAGGAGGCCATCTTTTTCTCTATGTGTTCACAGGAGCAAGAAGTCTATCTGGAGTCCCTCTAGTACAGTGGTTCTCAACCTTCCTAATGCTGTGACCCTTTAATACAGTTCCTCATGTTGTGGTGACCCCAACCACAAAGTTATTTTCTTTGCTACTTCATTACTGTAATTTTATTACTGTTATGACTTGTAATATAAATATCTGATAGGTAGGATATCTGATATGTTGATTCCTGTGAAAGAGCCATTTGACCCCAAAGGGGTCGCCTCCCACAAGCTGAGAACCATTGCCCTAGTAGGTCTTAATCCAGTAGTCTTCCTGCCCTAATCACCTTCCAATAAATCCACATTACACCTGCTCCTTGACGCTGTGACACGCTCTGTGGCAAAAGCACTTTGAGAAGTGTGTGTGTGTGGAGGGTAGTATTTTGGCTCACAGTTGTAGGGTTCAGTCCCTCATGGTAGGAAACCATGGATGCAGGAACTTGAAGCAGCAGGTCACATTGCGTCTGTAGTCAGAAAGCAGAGAGAGATGAATGCTGGGACTCAGCTTGATTTCTCTTTTTACCCAGACTGGGCCCTCAGCCTGTGGGATGGTGCCACCTGCCTTTAGCGTGGCGTTTTCTCTTTATGTAATCTAGAAGCTCCCTTACAGACACACCCACGATTTGTTTCTATGGTGGTTCTCGATCACCCCATCAAGTTGACAGTATCAACCATCACAAGCCCCAATTCCAGATTGCATCACGTTGAGGACTAGCCTTCGGTGTATGGACTCAGACATTCAGCGTCAAATGCCAGGCCTCAGGCCCTGCACATTTGGGAGCCAAGTAGGATGATCCCCGTCTGCCAGCGACTTCTGGGTTTGAGATCGACAATTCTTGTCAGACTTATTTCTCTCACGAACCCAGCCCAGTGTTTACAGAGAAGTCAAACTCGGTGCTAGGCTACTTGGAATCATTCGGTTTCCTTTGGCTTGACCGGGCCATGAGCTTGTCCTTCTGAATGGAAATAGCCAACTAACTTGGCAGGAGACCTTAGCCACTGGTTGCAGCCCTTACAATTTCTGGGAAGGAGAATGGCATCTCGTAGTGTTTTTGTGGTCTCTTCAGACGCTGGATTTTCCGTTGGTAATTTCTTGTTTACTGTGCCCTTTCAGCCTTGGGGAGAGGAATGGGAAGTGAGCACTGATGTCATTTGCAGGGTTTCCAAAGTCCCCATCCTTCCTCTCCTACTCATTAGACTCCCTGCGAAGATACCTTAGTCTTTGAGCAAGCCCATGAAATAAGTATTAATATGCTTACAGTGCACGGAATCTGAGCATAATCACAAACACTTGGGAGGCCGAGGAGAACTGGCCTGAGTTCCAGCCTGGATTATAGACTAACGATTTCTCTATAGAAGAAGGAACTAAGGTCACAGGTTAGATTCTAAAATGTGGCCTCTCTTGGCCTGACTCGTGTGATGAGGCTGACAAGGTCCTCTTCCAGAATTTCAGCACCGTAAGATTAGACTTCCAGGGACCGTTTCTTTAGGTTATTACCAGAATGTCAACACTTGTCACATCCACAAGCAGGGACTCTCTTAGCCCTGTTTTCTGGATTCTTAGCATTTGTTTGAGTAACACCCATGCTTATCCTTACTCTCAGGATCTGTGGATGTATTCTTTACTATAGCAAAGGTGGCTTTGCATGTGTGACTGGATTAAGGATATTTTTTTTTNGAGAGAAAAACACTGTACGCTTAGAATAAGATCCATTCTGAATTTAAAAAATATTTTACTTATTTTTTAAATCACAATGTACTTTAAAAAATTTTTCTTAAATATTTATTTATTATTTATTATGTATACAGTATTCTTTCTGTGTGTATGCTTGCAGGCCAGAAGAGGGCACCAGACCTCATTACAGATGGTTGTGAGCCACCATGTGGTTGCTGGGAATTGAACTCAGGACCTTTGGAAGAGCAGGCAATGTTCTTAACCACTGAGCCATCTCTCCAGCCCCCTGGATTAAGGATATTGAAATTCGGAGATCACTCTGGATTATCTGATAGGTGTATCTCAAGTCTCCTGTTAGAAGGAGGCAGGAGGGTCAGAGGGCAGAAGAGAAGTGGCCACAGAAGCAGGAGTCGAAGTCATGAGCACTGACGGCCATGCAGGAAGAAGCCAGAGCCAAAGAAACCAAAAGGCCTTTAGAAGCTGGAGAAGCAAACAGGCGGTTTCTCCTAGGCTCTGAAGAAGGACTGAGCTCCACAGACACCTAGGTCTTAGCTCCTAAGATCCTTTTGTACCGCTTCCCTCGAGGACTGTGAAATAGTACATTTATCCAGGAAACTGGAACAGGCTGGGCTAGTGCTGTGATTTCTCTAGCTCGTCCATCCAGATGAATGCCCTGCTCCCCTGTGTCTACTTAACAGATGTACTTTGAGAATTTGCTATCTCTTTTGAGTGTGCGTGTGCCCTTCAGGAGACGTGAGGGAAGTGTGAATTGGTGAGTGGCTAGAAGGAGGAATAAGATGATTGTGACCAATTGTGGGGATACAAGTCTATAATCCCAGCACCGAGGCTGAGGCAGGAGGATTGTGAGCCCAAGGCCTGAGCTACACAGTGGGATACTGTTTCGATAGGCAAAGAGGAGAGTAGAGTTCAATAGACCAGGAAGTTCTGGGCTGAGGAGGGGTTTAGTAAATGGCTCTGCTTTTGTGAGCTCTACACTCTTACCCCGTGCTTTGAGCTAATGGATACATTAGCCTTTCCCTGCAAAGGATACCGCCATTTTTTTTTTTTATCACCACACTTTAGCCCTTGGCTCCGAAAAGAAAGTAGGAGGCAGGGCTGGGTCAGTTAGTTTATTGTTCCCGGCAGCAGAGAGTTGGGTGGAGCCTGGGCATTGTTGGCTGTGGGCCAGGGAAAGGTCAGCTCTGTCTCTTCTGCATGGTGCTGTCTGCATTCACAGCAGAGTGACGGAAATACACAGTAAGGTTCATTTTATTTCATTTTAGTGTATGAGTGTTTTCTGCCTGCATGTGTGTTGGTGTACCACATGTGTGCCTGATCTCCATGGAGGCCAGAGGAGCATGCTGGATGCCCCGAAACTCTGGTTACAGACCACAGTTTATGAAATCCCATGTGTGTGTGCCCGCTGAGAATTGAATCCAGGACTTTGGGAAGAGGAGCCAGTACTCTTAACCTCTGAAGAGGGCCATCTCTCCAGCGCCCACATTAGGATTCTTTTATTTATTTATTTATTATTTATTCAGAGAGGGTCTCACTAGATAGCCCTGGCTGTCCTGAAACTCACGGTGTAGACCAGGCTGGCCTAGAACTCAACTCACAGGGATCCACCTGCCTCTGCTTCCCAAGGGCTAGGATTAAAGGTGTGCACCCCTGTGTCTAGTGGATCTTAAATTCATCTCAGACCCCTTAATTCTGACATTATATAAGATCTCAGGACAGGATAAAGTTTGTCCTTATTAGGCAAAAGTTTTCCCCCAAATATTAGCTATTAGAGTAGTTTTGTGAGCTTAGTTAATGAAACAAAGTTCAGGCCTTTCTGTGCACAGGCTAAACCAACTGATTCTTATGGTTAATTTCTAATTAGGTCTCTCCAGAGTACATATCAGTCTGGATAAAGTTCCTATCTATTAATTATTAGAAGTAATGATGATAAGTATTTTATGGAATCTCAATCATGCATTGATTTTGGCAAATTACGGTTTATCTCGGCTCATGTTCAGCACATCACACCTTGTTTTATGCAACATTCCGTTTACTGCATGATAATAGCTAGCATTTAGGAGCTGATGGAAAAAGTGGAGGGTGGTGGACTTTGCCTAGAAATCTTTTGGAGTCAAGACTCTTTGTCACAGGAAAGCGGGTCTTGTACAGGATATTTCTACATAGCCCTAGTGCTTGAAAACCTCTGGGCCAGCAGTGCGGTTATTTTATAACATAATCTGACCAAAGCTAATCTTTCTGAATAGTTAGTTTTGTATTGTACTTTACTGGCACCATTCAAATTGCAAGGGACCTTGTGAATGATTAACTGCAGTGTGGGGATGGGCATTAGAAGGCCAGCAAGAGGCTCACCCGATAAAGTCTTTGCCATGCAAGACTGATGACCTGCATGCCATCCCTGAGTCCACGTTGTAGAAGGAGAGAACTCAGTTTCCAAAGTTGTCCGCCATGTGCATATGGTGGCATGCATACATGTGCACATGCACACACATGCACGCACACACACGTACATGTACACACGCACACATGCACACGCTACTACTACTTCTACTACTACCAACAGCAACTGTAGTTTTAAACCATAGTTTTAACTGAGGTTTTACTATTTTGGCTTTTTGGGGAGTCTACCACTCAGTTCCCAAATAAATCATACATGCAGAGGCTTATTCTTAGTTAGGAATGCTTGACCTTAGCTTGGCTTGTTTCTTGCCTGTTTTTCTTAATTATCTTGACTATCTTTTGTCTCTAGACATTTTCCTTTCCTTACTTCTGTATACCTTACTTTCACTCTTACTCCATGGGTGGTTGGGTATTTGGCCCCTAGCATCCTCTTTTCCTTGTTCTTTCGTTGCTCCATCTTTCTTCCTCATTTCTCCTTCTATTTATCATCTCTGTTTGCTAACACTGCCTATCCTTGCTCCTGCCTTGCTGTTGGCCATTCAGCTCTTTATTAGACCAGCAGATGTTTTAGACAGGCAAAGAATCACAGCTTCACAAAGTTTAAACAAATTCAACATAAACATAAACAACACACCTTAAAATAATATTTCCCAACAAACAGCAAAACAATAGATTAAATCTTAAAATACATAAAACAAGTAAATGAATGAAAAGACATGAATTGGAGTTGTTCCCATGTAGGTTGAAAACTGAGACAAGTATTCATGATCATTTTAATGCAAAAGAAATTAACTCAGCAGCTACTGCTCATAGCTCTGGGGGAGTAGCGTCTGGACCCCTAGGCCCATGCATGAGTCACATGTGATGCTGTGTTCAGTCCTTTCTAGACACGGACTCACACTGCATATGCTCCAATTGCAAATCTAGAATTAAAGTATATTTTTTACATCAGTATTCTCAATATGCTTCTTATAAGAATAAGCACTTAAATGTGATAAACTAGGGACTGCATTGGTCTTACAGTCAAAGGCTCTCATCACAGTAGGTGACAGATGGGTGTAATAAGGGTTGGGGAACTGCTGTGGGTTAATGCTTTTGTACACTGTAAAGATTTGTCACTTGTATTGGTTTAATAAAATGCTTATTGGCAAGTAACCAGGCAGGAATATAGGCAGGGCAACCAGATTAGGAGAATTCTGGGGAAGAGGAAAGGCAGAGAGTCAGTCACCAGCCAGATGTAGAAGAAGCAAGATGAGAATGCCTTACTGAGAAAAAGGCACCAACAAACATAGATAAGAATTATAGGTTAATTTAAGTTGTAAGAGCAAGTTAATAATAATCCTGAGCTAATAGGCTAAACAATTTATAATTAATATAAGCCTCTGTGTATTTCTTTGGGACTGAACAGCTGCAGGACCAGGCGGGACAGAAACTTCTGTCAGCAGGGGACAATGAGAATCAAGGTTAGGACCTGGCTTGGACCCCCTACTATGTGCCACTGAATAGTTTCCCCAACTCTGCCTCAACTGTCAAATGGGTCAATACAATGTACTTTATAGAATTTTGTGGATTCCATAACACCTTCTATACCCAAGCTCAGTTCTTATTAGTTGGAGATGACAGCTGAGATCTCTGTCATTATTACAAGTTTTCAATCTGGCCCTTTAGACACATTCGAAGCAGTGATTTGGATCCTGGTGTAGCAGTGCTTGAGTCCCTAGCTGGGCGGTGGTGGCGCACACCTTTAATCCCAGCACTTGGGAGGCAGAGGCAGGTAGATCTCTGTGAGTTTGAGGCAGCCTGGTACAAAGTAAGTTCCAGGATAGCCAGAACTGTTACACAGAGAAAACCTGCCTCCAAAAAAAAAAAAAAATGCATGAGCCCCAGCACTGTAGAACTGTTGACAAGGTGCATCTGTAATCTCAGCACTTGGGAGACTTAGGCAGGAGGATTGCTATGAGTTCAGCTTCAATTTGGAATACAGAATTTGTCAAAATGCTGTGTCAAAAAACCAAATCAACCAACTAAGGAAAAGCAAAACTGACAGAAAAGCAAAAATAAAGAACAACGAAACCTTCCCAATAACCCCATGGTTTCATTTAATGTTTAGAAATATATCAGCTACACAAGGTACATCCCAATTCTTTCCAGAGAGGCTACACAAAGTGCTGGAATCATCCCCGTGGCCAGTCTCCTGCCTACAGTTGCCTGGGGTCTATTGTTCTGTATTAGGCTTAGTCTAGATTATAGGTGAGTGAACTTTAATTATAAACTTTGGTAAAGCCATCTTGACAGGCAATGGAGATCTTGGGTTCTCATCTTTGAACAGACCACAATAAGAAGCTGGATCTGAAAGGTGTCAACAGAGACCACAGTGTCTCTCTCCTCAACTGTTATTATGACATACAAAGGTCCTCTGATGTAAGCACACACAATGTTTCTGTGCTGCTGACATAGAGAGCTCATGGGAACCAGTCTAGATTTCCCTATTTATTGTTAGATCACCAGAGACACACTTGTGGGCCTTTCTGGTAAGTTGGACTTGGTTTGATGGTAAAAGGGGGTCGCTAGGCTCTTTGTAACCTTAGGACTCCTGGGTTCCCAGGAGACATGGCAGGTGCCTCTGAGCCTGGGAAGCATAGTTAACTACTAGGTTTGAATCTGAGCCATGCCATAGGCTCGGATATTGCTTCACTTCCCTCAGTGTCTGTTTCTTCCCTTGTGAAGTGGCTGTGATAACATCTGTTCTTATCGTCTAAACCATGGCAACGATACATGAGATAACACAGCTAGGGCGCTCAACACCAGGCATGGAGTCCAAGAAAGTTCACTTTTTATATGTTTTATTTTATATTTTAAATAAAGAAAACAAACTATCTTTTTTCTTTTTTAAAACTTTTAAAAAAGATTTTTATTTGTTATATATACATATATTTATTTGTTATGTATTCATATACATATATGTATATGAATGCATCTTGCATTCCAGAAGAGGACACCAGATCTTATTACAGATGGTTGTAAGCCACCATGTGGTGAACTAAGGACCTCTGGAAGAGCAGCCAGTGCTCTTTACCTCTGAGTCATCTCTCTAGCCCCCAAACTATCATTTTTCATTTTACATACCAATCACAGTTCTCACTCCCTCTAATCCTCCCACCCCTATCCACTCCTCAGAGAAGGTAAGACACATTGCTTGGGGGAAGGTCCAAGGCCCTCCCTACTCTATCTAGGCCAAGCAAGGTATCTATCCAAAGAGAATAGGTTTCCAAAAAGCCAGTACAAGCAGTAAGAATAATCCTGGTGTCACTGCCAGTGGCCCCGCAGTTCACCCCAGCCATGCAACTGTCACCCACATTCAGAGGGACTAGTTTGGACCCATGCTTGTTCCTTCCCTGTCCAGCTGAAGTTGGTGAGCTCTCATTAGCTCAGGTGAACTGTTTCAGTGGGTGTCCCCACCATGATCTTGACCTCTTTGCTATATTCTCACTCCTCCCACTCTTCAATTGGACTTTGGGAACTCAGCCCAATGCTCTGCTGCAGGTCTCTGCCTCTGTTTCCATCAGTTGCTGGATGAAGGTTCTATAGTGACATTTCGGATAGTCAGCAATCTGACTACAGGGCAAGGCCAGTTTGGGCATCCTCTCCACTATTGTTTAGGGTCTTAACTGGGGTCATTCTTGTGGATTCCTGGAAATTTCTCTAGTGCCAGGTTTCTTGCTAGCCTCATAATGACTCCCTCAATCAAAATATCTCTTGCCTTGCTTTCTTCTCTGTCCTTCCTCCATCTCGACTCTCCCATTCCCTCAAGTTATCCTCCCCCTCCCCTTCTCTCCTTCTCCCCTTCTGCCCTCTCTTCTCCCCCCACCCCATACTCCCAATTTATTAGAAGATCTTGTCTATTTCCCCTTTCCAGGGGTATCTATATATGTTTTTCCTAGGGTTCACCTTGTTACTTAGCTTCTCTAGGGTCATGGATTATAGGCTAGTTATCCTTTGCTTTACAGCTAGTATTCACTTATGAGTGAATACATACCATGCTCATCTTTCTGGGTCTGGGTTACCTCACTCAGGATTTTTTTTCCTAGTTCCATCCATTGGCATGCAGATTTCAAGATGTCATTTTTTTTTTCCTGTTGAGAAGTACTCCATTGTGTAAATGTACCACATTTTCTTTATCCATTCTTCAGTTGAGGGGCATCTAGGTTGTTTCCAGGTTCTGGCTATGACAAATAATGCTGCTATGAACATAGTTGAACAAATGTCCTTGTAGTATAATTGGACATCCTTTGGGTATATGCCCAGGAGTGGTATTGCTGGGTCCAGAGGTAGGTTGGTTCCCCATTTTTTGAGAAACTGCCATACTGATTTCCAGAATGGCTGTACAAGTTAGCAATTCCCACCAGCAATGGAGAGTGTTCCCCTAACTTCACATCCTCTCCAGTATAAGCTGTCATTGATGTTTTTGACCTTAGCCATTCTGACTGGTGTAAGATGGTATTTCAGAGTCGTTTTGATTTTCATTTCCCTGTTGGCTGAGGATGTTGAACATTTCCTTAAGTGTCTTTCAGCCATTGGAGATTCATCTGTTGAAAATTCTCTGTTTAAATCTGTACCCCATTCTTAAATTGGATAATTTGGAATTTTGATGTCTAATTTCTGGAGTTCTTTATGTATTTTAGAGATAAGTTCTCTGTCTGATGTAAGGTTGGTGAAGATCTTTTCCCATTCCATAGGCTGCCTTTTTGTCTTACTGATTGTATCCTTTAACTTACAGAAGCTTCTCAGTTTCAGGAGGTCCCATTTATTAATTGTTGCTCTCAGTGTCTGTGCTATTGGTGTTATATTTAGGAAGTGGTCTCCTGTGCCCATACATTGAAGGTTACTCCCCACTTTCTCTTCTATCAGGTTCGGTGTAGTCAGATTTATATTGAGGTCTTTAATCCATTTGGACTTGAGTTTTGTGAATGGGGAAAGAAATGGATCTATTTGCATTCTTCTATATGCTGACTTCCAGTTATGCCAGTCCCATTTGTTGAAGATGCTTTCTTTTTTTTCCATTGTATAATTTTAGTTTCTTTGTCAAAATTAGGTGTTCATATGTGTGTGGGTTAATATCCAGGTCTTTGATTCGATTCCATTGGTCAGCCTGTTTTTATGCCAATACTAAGTTGTTTTCATTACTGTAGCTCTATAATAGCGCTTGATGTCAGGGATGGTGATGCCTTCTTTTTCTAGCCCTGTTATTCTTAGGTTCAGTCTTTTCATGGTGTCTCAGATTTCCTGTATGTTTTGGGCTAGGAATTTGTCAGATTTAATGTTTTCTGTGACTGATGAATCTATTTCCTCTATAGTATCTTCAATACCTGAATTTCTGTTGCTTATGCTTGCCTCTGTAGTTCCGGTTCATTCGTTTACCCAGATTTTCCATCTCCAGAATCTTCTGTTTGTGTCTTCTTTCTTGCCTCTGTTTCAGCCTGCGAGTCTTGAACTATTTGAGTTGTGTGCTTTACCTGTTTGTTTTTCTTTTCTTTTTTTCCTTGTGTTTCTTTTAGAGATTTATTGATTTCTTCCAATTTTTTT